>NC_141874.1:115789014-116131514 GCF_056163025.1 Triticum urartu | reverse complement strand
TAGGGTTACACAAGGTCGGTTACAAAGGAGGTGATATACATATCCGTATTGCCTAAGCTTGCCTTCCACGCCAAGTAGAGTCCCATCCGGACATGAGACGAAGTCTTCAATCTTGTATCTTCATAGTCCAACAGTCCGGCCAAAGGACATAGTCCGGCTGTCCGGAGACCCCCTAATCCAGGATTCCCTCAGTAGCCCCTAAACCAGGCTTCAATGACGATGAGTCCGGCGCACAGTATTGTCTTCGGCATTGCAAGGCGGGTTCCTCCTCCGAATACACCACGGAAGAATTCGAATACAAGGATAGTGTCCGACCCTACAAAATAAGTTCCACATTCCACCGTAGAGAGAATAATATTTCCACAAATCTAATCTGCTGACTTGCCTTGGCAATATGACGTTAGGCCATGGCCCGGTGATTATTCGAACTGTTTCCTTTAACTAGCCCCGCACATAACGCGAGGCAGTTTTTTGACACGTCTTGTCAAAGCAGAGATCGTGCTCCCCTTATTACGGGATTTTCATCAATACGGGCATGGGTAACCCAATCGCGCCATCGATTACGGTGCTTGGGGGACAAGCGAGTTTTACCAGGCTAGTGGGGGCGCATAGTTTCGTCCGCACATATAATGGAATAAGGATTCACCTTATCATCCACGCCTTCTGCCTCCTTTGCTCATCCATTTTCACACACTCGAGCTCCAGCGCCCAAGTCCGCATTTCCCACCTCGACCTTCTCCAACCATGTCCGGAGCAGGAGGCTGGTGGATGGTCTCCTCCGTCACGGAGGGACACATCAAGAAGCTAAGGAGAGCCGGATACTTGCCCAACGACATCGCGCACCGGCTCCCAGATGAGGGGCAGCTCATCCCCACCCCCAAGCCCCATGAGAGGGTAGTGTTCCTTACCCATTTCCTCCACGGACTGGGATTCCCTCTCCACCCATTCGTCCGGGGGCTCATGTTCTACTACGGCCTAGATTTCCACGATCTGGCCCCGAACTTCATCCTCAACATCTCGGCGTTTATCATCGTGTGCGAGGCCTTCCTCTGCATCAAGCCCCACTTCGGCTTATGGCTGAAGACCTTCAATGTCAAGCCGAAGGTAGTGAGTGGCCGCCAGGCGGAGTGCGGAGGCGCCGTGGTGGGCAAAATGCCCAACGTCACATGGCTCGAGGGCTCCTTCGTGGAAACCATAAAGGGGTGGCAATCGGGGTGGTTCTACATCACCGAGCCGCGTGACCCTAAATGGGCAGCGGCCCCCGAGTTCCGATCTGGCTTCCCCACGCGGCTCACCTCCAGGCAAGAGAAGGGCCTGTCCTGGGGTAGTTCGGGAGAGTTGACCGGACTCCAAACATGTATTCAAAACATGGTGAACAAGAAGCTCAAACTCGTCAACGTAGTCCAGGTCATGCTCATCCGCTCGATCCTCCCGTGCCAACAACGGGCTTTCAACTTGTGGGAGTTCGACCCGGCCCAGCACCGAACTCTGAACAAGCTCTTCGACACAACTCACGAAGATGCCAAGAAGGTGTTATTCAAGAGTGCCGAGGTTCCCCCTCCCACTACCGAGGACCGCGGATTCTGCGCAAAGCGCCAAGCCAGCGCGGTAAGCTGTTTTACCTCTCACAGGATAATTGTTTTTCATAGTTTGACTCTATGCGGGATCTAAGCTCCCGTACCTTTGACAGGACTGGCAGGAGATGGCCGGACAGATCGACTGTCCGGCTCCTTTGCCCGAAGGCCCGGCAGACGCAATCCTGGCGAAGATGCTGACTCCGGCTCCTTACACGGTGCCGGAGAAGACCAAGAAGGCCAAGGGAACCCGAAAGATTTCCCGACACCAGGCGTCATCGGACTCACCGTCCGATGACTCTGCGGTACACTCCTCCCCCAAAGACGAGGAGGAAGAAGAAGATGCTCCCCCTTTAGTTGGGGGAGACAAGAAAAGGAAGGCCGCCCCAACTGGGGAGGCCGGAGGGAACAAGAAGGGAAGGACTCTCCTTCCGGACAGTTCCACCACCGCCGCCGAAGGCGAAGAAGAGTGGTTACCTAGGGCCAAGCCCCTGGGGAGGTCGTAAGTATTTGGATACTAGAGTTACTCATAGTATCCTTTTGCGCACTGCTTCCCCTAATGCCGAATATGATTATGCAGGCCGCCACGAGCCCGTATCGATGTATCATCGGACGGCTCTCTGGGCTCGTCGGATGTGGATAGCAATCCACTTCCAACCGCCACCTCCCCTTGCCCTGCGGACGACATCGAGGTATTGTCTCAAGAGGCACTGGGTCAAGGGGAGACAGTTCCGGAGGCACCTCAAGGCGAACTTCCGGACTCCGGGAGCAGAAGGGACAAGGCCCCTGAGGGCTCCGAGTTCGGCCCTCAGCCGAACACCGCGCCGGATCCTCCAGTGGTTCCGGACTCGGGCAGGCGGCCTCCTTCCAAGAGGGGCAAGACGCCTGTGCCGGTGACCTCTGTCCATCCAGAGGCGCCGGACAATCTGCTGGAAGCGCTTCGCAGCGCTTCCATCGACGAGGAGCACCGTACTATTATGAGTGCCGTGGTCCAGAAGGTTCAGTCCGCCAAGAGCGGATTGACTGAAGCCTGTGCCAGCCTTCTAACAGGCTTTGAGGTAAGTGTTTAAAATATAGGGAAAATATTACCGCATAGACAGTAGCCCCTGATGCTCTGTTCGGTGTTCACAAAGAAAAGCCGAACAGAGGATCAAATAATATCGCAGGAGTCTAATATAAGTATGTCAATATGCGTATGCAGGCTTCGCTGCTGGCCTCAGCCGCACTGACTGCGGAGGTCGCCACACTGAAGCAGGACCTCGAGGGGTCCAAGAAAGAGCTCGACCTTGCCAAGAGGTAGCTCGAGGAGAACAAGGGTAAGTAATACCCTGTCTATAGATATGTATATATAAAAGAAGACGCGATTGCAAAATGACAGGATCATCGTATATTTGCCAGGGGCCATGACCGAAGTGGCGACCCTAAAGCAAGCGCTGTCCAAGGCCGAAGATAAAGCGGCCAAGGAGCACACCAAGCGGGAAAGGCAAGCGGCTCGGGTGGGCGAGGTGCAGCAAGAGCTCTAGGCTCTCGTGACGAAGCATGAGGCGTTGGAGCTTGACTCGAAGACACGAGAGTCTGAGCTTGCCGCGGCCCTCGAGAGCGCAAAGAGTGCCAAGGCCGAAGCCCAAAAGGCCCTTCAGGAGATTGACGCGATGAATAAAATAGCGGCGGGTAAGGCATTCTATATGCAAAGCAAGCATGTGAAAGTAAATTACCTATTACTTACCCAAATCCGGAGCTCTCCAGGAGCATTCGCAGATTTGCCCCGCAGCGTGTCGGATGTTCGAAGGATGTAATATTTGAGTAGACTTGCTCGTCTGATTCTGTATGATGAAAACTTGTGTCATATGCACTATACAACACTTGTTTGAATTTAAAATATTACCTTCTGTTTGGATAGTCCTCGGCTTCTGCCCCCATGCCGCGAGTGCTGAGGTGTTCGGGATAAACCTGAGCACTCTTGTTCCCATTTTTGGGTCCTTCGAGGGAGGTGCTCAGCACAGCGCACAAGGCAATCGGACTAATAATGCTTTATCACTCTCACTTAGCCATAGAATTCTATAATTTTAAATTTTGGCAAAGCCCCTGGTATTCGGAAGGCCGAATTCGGGGCGCGATACATGACTTTAAGCCGGACAGGACCGGCTCCTCGCTCTAAGTGGAATAAGTCTTTAGTGACTCGAAACCTCGCCGAACAGCGACCAGTCTCTCGCCTTATCATGACAGTCAGTTTTAGCTTTCTCTACTGAGGTGCTTAGCCCAGCAGAACCGGGGCACAATCGCAGTAGTTCTCCTAGTGCTACCTTAGCCGATAGAGCAGAACGTAAGGTACCAAAACATAGGAGCCGGGCAAACTCAACATTTAACCAAAGACATGATTCGGAGCTGATGCATATAATGCTATAAGTTCGGGGTGTCACACTTGTGAAAGTGTTCGGACTTCTCACACCATATTGTGGGGTACTTAAGCCCCTAGTGTATTGGTCATACCAAAGTGTACGGTTGCAAGGCATCATTAATGAACACACATATATAAAAAAGAGAATGCAATAATAGTCTTAATGCTATGCATTGTTTATTCAAAAAGGCGTGTTTAAAGCAGAATGATACAGATGGTGCGATAAGCAAAAAGTAGGACTATGTCCCTTCCAAGGGCAAGCTGAGGAATAGTATTAAAGCAAATATTTCACTTGTTATCGTAATCCACCTGGGAGTTCCGTGGTGTGACGTAGCTTTCTGCCTCCTTGGTTGCTGCATCATGTGTTCGGCAATCATGCTGCCGGACAGGGTCTCCAGAGATTAAAGTCCTGAAAGAGAAAAATAACAAAGCGGGAAGCCCCTAGTGCGGTTTAAGCCGCGTATTGGGGCGTGCCATAGTTGTGCCCCCCTCCCCGCCCGTCCCCATGGTATTTTTAATGTGTAATTATGTACGCGTGGCACGAATTTTGCCGTTTGGCTGGGACTGGGGTGGGGGCCGCATTGCTACGCGAGCTCCGGTCGTGCCAGGCGGTCTAGTTGTCAATTACTCCGAGCGCGCTTGAAGGTGTCCGGGTCTTGAAACACCGAACCGGTGGATTGCCTTGAAAGGCTACTTTGCCCTTCTACTGCGAGGCCACAGTGTGCTCCTCCATGCGGAGAGAGCGCTCTGTGTTTCCATTAAGTGTGATGACCCCCTGAGGTCCTGGCATCTTGAGCTTGAGGTATGCATAATGCAGTACCGCATTGAATCTCGCAAATGTGGTTCGCCCGAGCAGTGCGTGATAGCCACTGCGGAACGGGCCTATATCGAAGATTAATTCTTCGCTTCGGAAGTTATCCGGGGATCCGAAGACCACTTCCAGTGTAATTGAGCCTATGCAATGGGCCTCTACACCTGGAATGACGCCTTTAAAGGTCGTTTTTGTGGGTTTGATCCTTGAGGGGTCTATACCTATTTTACGCACTGTGTCCTGATAAAGCAGGTTCAGGCTGCTGCCTCCATCCATAAGGACTCGAGTGAGGTGAAATCCGTCGATGATTGGGTCTAGGACTAGTGCGGCAAATCCGCCATGACGGATACTAGTGGGGTGGTCCCTCGATCGAAGGTGATTGGATAGGAGGACCATGGGTTGAACTTTGGGGCGACTGGCTCCAACGCATATACGTCCCTGAGCGCATGCTTCCGCTCCCTCTTGGGGATGTGGGTTGCGTATATCATGTTCACCGTCCGCACTTGTGGGGGGAACCTCTTCTGTCCTCCGGTGTTCGGCTGCCGGGGCTCTTCCTCGTCATCGCTATGTGGCCCCTTATCTTTGTTTTCGGCAATTAACTTGCCGGCCTGCTTGAATACCCAACAATCCCTATTGGTGTGGTTGGCTGGCTTGTCGGGGGTGCCGTGTATTTGACACGAGTGATCGAGTATGCGGTCCAAACTGGATGGGCCCGGAGTGCTTCTTTTAAATGGATTTTTCCGCTGACCGGGTTTAGAGCCTTTGAATCCGGCATTGACTGTCGTATCCTCGGTATTGTCGCTGTTAATGTGGCGCTTATGTTTATTTCGACGTGACCTGCCATTGCCGTCCTTGGTATCCGAAGTACCGCGGCTCTTTGATATGCTATTACTGCGAGCCAGCCAGCTGTCTTCTCCCGCACAAAATCGGGTCATGAGTGTCGTGAGGGCTGCCATAGATTTCGGCTTTTCCTGACCAAGGTGCCGGGCTAGCCACTTGTCACGGATGTTGTGTTTGAAAGCTGCTAGGGCCTCTACATCCGGACAGTCGACAATTTGATTTTTCTTTGTTAGGAACCGAGTCCAGAATTGCCTGGCCGATTCTTCTGGCTGCTGAATTATGTGTCTTAAGTCATCGGCATCTGGTGGTCGCACATAAGTGCCCTGAAAGTTGTCGAGGAATGCGGCCTCCAGATCTTCCCAACAGCTAATGGACTCTGCTGACAAGCAGTTAAGCCAATGTCGTGCTGGTCCTTTGAGCTTTAGTGGGAGGTATTTGATGGCATGTAAGTCATCACCGCGGGCCATGTGGATGTGGAGGAGGAAATCCTCAATCCATACCAGAGGATCTGTTGTGTCGGCGTATGATTCTATATTTACGGGTTTGAAACCCTCTGGGATTTGATGATCCATGACTTCGTCTATGAAGCATAAGGGGTGTGCGGCGCCTCCGTATTGGGCTATATCGCGACGCAGCTCGAATGGGTCTTGCCCGCTGTGTTCGGCCCGGCCGGATTTACTTTTACTGTATCCAGCGTGATGTTTATCGTCTTGCATAGTGGCGCGCCCTCGTGATCCATAGATCGATCTTGCATGTTTTGCTTTGTCCTCCAATACGTCTCGCAGGTCTGGCGTATTTCCCCATGCCTTTTTATGGCATCGGGGTGCAGGCTGAGTTTTTGGCTGGAATGCCTCTCTATCGCGGCCACGAGGTGGCCGATCAGCCGGGTCATATGCTTCTTCCTCTAGTCGGGGTAGCAACTTGCATTTTGGGTAACTCTTGGAGGGGCGTTCGAGTTTATATTCCTCGGCCGCGAGGACTTCAGTCCATCTGTCAGCTAGCAGATCTTGATCAGCTTGCAGCTGTTGCTGCTTTTTCTTAAGGCTATTTGCCGTGGCCATAAGCCGGCGCTTGAAGCGCTCTTGTTCGATGGGATCCTCTGGCACGGCGAATTCGTCATCGCCGAGGCTTGCCTCGTCTTCGGAGGGGGGCATGTAATTATCATCCTCCGCCTCTCCATCTGCCGCTCTCTCGGGAGGGCTGGCTCCTCCATCCTCCTGCTCTAAATCTTGATGGAGGGGATTGTTGTTGTCTTCGGCACTATCCGGAGTGTTATTATCTCCTATGCTGGTATCACCACTTTTGCTTTGGCGGGACTTAGAGTGGCGCCGCTGACGTCGGTGCTTGGGTTGCTTCTTGGAGGGGTCATCCTCCGCTGTCTCGTCGCCATTGCCTTCTTTGGGTGTGTCCACCATGTATATATCGTATGATGAGGTGGCTGTCCAGTGCCCTGTGGGCAGTGGTTCTTCTTTGTCTCCCACATCGTCGTCCATACCGTCGATGTCTTCGGAGTCGAAGTCGAGCATGTCGGTTAAGTCATCGACAGTGGCTACTAAGTGGGTGGTGGGTGGGCCGCGAATTTCTTCGTCGTCCGTATGCCAGTCCTGCCGGACATAGTTTGGCTAGGATCCTCCTGACAAGGAGAGAGACCTTAATGAATTCAGTATGTCGCCGAAGGGCGAGTGCTGAAAAATATCCGCGGAGGTAAACTCCATGATCGGCGTGCAATCGGATTTGCTAGGAACGGGCATAGGCGGTTCGGAGTCCATGGCCGGAGAAGGATCCGGCAGTTTGACAACACGGCTCTCGTGCAGGGTAAGGTCAATGTTCGGCTCGATCGCCGCTAAGGGTAAGGCCTCCGTGGTGGGGTCCATCCACCCGTCCATGGACGACGCAACTGGCTTCGAATTGGGGGTCGGAGCGGCTGCCGGTGCGATCTCTTGAACACTGTCTGATGGTAGAGCTAAATCGTACTCATCGTGACCGCGTGGCACACAAGGCAGGGGCTCGAATCCGTCGAAGATCAAGTCTCCACGGATATCGGCCGTGTAGTTTAAGCTTCCAAACCTGACCTGGTGGCCAGGGGCGTAACTTTCGATCTGCTCCAGATGGCCAAGCGAGTTGGCCCGCAGTGCGAAGCCGCCGAACACAAAGATCTGTCCGGGGAGAAAAGTCTCACCCTGGACTGCATCGCTATCAATGATTGTAGGAGCCATCAAGCCTAACGGCGACGACACAGAGGAACTCTCAATGAAAGCACCAATGTCAGTGTCAAAACCGGCGGATCTCAGGTAGGGGGTCCCGAACTGTGCGTCTAAGGCGGATGGTAACAGGAGGCAGGGAACACGATGTTTTACCCAGGTTCGGGCCCTCTTGATGGAGGTAAAACCCTACGTCATGCTTGATTTATTCTTGATGATATGGGTATTACAAGAGTTGATCTACCACGAGATCGGAGAGGCTAAACCCTAGAAGCTAGCCTATGGTATGATTGTTGTTGTCCTACGGACTAAAACCCTCCGGTTTATATAGACACCGGAAAGGGCTAGGGTTACACAAGGTCGGTTACAAAGGAGGAGATATACATATCCGTATTGCCTAAGCTTGCCTTCCACGCCAAGTAGAGTCCCATCCGGACACGAGACGAAGTCTTCAATCTTGTATCTTCATAGTCCAACAGTCCGGCCAAAGGACATAGTCCAGCTGTCCAGAGACCCCCTAATCCAGGACTTCCTCAACTATGTTCCCCAACAGTGGTATCAGAGCCAGGTCTATGCATAGATGTTATATGTATGAGTAGAACACAAAGAGTTTTGGGAAATAATAGTCATACTGCTTAACAGCAATGTCTTACTTTGATTCAGCGGTATTATTGGATGAAGCGGCCCGGATCGACATTACATGACCGCGTTCATGAGACTAGTTCTACCGACGTGCTTCGCACACAAGTGGCTGGCGGGTGTCTGTTTCTCCAACTTTAGTTGAATCGAGTTTGACTATGCTCGTCCTTGTTAAAGGTTAAAACAACACACTTGATGAAAAATTGCTGTGGTTTTGATGCGTAGGTAAGAATGGTTCTTGCTAGAAGCCTGTAGCAGCCACGTAAAACTTGCAACAACAAAGTAGAGGACATCTAACTTGTTTTTGCAGGGCTTGTTGTGATGTGATATGGTCAAGACATGATGATATATAAATTGTTGTATGAGATGATCATGTTTTGTAAAAGTTATCGGCAACTGGCATAAGCCTTCTGGTTGTCACTTTATTGTATGAAATGCAATCGCCATGTAATTGCTTTACTTTATCACTAAGCGGTAGCGATAGTCTTAGAAGCAATAGTTGGCGAGAAGACAACGATGCTACGATGGAGATCAAGATGTCAAGCCGGTGACGATGGTGATCATGACGGTGCTTTGGAGATGGAGATCAAAGGCACAAGATAATCATGGCCATATCATATCACTTATTATGATTGCATGTGATGTTTATCCTTTATGCATCTTATTTTGCTTAGTACGATGGTAGCATTATAAGATGATCTCTCACTACATTTCAAGGTATAAGTGTTCTCCCTGAGTATGCATCGTTGCTACAGTTTGTCGTGCCGAGACACCACGTGATGATCGGGTGTGATAAGCTCTACGTTCACATACAATGGGTGCAAGCCAGTTTTGCATATGCAGAATACTCGGGTTAAACTTGACGAGCCTAGCATATGCAGATATGGCCTCGGAACACTGAGACCGAAAGGTCGGCATGAATCATATAGTAGATATGATCAACATAGTGATGTTCACCATTGAAAACTACTCCATCTCACGTGATGATCGGACATGGTTTAGTTGATATGGATCACATGATCATTTAGATGACTAGAGGGATGTATATCTAAGTGGGAGTTCTTAAGTAATATGATTAAGTGAACTTTAATTTATCATGAACTTAGTACTTGATAGTATTTTGCATGTCTATGTTGTTGTATATCAATGGCCCATGCTACTGTTCCTTTGAATTTTAATGCGTTCCTAGAGAAAGCTAAGTTGAAAGATGATGGTAGCAACTACACGGACTGGGTCCGTAACTTGAGGATTATCCTCATTGCTGCATAGAAGAATTACGTCCTGGAAGCACCGCTAGCTGCAAGATCCGCTGCAGGAGCAACTCCAGACGTTATGAATGTCTGGCAGAGCAAAGCTGATGACTACTCAATAGTTCAGTGCACCATGTTTTACGGCTTAGAATCGGGACTTCAACGACGTTTTGAACGTCATGGAGCATATGAGATGTTCCAGGAGTTGAAGTTAATATTTCAAGCAAATGCCCGGATTGAGAGATATGAAGTCTCCAATAAGTTCTACAGCTACAATATGGAGGAGAATATTTCTGTCAATGAACATATACTCAGAATGTCTGGGTACCACAACCACTTGACTCAACTGGGAGTTAATCTTCCTGATGATAGTGTCATTGACAGAGTTCTTCAATCACTGCCACCAAGCTACAAAAGTTTCATGATGAACTATAATATGCAAGGGATGGATAAGACAATTCCCGAGCTCTTCGCAATGCTAAAGGCTGCGGAGGTAGAAATCAAGAAGGAGCATTAGGTGTTGATGGTTAACAAGACCACTAGTTTCAAGAAAAAGGGCAAAGAGAAGAAGGGGAACTTCAAGAAGAATGGCAAGCAAGTTGTTGCTCAAGTGAAGAAGCCCAAGTCTGGACCTAAGCCTGAGACTGAGTGCTTCTACTACAAAGGGATTGGTCACTGGAAGCGGAACTACCCCAAGTATTTTGCGGATAAGAAGGATGGAAAAGTGAAAGGTATATTTGATATACATGTTATTGATGTGTACCTTACTAATGCTCATAGTAGCACCTGGGTATTTGATATTTGTTCCATTGCTCATATTTGCAACTCGAAACAGGGGCCACGGATTAAACGAAGATTGGCAAAGGACGAGGTGACGATGCGCGTGGGAAATGGTTCCAGAGTCGGTGTGATCGCCATTGGTACGCTACCTCTACATCTACCGTCGGGATTAGTTTTAGACCTAAATAATTGTTATTTTGTGCCAGCGTTAAGCATGAACATTATATCTGGATCTTGTTTGATGCGAGACGGTTATTCATTTAAATCAGAGAATAATGGTTGTTCTATTTATATGAGTAATATCTTTTATGGTCATGCACCCTTGATGAGTGGTCTATTCTAGTTGAATCTCGATTGTAGTGATACACATATTCATGATATTGAAGCCAAAAGATGCAAGGTTAATAATGATAGTGCAACTTATTTGTGGCACTGCCGTTTAGGTCATATTGGTATAAAGCGCATGAAGAAACTCCATGCTGATGGGCTTTTGGAATCACTTGAATATGAATCACTTGATGCTTGCGAACCATGCCTCATGGGCAATATGACTAAGACTCCGTTCTCCGGAACAATGGAGCGAGCAACTGACTTGTTGGAAATAATACATACTGATGTATGCGGTCTGATGAGTGTTGAGGCTCGCGGCGGGTATCGTTATTCCGTGACCTTCACAGATGATTTGAGCAGATATGGGTATATCTACTTGATGAAACATAAGTCTGAAACATTTCAAAAGTTCAAAGAATTTCAGAGTGAAGTAGAAAATCATCGTAACAAGAAAATAAAGTTTCTATGATCTGATCATGGGGGTGAATATTTGAGTTACGAGTTTGGTCTTCATTTGAAACAATGCGGAATAGTTTCGCAACTCACACCAACACCACAGCATAATGGTGTGACCGAACGTCGTAATCATACTTTATTAGATATGGTGCGATCTATGATGTCTCTTATTGATTTACTGCTATCGTTTTGGGGTTATGCTTTAGAGACGGTTGCATTCACGTTAAATAGGGCACCATCTAAATCCGTTGAGACGACACCATATGAACTGTGGTCTGGCAAGAAACCCAAGTTGTCGTTTCTTAAAGTTTGGGGCTGCGATGCTTATGTGAAAAAGCTTCAACCTGATAAGCTCGAACCAAAATCGGAGAAATGTATCTTCATAGGATACCCAAAGGAGACTGTTGGGTACACCTTATATCACAGATCCAAAGGCAAAATATTCGTTGCTAAGAATGGATCCTTTCTAGAGAAGGAGTTTCTCTCGAAAGAAGTGACTGGGAGGAAAGTAGAACTTGATGAGGCAATTGTGTCTGCTCCCTTATTGGGAAGTGGTTCATCACAGAAATCAATTCCAGTGATTCCTACACCAATTAGTGAGGAAGCTAATGATGATGATCATGAAACTTCGGATCAAGTTACTACTAAACCTCGTAGGTCAACCAGAGTACGAACCGCACCAGAGTGGTATGGTAATCCTGTTCTGGAGGTCATGTTACTTGACCATGACGAACCTACGAACTATGAGGAAGAAATGGTTGCCGTGGTTCTAAGTCTGACAGTAGAATGTGGGGTAGGTATGAGGAGGCAAGATCCTAGCTACGGTGAAGTTGTGCACGCAAGATTTACGAGTTCAGGCCCTTCTCAGAGGAAGTAACAGCCCTACGTCTCGGTGCCTGGGGGCTGGTCGATTGGATTATGCGTGAAGTTATAGGGGGTGCCAACCCCTGTCTCAGTGGAGGGGGTGGCTTATATAGAGTGCGCCAGGACCCCAGCCAGCCCACGTTACGAGGAGTTCAATCTACATAAAGGTGAGACGTTACTGGTAACGTCAGCATTAAAGCCATATAAATGATCATTAACGCTACGGAGTGAACGCCTGACCGTTGCCATCCTGAGTGGCTTTAGATCTTCTGTACTCCGAGTGGTTTCTGATGTGGTCGAGTGATTATACGTTGGTCGATGATACGTCTCCAACGTATCTATAATTTTTCATTGTTCCATGCTATTATATTATTTGTTTTGGATGTTAATGAGCTTATTTATACACTTTTATATTATTTTTGGGACTAACCTACTAACCCAAGGCCCAATGCAAATTGTTGTTTTTTGCCTATTTCAGTGTTTCGCGGAAAAGGAATATCAAACGGAATCCAAAAGGAATGAAACCTTTGGGAGAGTTATTTTTGGAACAAACGTTATCCAGGGGACTTGGAGTAGACGTCAAGAAATCAACGAGGAGGCCACGAGGCAGGGAGGTGCGCCTGCCCCCCTGGGCACGCCCCCACCCTTGCGGGCCCCTTGTAGCTCCATTGACCTACTTCCTCCTATATATGTCCATATACCCCAAAAACAACCAGGAGCACCACGAAACCCTATTTCCACCGCCGCAACCTTCTGTACCCAAGAGGTCCCATCTTGGGGCCTTTTCCGGAGCTCCGCCGGAGGGGGAATCGATCACGGAGGGCTTCTACATCAACACCATAGCCTCTCCGATGATGTGTGAGTAGTTTACTACAGACCTTCGGCTTCATAGTTATTAGCTAGATGGCTTCTTCTCTCTCTTTGGATCTCAATACAATGTTCTCCTCGATCTTCTTGGAGATCTATTTGATGTAACTCTTTTTGCGGTGTGTTTGTCGAGATCCGATGAATTGTGGGTTTATGATCAAGGTTATCTATGAACAATATTTTATTCTTCTCTGATATCTTTTATGTATGATTGGTTATCTTTGCAAGTCTCTTCGAATTATCAGTTTGTTTGGCCTACTAGATTGATCTTTCTTGCAATGGGAGAAGTGCTTAGCTTTGGGTTCAATCTTGCGGTGTCCTTTCCCAGTGACAACAGGGGCAGCAAGGCACGTATTGTATTGTTGCCATCGAGGATAAAAAGATGGGATTTATATCATATTGCTTGAGTTTATCCCTCTACATCATTTCATCTTGCCTAATGCGTTACTCTGTTCTTATGAACTTAATACTCTAGATGCATGCTGGATAGCGGTCGATGTGTGGAGTAATAGTAGTAGATGAAGAATCGTTTCGGTCTACTTGTCGCGGACGTGATGCCTATATACATGATCATCCCTAGATATTCTCATAATTATGCACTTTTCTATCAATTGCTCGACAGTAATTTGTTCACCCACCGTAATACTTATGCTATCTTGAGAGAAGCCACTAGTGAAACCTATGGTCCCCGGGTCTATCTTTTATCATATAAGTTTCCAATCTATTTTACTTTGCAATCTTTACTTTTAATCTATATCATAAAAATACCAAAAATATTTATCTTATTATTATTATCTCTATCAAATCTCACTCTCGTAAGTGACCGTGAAGGGCTTGACAACCCCTTTATCGCGTTGGTTGCGAGGTTCTTATTTGTTTGTGTAGGTACGAGGGACTTGCGTGTAGTCTCCTACTGGATTGATACCTTGGTTCTCAAAAACTGAGGGAAATACTTACGCTACTTTGTTGCATCACCCTTTCCTCTTCAAGGGAAAACCAACGCAGTGCTCAATAGGTAGCAGTCGACTAGAATTGGGTTATCCGAGTGGAACCATGGTCGAGTGAGTTGTATCTTGAGGTGACTTCAGTCGGTAGAATTTGTTGTCCTTTGAATGTATTTGACTGTAGGGCAGTGTCCTTGGGAGGGGTGCTTAGATCAGGTCTATCGCCCTACCCTAGGTACATGTCATCGTCATTAGCCCCCGAATGGTTCTGGGTCCAAGTGGAGATGGAGTTGAAGATGGTTCCGACCCAATTTCCATGCTGCGGAAGCATTTTACTTGGTCTGGAGAACCATGCAACAACTTTGACTTCATTTTCAGTCGCCTTGAGCCATTCAGAAGTTGTCGAGTGAATTTTGCTGGTAAGCTTCGACTGCTGATGCTGCATAAAATCTTCGGTATGATTGATTGTTCTATCGTCTCCGAATCTCGCAGGATTCAAAATTTGGGGAAGTGCGCGGGGCGGAGAGGGTCGTGGTAATCGAAGCGGATTAGGCAGGGGCGCCTCGATCCCCGCGCCACCTTTTTCGCCACGTACTGCGCGCGCGACTGTTGCGGGATTTGACAGGATCGCTTGGACCCACAAGTCAGCCACTCGGGAAGCCAACCCATATAAGGCGTTCGGGCCAGGGCCTTTGCACTGTGTGCCCCATTTCCCCCTTCTTCCTCCGCTTCTCCACTGCATATGCTTCTGTCCTCGATGCCGCCGCCCAGTCCGAGCTCGACCCGCCGCAATGGGGAAGGACAAGACGGCGGCTCTGGAACGCGCGAAGAAGGCGACAGCGAAGGGGAAGAAGACAAGCCGGGCGGGATCGTCATCGAGAACCGGCCTGCCGCCCTGCTGGATCCAGGGCGACTGGATCCGGTCGACGATCCAGCGAGAGGATATGGAGGATCTGGTAGAAGGGGGGGACTGATTCCCCACAAATCTTGGCAGCTTCCGGAGGACGAGACCGAGCCGCGACCGCAAGAGGGTGAGTGTGTCCTTCTTGCGACCCATGTCGACTTCGGTTTCTCTTTGCCTCCCCATCCTTTCTTTCGGGGTTTTCTGAACTTATTTGGAACCCAACTTCATCACTTTTCTCCCAATACCATCACATACCTTGCCGCATACGTGTCCATGTGTGAAAACTTTCCAGGTTGTCGACCACACTGGCGCCTCTTCAAACACATTTTCACCTACCGTTCTCAGTCGGTAAAAAAGGCCAATCCAAGTGATGAGAGGACATGTGTGATCCAGATGTGTGTAGGTCTGGGGATCCAGATGAGAAATAAAAGCACTTTCCCTGCTATGATTCTTCCCGAGTCAGTCAGGGGGTGGCAGTCGACCTGGTTCTATTGTAAGGACCAACTGATCCCGGGTCAGTCAACTGGCCTTCCCCCGTTTTCCATAGAACGAGTTGAGAAGCCTTCTCCCTTGAGAGTGACTCCGGCTGAGAAAGCGGAGGTGAATATGTTGGTTGAGCGAGTAGTCCAACTTGTCCATGATGGTATGACTGGCATGGACTTGTTAGAAGTGTTTCTCAGTCGACACATCTAGCCACTCCAAGCCCGTGATCATCCAATGTGGATGTACTCGGGTGCTGAAGACACCACTCAGATCCACCCAGAGGAAGTCGATGAGGGAACGGTGGCGCAGTGGCTGCAAGGTATTACTGGCAACAAAGACAACCCCATGGGGTCTAGGAGGGTTCCTCCACTCGGCAACACCACCGAACCCGACAAGGTCTAATTCTTTCCTTCCGAGTGTATTTTGCTCTGATATGTGTTTGTTCTCGAAACTGATTGATATCCACTCGACCCTATGTCTTGCAGATCTATACTGAGATGTATTCGATGCCCAACGGAGAGCAGTAGGAGGAGGGAGAGGCTAGTGGAGGCGACAGTGGTGACTAGCATTCTGACGGAAGGGGAGACGAGGTGTAGCGACCAGACCTCAAACGGTCCAATCTCCGTGATCAGGTGTCATCCCTGGATCAGTAATGCTGACACCACACAGTACTTGAAGGATTTATAACAGAATAGCAATCACACACTTATTTCAATGAGTGTCTCAAGAGAGAGCTTATTACAATAAATATGGCTTAAGGCCATCTAATAACGATAACAGCGGAAGGCTTGGAAGATAAGTGAGTCCATCAACTCCAACAGCATCACTGAGTATAGAACCATGACCTAAAAGCACCTTAATCGTCGTCTGAAAAGTCTGCAACATTAACGTTGCAGCCCGAAACGGGTCAGCACATGGAATATGCTGGCAATGTAACACATAGAGAGTAATGGAATGAAATAGGCTATACTATATGCATATTTGGCTGGTGGAAAGCTCTATGGTTACAGTTTTTGCGTAAAGCCAATTTTTCCCTACTGCAAAGGAATAAATTTTATTTAACTATCATGGTAATTGTTAAACATTGAGAATGGTTGACAGCATTCTCAATCCCAATTAAGTATCATCATTAAACAAAACCCGACAAATTAATTTTAGAGTAACATGATGAGATTCACATGATAATCCAAGTACTAAATACTCAAGATGTCCATAACCAGGGACACGGCTAACCATGATTAGTTTATACACTCTGCAGAGGTTTGTGCACTTTTCCCCCACAAGACTCGATCTCCTCCGTTGGATTTCTCGCACTACAAGGTGTTTGAGAAACGGATGACCGAGACATAGTCTTTCAGAAGCGCTAGCACCTTACGAACGGGTAGACCGTACCATCCTACATCCCCTACATCTGCTAGTCTACCACTGTAAGAGTTCGCACGACTTAGTCAACTATGCTAGAGCCCATAGTAGCTTGTGGCTGCACACGGAAGTTTCTAGCATGAATAATCTCATGATCCCTTTGAGCCTGGGTGGCGGTCCAAAAGAAAACAGGCAATCACTAGAATACCCAGGTGCCTCAATCCACCCAGATGTGTATTTATGTTGCCACCTTAGATAAACCATTAATTTAACAATCTCACATCTGTCATGGATACACTCACCCAATCCACGTCTACTAGCATAGCATGGCATAATAAGCAAACGTAGAAGTAACTCCCAAAGGTTTGCTAATAACAGGTAATATGTACTACCTCAACTACTTCCCAAACCCACAATTTAATTAGATCCTAATCATGCAATGTGTGAGGATTGATCTAATGCAATAAAACTGGGTAGTAGGAGGTATGATCAAAGTGTTACTTGCCTTGCTGATGATCCGCAAAACCTAGCGATTCGAAGTAGCAAGCGGGACACTCCGGGTACTCTATCGCAAACAAACAAGCATAAAATAAGTACTCAACTAATGCACAGGTAAAACTCAAATAAGAGATATAACCAGAAAGTTCAACTAAGAACTCCGGTTGGCAAAAAGAATCAAATCAAACGAAGCAACGAAAGACAAACGGCAAAAGAAACAAGCTTCGTTTACTATTCTGGATCTAGGGCAATTTTTACAGTGGCAAAAACTTGTTTGAGTTGGTTAAACAGAAAGAGGGTTTCGAGACGAAACTCCAGGCGCTTGAATCGCCTGATTCCGATAAACGAGCGAAAAGTTATACTAGAACAAAAACGAATCAGGAATCGTGATCAGAAAAATCACAGATTAAATCCGAGAAGAAGAAAAACGACGAACAGATTAATGAACGAACGTTCGTTACCTGGACCTAAACGAAGAACGCGTTCGTTAAAACGAACGAACGGGCGAACGCTCGCTAAATAAATAAACCGGAAAAACCGATCTATTTAAAAAAACGAAACTAAAAAAACCAAAAGAAACCGACGGAAAACCGATCGGTTTTCTAAAAAAACCGGCGGCGGATCCGGCGAGGCGGCGCGGCGGCGGTCCGGTGGCAGTGCGGCGCGGCGAGGCGGCGGGGCGGCGGGGCGGCGCGTCGGCGGCGCGGCGCGGCGGCAGCGGCGGCGCTCTAGGGTTAGGGTTTGGGGCGGGGCGCGGCTGGGCTGTCGGGCCTCGGGCGGCACTATTTAAAGGCCCGGCCAGGCGGAGTCCTGGCCGGTTACGGCCCAGAGTCGATTCAGACTTTTTTTAAAATAATTACGCTTAGTAAAAAACAAAAGGAATACTAAACGGACACCAAAAATCCCGAAATAAATTTTCCCCGGCTTCTAAAATTAAGCCGCACAGGATGAACATTTATTTGGGGCCTAAATGCAATTTTGAAAAACACACATTTTTCCTAAATTCAAATAAAACAGCAGAAAAACCAAAATAAAATCTTATTTGAATTTTTTATTAAATCCTCAATATTTCTTTATTTTGGGAAAGTCATTTTATTCCCTCTCTCATATTTTTGTAATAGATATAATTGAAGATAAAATAAATGAAATCAAATGATCCTATTTTCAAAATTTGAGAAAACTCAAATATGAAAATAACGAAATCCCCAACTCTCTCCGAGGGTCCTTGAGTTGCGTAGAATTTTCTAGGATCAACCAAAATGCAGTAAAATATGCTATGCAATGATGATCTAGTGTATAACATTCCAAATTGAAAATTTGGGATGTTACAAACCTACCCCCCCTTAAGATGAATCTCGCCCTTGAGATTCGGGTTGGCTAGAAAATAGGTGAGGGTGGTCCTTTAGCAAATCTTCCTCTCGCTCCCAGGTGGCTTCATCCTCCGTGTGGTGACTCCACTGAACTTTGCAAAACTTGATAACCTTGCTGTGGGTGACTCGACTGGCATACTCTAGAATCTTAACTGGTTTCTCCTCATAGGTCAAATCACTGTGCAACTGAATGGCATCCAGTGGCACTGTATCTCTTAGCGGTATATCAGCCATTTCTGCGTGGCACTTCTTCAACTGGGAAACATGGAACACGTCGTGAACTCCTGACAATCCTTCGGGCAATTCCAACTTATAGGCTACTTCTCCCATATGCTCCAAAACTTTGTATGGGCCTACAAAACGTGGCGCTAACTTTCCCTTAACTCCAAAGCGCTTAACTCCTCGAAGTGGAGATACTCGAAGATAAACTCGGTCTCCGACTCGTAAACTGTCTCCTTGCGTTTAGAATCTGCGTTGCTCTTCTGCCTGGACTGGGCTACCTTGAGCCTATCGCGAAATCAATTTTACTTTCTGTTTAGACTCCTTAATCAGATCCGGTCCAAACAACTGGCGGTCTCCAACTTCATCCCACAACAATGGGGTCCTAGACCTCCTTCCGTACAAGGCTTCGAAAGGGGCCATCTTCAAACTGGATTGATAACTGTTGTTGTAAGAGAACTCTGCATATGGCAAATTCTCGTCCCAACTAGATCCATAATCTAGTGCACAAGCTCTCAGCATATCCTCCAAAATCTGGTTGACTCTCTCGGTCTGTCCACTTGTCTGCGGATGGAAAGTTGTACTAAACTCCAGTCTGGTACCCAAACTTTCGTGCAACTGATTCCAGAACTTTGAGGTAAACTGGGTTCCTCTATCTGACACAATGCTCCTTGGAACTCCATGCAGACATACGATTCTGGTCATGTATATCTTTGCCAACTTTGCACTGGTATAGGTAGTCTTCTAACCATCTCCTTTGCTTGAGATTCAACTCCTTCTGTGTGAAAATATACTATACTTCAAACTCTTGTGATCCGTGTACACCTCACAAGGGTTTCCAATGAAAAAATGTCTCCAAGTCTTCAACGCATGCACTACGGCTGCTAACTCCAAATCATGCGTAGCATAATTCAACTCATGAGGCTTGAGCTGTCGTGAGGCATATGAGACAACTCTTCCTTCCTACACAAGCACTGCTCCAAGTTCTCGACGTGAAGCGTCGCAATACACCTCATAATCCTTGGTCTGATCTGGCAAAATCAACACTGGTGAGGTGACCAAACGTTTCTTCAACTCCTGGAAACTAGCCTCACATTCCTCAGTCCATATGAACTTGGTATCCTTTTTCAACAACTCCGTCATAGGCATTGCAATCTTCGAGAAATTTTCAATAAACCTCCGGTAGTATCCTGCAAGTCCAAGAAAACTCCGGATCTCTCCAACTGTTGTTGGTGCTTCCCAATTTGTCACGGTGTCAACCTTAGTGGGATCTACTGCTATACCTTCTCCGGATATAACGTGTCCGAGAAATCCAACTTGCTTCAACCAAAACTCACATTTGCTAAACTTGGCATATAATTGATGTTCTCTGAGCTTTCCAAGAACCAAATGAAAATGCTCCTTATGCTCCTCTTCATTCTTCGAGTAAACCAGGATATCATCAATGAACACTACGACGAACTTATCCAAAAACTCCATAAACAGTTTGTTCATCATGTTCATAAAATATGCAGGTGCGTTAGTCAGACCAAATGACATAATGGTATACTCGTACATCCCATACCTGGTGGTAAAAGCCGTCTTAGGTATATCTTGTTCTCGAATCTTCAACTGGTGGTATCCTGATCGCAGATCGATCTTGGAAAATACCTTAGCTCCTTGCAATCGATCAAACAAATCATTGATCATCGGTAGTGGGTACTTGTTCTTGATGGTTACTTCATTCAATCCTCGATAATCAACAACCATCCTTAACGATCCATCCTTCTTCTCCACTAGAAGTACTAGCGATCCCCAAGGTGAAGAACTTGGGAGAATATATCCCTTATCCAGTAACTCCTTAATCTGCTTCTTAATCTCAACCAAATCCTTTGCGGGCATCCTATATGGTCTCTTAGATATTGGCCCTGTGCCTGGCAAAAGCTCAATCAAAAACTCAATATCTCTATCCGATGGCATGCCTGGCAACTCTTCTGGAAATACATCAGGGAAATCTTTCACCACTGGTACTTCCTCCTGCACAACTCCTGTTAAACAATTTACTTGAGTCCTTTTCGGCACATGCCTGGGTACATACTTGATCCTTCTCCCTTCTGGCGTGGTAAGCAAAATTGACTTACTGGAACATTCAATATTTCCTTCATACTTTGATAACCAATCCATGCCTAATATCACATCCAATCCTTGAGATTCCAATACTATTAGGTCTGAGGGAAATACGTAGTTACCAATCCTTAATGGTAACCGGTCACACCATAGACTAGCCATATACTCTGCTCCGGGCGAGGTTGCTAACATGGGTGATCTAAGGGCTTGGGTTGGTAGTTTATACTTATCCACAAATCCCCTTGATATGTATGAATGCGATGCACCAGTATCAAAAAGAACGAGTGCAGTAAATGACTTAACCAAAAACTTACCAATTACGGCATCCGGCTGCTCTTCAACCTCCTCCACATTAACGTGGTTCACCTGTCCCCTGTTGAAAGGGTTCAGCTGTTGGAAATATGCCCTAGAGGCAATAATAAAAGTATTATTATTATATTTCTTTGTTCATGATAATTGTCTTTATTCATGCTATAACTCTATTATCCGGAAATCGTAATACACGTGTGAATACATAGACCATAATATGTCCCTAGTAAGCCTCTAGTTGACTAGCTCGTTGATCAACAGATAGTCATGGTTTCCTGGCTATGGACATTGGATGTCATTCATAACGGGATCACATCATTAGGAGAATGATGTGATGGACAAGACCCAATCCTAAGCATAGCACAAGATCATGTAGTTTGTTTGCTAGAGCTTTTCCAATGTCAAGTATTTTTTCCTTTGACCATGAGATCGTGTAACTCCCGGATATCGTAGGAGTGCTTTGGGTGTACCAAACGTCACAACATAACTGGGTGACTATAAAGGTGCATTACAGGTATCTCCGAAAGTGTCTGTTGGGTTGACACGGATCGAGACTGGGATTTGTCACTCCGTATGACGGAGAGGTATCTCTGGGCCCACTCGGTAATGCATCATCATAATGAGCTCGAAGTGACCAAGTGGTTGATCACGGGATCATGCATTACGGTACGAGTAAAGTGACTTGCTGGTAACGAGATTGAATAAGGTATTGGGATACCGACGATCGAACCTCGGGCAAGTAACATACCGATTGACAAAGGAAATTGTATACGGGGTTGCTTAAATCCTCGACATCGTGGTTCATCCGATGAGATCATCGTGGAGTATGTGGGAGCCAACATGGGTATCCAGATCCCGCTGTTGGTTATTGACCGGAGAGTCGTCTCGGTCATGTCTGCTTGTCTCCCAAACCCGTAGGGTCTACACACTTAAGGTTCGGTGACGCTAGGGTTGTGAAGATATGTATATGCAGTAACCCGAATGTTGTTTGGGGTCCCGGATGAGATCCCGGACGTCACGAGGAGTTCCGGAATGGTCCGGAGGTAAAGAATTATATATAGGAAGTGCTGTTTCGGCCATCGGGACAAGTTTCGGGGTCACCGGTATTGTACCGGGACCACCGGAAGGGTCCCGGGGGTCCACCGGGTGGGGCCACCATCCCGGAGGGCCCCATGGGCCAAAGTGGGGAGGGAACCAGCCCATAGTGGGCTGGTGCGCCCCCCTAGGCCCACCCCATGCGCCCAGGGTTGAAACCCTAGGGGTGGGGGGGCGCCCCACCTTGGCTTGGGGGCCACTCCAGCCCTGGCCGCCGCCCCCCTAGGAGATCCAATCTCCTAGGGCCGGTGCCCCCCCCCCTAGGGGAGCCTATATATATGAGGGGGAGGGAGGGGCAGCCACACCATGAGTCCTGGCGCCTCCCTCTCCCCTGCTATATCTCTCTCTCATAGTATAAGGTGAAGCCCTGCTTCTGTGACGCCCTGCATCCACCACCACGCCGTCGTGCTGCTGGATCTTCATCAACTTCTCCTTCCCCCTTGCTGGATCAAGAAGGAGGAGACGTTACGCTGACCGTACGTGTGTTGAACGCGGAGGTGCCGTCCGTTCGGTGCTAGGATCTCCGGTGATTTGGATCACGTCGTGTACGACTACCTCATCCCTGTTTTGAACGCTTCCGCTCGTGATCTACAAAGGTATGTAGATGTATCCGATCACTCGTTGCTAGATGAACTCATAGATGGATCTTGGTGAAACCGTAGGAAAATTTTTGTTTTCTGCAACGTTCCCCAACAGTGGTATCAGAGCCAGGTTTATGCATAGTTCTTCTTGCGCGAGTGAACACAATTTGTTGTGGGCGTAGATGTTGTCAACTTTCTTGCTGCTACTAGTCTTATCTTGCTTCAACGGTATTGTGGGATGAAGCGGCCCGGACCAACCTTACACGTATGCTTACGTGAGACCGGTTCCACCGACTAACATGCACTAGTTGCATAAGGTGGCTGGCGGGTGTCTGTCTCTCCTACTTTAGTTGGAGCGGATTCGATGAAAAGGGTCCTTATGAAGGGTAAATAGAAGTTGACAAATCACGTTGTGGCTTTCACGTAGGTAAGAAAACGTTATTGCTAGAACCCTAATTCAGCCACGTAAAACTTGCAACAACAATTAGAGGACGTCTAACTTGTTTTTGCAGCAAGTGCTTTGTGATATGATATGGCCAAAGTTGTGATGAATGATGAATGATCTATATGTGATGTATGAGTTGTTCATGTTCTTGTAATAGGAATCACGACTTGCATGTCGATGAGTATGACAACCGGCAGGAGCCATAGGAGTTGTCTTTATTTTTGTATGACCTGCGTGTCATTAAAGAACGCCATGTAAATTACTTTACTTTATTTCTAAACTCGTTAGCAATAGAAGTAGAAGTAGAAGTAGTCGTTGGCGTGACAACTTCATGAAGACACGATGATGGAGATCATGATGATGGAGATCATGGTGTCATGCCGGTGACGAAGATGATCATGGAGCCCCGAAGATGGAGATCGAAGGAGCTATATGATATTGGCCATATCATGTCACTACTACATAATTGCATGTGATGTTTATTATGTTTATGCATCTTGTTTGCTTAGAACGACGGTAGTAAATAAGATGATCCCTTACAACAATTTCAAGAAGTGTTCTCCCCTAACTGTGCACCGTTGCTAAAGTTCGTCGTTTCGAAGCACCACGTGATGATCGGGTGTGATAGATCCTTACGTTCACATACAACGGGTGTAAGACAGTTTTACACATGCAAAACACTTAGGGTTAACTTGACGAGCCTAGCATGTACAGACATGGCCTCGGAACACAGAGACCGAAAGGTCGAACACGAGTCGTATGGAAGATATGATCAACATGAATATGTTCACCGACGATGACTAGTCCGTCTCACATGATGATCAGACGCGGCCTAGTCGACTCGGATCGTGTAACACTTAGATGACTAGAGGGATGTCTAATCTGAGTGGGAGTTCATTAATAATTTGATTAGATGAACTTAATTATCATGAACTTAGTCTAAATCCTTTGCAAATATGTCTTGTAGATCAAATGGCCAACGTAGTCCTCAACTTCAATGCGTTCCTAGAGAAAGCCAAGCTGAAAGACGATGGCAGCAACTATACGGACTGGGTCCGGAACCTGAGGATCATCCTCATAGCTGCCAAGAAAGATTATGTCCTACAAGCACCGCTAGGTGATCCACCCGTCCCACAGAACCAAGACGTTATGAACGCTTGGCAGACACGTGCCGATGACTACTCCCTCGTTCAGTGCGGCATGCTTTACAGCCTAGAGCCGGGGCTCCAAAAGCGTTTTGAGAGACATGGAGCATATGAGATGTTCGAAGAGCTGAAAATGGTTTTTCAAGCTCATGTCCGGGTCGAGAGATATGAAGTCTCCGACAAATTCTTCAGCTGTAAGACGGAGGAAAATAGTTCTGTTAGTGAGCACATACTCACTATGTCTGGGTTACATAACCGCTTGACTCAGCTGGGAGTTAATCTCCCGGATGATGCGGTCATTGACAGAATCCTCCAGTCGCTTCCACCGAGCTACAAGAGCTTTGTGATGAACTTCAATATGCAGGGAATGGAAAAGACCATTCCTGAAGTATTTGCTATGCTGAAATCAGTAGAGGTAGAAGTCAAAAAGGAACATCAAGTTTTGATGGTGAATAAAACCACTAAGTTCAAGAAAGGCAAGGGTAAGAAAACCTTCAAGAAGGACGGCAAGGGAGTTGCCGCGCCCGGCAAGCAAGCTGCCGGGAAGAAGCCAAAGAATGGACCCAAGCCTGAGACGGAGTGCTTTTATTGCAAAGGGAAGGGTCACTGGAAGCGGAACTGCCCCAAATACTTAGCGGACAAGAAGGCCGGCAACACCAAAGGTATATTTGATATACATGTAATTGATGTGTACCTTACCAGTACTCGTAGTAACTCCTGGGTATTTGATACCGGTGCCGTTGCTCATATTTGTAACTCACAGCAGGAGCTGCGGAATAAACGGAGACTGGCGAAGGACGAGGTGACGATGCGCGTCGGGAATGGTTCCAAGGTCGATGTGATCGCCGTTGGCACGCTACCTCTACATTTACCCGCGGGATTAGTTATAAACCTCAATAATTGTTATTTAGTGCCAAGTTTGAGCATGAACATTGTATCAGGATCTCGTTTAATACGAGATGGCTACTCATTTAAATCCGAGAATAATGGTTGTTCTATTTATATGAGAGATATGTTTATGGTCATGCTCCGATGGTCAATGGTTTATTCTTAATGAATCTCGAACATAATATTACACATATTCATAGTGTGAATACCAAAAGATGTAAGGTTGATAATGATAGTCCCACATACTTGTGGCACTGCCGCCTTGGTCACATAGGTGTCAAACGCATGAAGAAGCTCCATGCTGATGGACTTTTAGAGTCTCTTGATTATGAATCATTTGACACATGCGAACCATGCCTCATGGGTAAAATGAACAAGACTCCATTCTCAGGAACAATGGAGCGAGCAACCAACTTATTGGAAATCATACATACTGATGTGTGCGGTCCAATGAGTGTTGAGGCTCGCGGTGGCTATCGTTATGTTCTCACCCTCACTGATGACTTGAGTAGATACGGGTATATCTACTTAATGAAACACAAGTCTGAAACCTTTGAAAAGTTCAAGGAATTTCAGAGTGAGGTTGAGAATCAACGTGACAAGAAAATCAAGTTTCTACGATCAGATCGTGGAGGAGAATACTTGAGTCACGAATTTGGCACACACTTAAGAAAATGTGGAATCGTTTCACAACTCACGCCGCCTGGAACACCTCAGCGTAACGGTGTGTCCGAACGTCGTAATCGCACTCTATTGGATATGGTGCGGTCTATGATGTCTCTTACCGATTTACCGTTATCATTTTGGGGATACGCTCTAGAGACAGCTACATTCACTTTAAATAGGGCTCCGTCTAAATCCGTTGAGACGACACCGTATGAATTATGGTTTGGCAAGAAACCTAAGCTGTCGTTTCTAAAAGTTTGGGGATGCGATGCTTATGTCAAGAAACTTCAACCTGAGAAGCTCGAACCCAAGTCGGAAAAATGTGTCTTCATAGGATACCCTAAGGAAACCATTGGGTATACCTTCTAACTAAGATCCGAAGGCAAGATCTTTGTTGCCAAGAACGGACTCTTTCTGGAGAAAGAGTTTCTCTCGAAAGAAGTAAGTGGGAGGAAAGTGGAACTTGATGAAGTATTACCTCTTGAACCGGAGAGTAGCGCAGCTCAAGAAAATGTTTCTGTGGTGCCTCCACCGGTTAGAGAGGAGGTTAATGATGATGATCATGAAACTTCAGATCAAGTTACTACTGAACTTCGTAGGTCCACAAGGACACGTTCCGCACCAGAGTGGTACGGCAACCCTGTCCTGGAAATCATGTTGTTAGACAACGGTGAACCTTCGAACTATGAAGAAGCGATGGCGGGCCCAGATTCCAACAAATGGCTTGAAGCCATGAAATCCGAGATAGGATCCATGTATGAAAACAAAGTGTGGACTTTGACAGACTTGCCCGATGATCGGCGAGCGATAGAAAACAAATGGATCTTTAAAAGGAAGACGGACGCGGATGGTAAAGTTACCATCTATAAAGCTCGACTTGTCGCTAAGGGTTATCAGCAAGTTCAAGGGGTTGACTACGATGAGACGTTCTCTCCCATAGCGAAGCTGAAGTCCGTCCGAATCATGTTAGCAATTGCCGCATACTATGATTATGAGATATGGCAAATGGACGTCAAAACGGCATTCCTTAACGGTTATCTTAAGGAAGAACTGTATATGATGCAGCCGGAAGGTTTTGTCGACCCTAAGAATGCTAACAAGGTATGCAAGCTCCAGTGATCCATTTATGGGCTGGTGCAAGCATCTCGGAGTTGGAACATTTGCTTTGATGGGATGATCAAAGCATTTGGGTTTATGCAGACTTATGGAGAAGCCTGCGTTTACAAGAAAGTGAGTGGGAGCTCCATAGCATTACTCATAATATATGTAGATGACATACTTTTGATGGGAAATGATATAGAACTTTTGGACAGCATTAAGGCCTACTTGAATAAGAGTTTTTCAATGAAGGACCTTGGAGAAGTTGCTTATATATTAGGCATCAAGATATATAGGGATAGATCGAGACGCCTCATAGGTCTTTCACAAAGCACATACCTTGATAAGATTTTGAAGAAGTTCAAAATGGATCAGTCCAAGAAAGGGTTCTTGCCTGTTTTGCAAGGTGTGAAATTGAGCTCGGCTCAATGCCCGACCACGGCAAAAGATAAAGAAGAGATGAGTGTCATCCCCTATGCTTCAGCCATAGGATCTATTATGTATGCAGTGTTGTGTACCAGACCTGATGTAAACCTTGCCGTAAGTTTGGTAGGAAGGTACCAAAGTAATCCCGGCAAGGAACACTGGACAGCGGTCAAGAATATCCTGAAGTACCTGAAAAGGACTAAGGAAATGTTTCTCGTTTATGGAGGTGACGAAGAGCTCGTCGTAAAGGGTTACATCGACGCTAGCTTCGACACAGATCTGGATGACTCTAAGTCACAAACCGGATACGTGTTTATTTTGAATGGTGGGGCAGTAAGCTGGTGCAGTTGCAAGCAGAGCGTCGTGGCGGGATCTACATGTGAAGCGGAGTACATGGCAGCCTCGGAGGCAGCGCATGAAGCAATTTGGGTGAAGGAGTTCATCACCGACCTAGGAGTCATACCCAATGCGTCGGGGCCGATCAAACTCTTCTGTGACAACACTGGAGCTATTGCACTCGCCAAGGAGCCCAGGTTTCACAAGAAGACCAGGCACATCAAGCGTCGCTTCAACTCCATTCGTGAAAATGTTCAAGATGGAGACATAGAAATTTGCAAAGTGCATACGGATCTGAATGTCGCAGATCCGTTGACTAAACCTCTCTCGCGAGCAAAACATGATCAACACCAGAACTCTATGGGTGTTCGATTCATCATAATGTAACTAGATTATTGACTCTAGTGCAAGTGGGAGACTGTTGGAAATATGCCCTAGAGGCAATAATAAAAGTATTATTATTATATTTATTTGTTCATGATAATTGTCTTTATTCATGCTATAGCTGTATTATCCGGAAATCGTAATACACGTGTGAATACATAGACCATAATATGTCCCTAGTAAGCCTCTAGTTGACTAGCTCGTTGATCAACAGATAGTCATGGTTTCCTGGCTATGGACATTGGATGTCATTGATAACGGGATCACATCATTAGGAGAATGATGTGATGGACAAGACCCAATCCTAAGCATAGCACAAGATCGTGTAGTTCGTTTGCTAGAGCTTTTCCAATGTCAAGTATTTTTTCCTTTGACCATGAGATCGTGTAACTCCCGGATACCGTAGGAGTGCTTTGGATGTACCAAACGTCACAACGTAACTGGGTGACTATAAAGGTGCATTACAGGTATCTCTGAAAGTGTCTGTTGGGTTGACACGGATCGAGACTGGGATTTGTCACTCCGTATGACGGAGAGGTATCTCTGGGCCCACTCGGTAATGCATCATCATAATGAGCTCGAAGTGACCAAGTGGTTGATCACGGGATCATGCATTACGGTACGAGTAAAGTGACTTGCCGGTAACGAGATTGAACAAGGTATTGGGATACCGACGATCGAACCTCAGGCAAGTAACATACCGATTGACAAAGGGAATTGTATACGGGGTTGCTTAAATCCTCGACATCGTGGTTCATCCGATGAGATCATCGTGGAGTATGTGGGAGCCAACATGGGTATCCAGATCCCGCTGTTGGTTATTGACCGGAGAGTCGTCTCGGTCATGTCTGCTTGTCTCCCGAACCCGTAGGGTCTACACACTTAAGGTTCGGTGACGCTAGGGTTGTGAAGATATGTATATGCAGTAACCCGAATGTTGTTCGGGGTCCTGGATGAGATCCCGGACGTCACGAGGAGTTCCGGAATGGTCCGGAGGTAAAGAATTATATATAGGAAGTGTTGTTTCGGCCATCGGGACAAGTTTCGGGGTCACCGGTATTGTACCGGGACCACCGGAAGGGTCCCGGGGGTCCACCGGGTGGGGCCACCCATCCCGGAGGGCCCCATGGGCCAAAGTGGGGAGGGAACCAGCCCATAGTGGGCTGGTGCGCCCCCCTAGGCCCACCCCATGCGCCTAGGGTTGAAACCCTAGGGGTGGGGGGCACCCCACCTTGGCTTGGGGGCCACTCCAGCCCTGGCCGCCGCCCCCCTAGGAGATCCAATCTCCTAGGGCCGGCGCCCCCCCTAGGGGAGCCTATATATATGAGGGGGAGGGAGGGGGCAGCCACACCCTGAGTCCTGGAGCCTCCCTCTCCCCTGCTACATCTCTCTCATAGTATAAGGCGAAGCCCTGCTTCTGTGACGCCCTGCATCCACCACCACGCCGTCGTGCTGCTGGATCTTCATCAACTTCTCCTTCCCCCTTGCTGGATCAAGAAGGAGGAGACGTTATGCTGACCGTACGTGTGTCGAACACGGAGGTGCCGTCCGTTCGGTGCTAGGATCTCCGGTGATTTGGATCACGTCGTGTACGACTACCTCATCCCCGTTTTGAACGCTTCTGGTCGCGATCTACAAAGGTATGTAGATGTATCCGATCACTTGTTGCTAGATGAACTCATAGATGGATCTTGGTGAAACCGTAGGAAAATTTTTGTTTTCTGCAACGTTCCCCAACATCAGCTTCTTCCCAGAGCTTCCATTGCCATTACCATTCTGGGATTCAGGACATTCATTGGCATAATGTCCGGTCTTCTGGCACTTAAAGAAAGTGACTTGGCTCAGGTCTTTCTTGGCTGGGGTTGATGGGTTGGTGCGGTTCTAGCCGTTGCTTCCTCCATTCCTATTACCATTCTTGGTGCCATTGTGATTGTGCGAGCTACCTCCTCCATGGGTATGCTGAAAATGTCCTCCCGGCCTAGGGGTAAAACATGGCTTCTGCTGAGCTCCTGAATTGTTCTTTCCTTGTCCATACTTCCTCTTGCGATTCTCAATCTGCTGCTGCTTCCCTTCAATCATGAGAGCACGATCTACCAACTCCTGGTAGTTGTTGAATGTCGCTACCATCAACCGCATGCTCAACTCATCATTCAGTCCTTCCAGAAACTTCTCCTGCTTAGTTGCATCCGTAGCAACGTCATCTGGGGCATAACGTGCTAACTTACTAAAGTCCTCCACATACTGGCCAACTGTCCTTCCTCCTTGGCGCAAGTTGCGAAACTCTCACTACTTCATGGCCATAGCTCCTGCTGAAACATGGGCAGTACGAAAAGCCTGCTGGAACTGGTCCCATGTGACAGTGTCAACAGGGAAAGTGGCTGTGAAATTCTCCCACCATGATGCTGCGGGTCCTTGCAGTTGATGTGCGGCAAACTTCACCTTTTCCGCATATGTGCATCCTGCCGTGGTCAACTCCCTTGTTGTCTTGCGGAGCCAATCATCTACTACTATCAGCTCGGTGCTACTGGAAAACACCGGCGGATTCAGCCTAAGAAAATGGGCTAAGTGATCAACACGTGGTGGTGGTGGTGGTGGTTGTTGTTGTTCCCCTGATTCTAATTCTGGACTAGCAACTGCATCAATGTGTTCTGCTGCTGGATCAACTGATGAGCTCCGGTGGGAAGGTAAATCCGGGGTCACGTCTCGGAGGCATCTGAGGGTTAGAAAAGATGAGATTTAAGAGTAGAGAGGGTCTAAAGAGAAAACACTACCCGTATGCACATGAGGCAAAAGCAAACAATTCACTTCATTCAATCAAACAAACAAGGGCATACAATCGATCTAACTATCGCAAAAGTGCTCGGACTACTATATTTACATGGTGGACTACTACTACTGATGGGGTGGTCTACTAAAAATATTCTTCGGTTGCAGACTCCATGATATCTGCTCCTGCTTCATCCACATAGTCATCATCGCTATCATCTGGATCCGAGTCGGTGTTGTCGATGATGATGTAGTCTTCGGGCGAATCTCCTTGGGTTCTTTGTCTTCTTCTACTAGTGTAGGGCCTCCCATAAATATTCCAATCTTCTTGATCAGATCGTCATTATTCTCCACTAATACTTCGATTTCCTCTTCATAATCTTCACATGTAGCCTTGAGTTCCTCCTCCAGTTCCTTGATTCTTGTCCTCGCCTTCTTCAGATCTATCATGTCAGCGCACATCTGGTTCTCCTGTCGTCGTATGTGCTGGTTTAACTCCTGGATAAAAGTTGCAACTGATCTATCCTTCTTGGTGCTGATCATCTCCCAGTGCTCATCTCGGCACCCACAAATCTGGTAGATAGTATCCTTGAGATCATTGCGGTAAACTTCTCCAATGCGTCCCATGGCGATGTGAGCTGCCATGCTCCTTCCTAGATTCCAAGTTGGTGCATCAGAAGAAAACTCTATGGGCTCAGTGACTGGCATGAACGTCCTTCCTGGAACTTGAACTTGAATCATCCAGTGCTCTTCTTCAGGTAGAGTGGCATTGTAGGTCCCGGTGAAGCTTGGTACTCCTATGTTCAGGTATCTAGTGACTTCCTTCAAGTGACGTCCAAAGGGTGTAGCTTCATCCGGTTGTGTGAACTTGTTCCTTGCATCCGCCATCCTAAAAGAGTAGAAAAGATGAGAGGTCAGAATGAGAAGAGTGAGTAGTGATCTAGGTCTTTCTTAGTGGTCGTTTCCTATAGTCAGCGTGTGCTCTGATACCATCTTGTAGCGACCAGACCTCAAACGGTCCAATCACTGTGCTCAGGTGTCATCCCTGGATCAGTAATGCTGACACCACACAGTACTTGAAGGATTTATAACAGAGTAGCAATCACACACTTATTACAATGAGTGTCTCAAGAGAGAGCTTATTACAATAAATATGGCTTAAGGCCATCTAATAACGATAACAGCGGAAGGCTTGGAAGATAAGTGAGTCCATAAACTCCAACGGCATCACTGAGTATAGAACCACGACCTAAAAGCACCTTAATCGTCGTCTGAAAAGTCTGCAATATTAACGTTGCAGCCCGAAACGGGTCAGCACATGGAATATGCTGGCAATGTTACACATAGAGAGTAATGGAATGAAATAGGCTATACTATATGCATATTTGGCTGGTGGAAAGCTCTATGGTTACAGTTTTTGCGTAAAGCCAATTTTTCCCTACTACAAAGGAATAAATTTTATTTAACTATCATGGTAGTTGTTAAACATTGAGAATGGTTGACAGCATTCTCAATCCCAATTAAGCATCATCATTAAACAAAACCCGACAAATTAATTTTAGAGTAACATGATGAGATTCACATGATAATCCAAGTACTAGATACTCAAGATGTCCATAATCGGGGACACGGCTAACCATGATTAGTTTATACACTCTGCAGAGGTTTGTGCACTTTTCCTCACAAGACTCGATCTCCTCCGTTGGATTTCTCGCACTACAAGGTGTTTGAGAAACGGATGACCAAGACATAGTCATTCAGAAGCGCTAGCACCTTACAAACGGGTAGAACGTACCAACCTACATCCCCTACATCTGCTAGTCTACCACTGTAAGAGTTTGCATGACTTAGTCAACTATGCTAGAGCCCATAGTAGCTTGTGGCTGCACACGGAAGTTTCTAGCATGAACAATCTCATGATCCCTTTGAGCCTGGGTGGCGGTCCAAAAGAAAACAAGCAATTGTTGGAATACCCAAGTGCCTCAATCCACCTAGATGTGTATTTAAGTTGCCACCTTAGATAAACCATTAATTTAACAATCTCACATCTGTCATGGATACACTCACCCAATCCACGTCTACTAGCATAGCATGGCATAATAAGCAAACGTAGAAGTAACTCCCAAAGGTTTGATAATAACAGGTAATAGGTACTACCTCAACTACTTCCCAAACCCACAATTTAATTAGATCCTAATCATGCAATGTGTGAGGATTGATCTAATGCAATAAAACTGGGTAGTAGGAGGTATGATCAAAGTGTTACTTGCCTTGCTGATGATCCGCAAAACCTAGCAATTCGAAGTAGCAAGCGGCACACTCCGGGTACTCAATCGCAAACAAACAAGCATAAAATAAGTACTCAACTAATGCACAGGTAAAACTCAAATAAGAGATATAACCAGAAAGTTCAACTTAAGAACTCTGGTTGGCAAAAAGAATCAAATCGAACGAAGCAACGAAAGACAAACGGTAAAAGAAACAAGCTTCGTTTACTATTTTGGATCTAGGGAATTTTTTACAGTGGCAAAAACTTGTTTCAGTTGGTTAAATGGAAAGAGGGTTTCGAGACGAAACTCCAGGCGCTTGAATTGCCTGATTCCAATAAACGAGCGAAAAGTTATACTAAAACAAAAACGGATCAGGAATCGCGATCAGAAAAATCACGGATTAAATCCGAGAAAAAGAAAAACGACGAACAGATTAATGAACGAACGTTCGTTACCTGGACCTAAACGAAGAACGTGTTCGTTAAAACAAACAAACGGGCGAACGCTCGCTAAATAAATAAACCGAAAAAACCGATCTATTTAAAAAAACGAAACTAAAAAAACCAAACGAAACCGACGAAAAAACGATCGGTTTTCTAAAAAAACCGGTGGCGAGATCTACCTCCGGCGGTGGCGGATCCGGCGGTCCGGCAAGGCGGCGCGGCGGCGGTCCGGCGAGGCGGCGTGCGGCGGCGGGGCGGCGCGGCGGCGGCGCTCTAGGGTTAGGGTTTGGGGCGGGTGCGGCTGGGCTGTCGGGCCTCGGGCGGCACTATTTGAAGGCCCGGCCAGGCGGAGTCCTGGCCGGATATGGCCCAGAGTCGATTCGGACTTTTTCTTAAAATAATTACGCTCAGTAAAAAAACAAAAGGAATACTAAACCGACACCAAAAATTCCGAAATAAATTTTCCCCGGCTTCTAAAATTAAGCCGCACAGGATGAACATTTATTTGGGGCCTAAATGCAATTTTGAAAAACGCACATTTTTCCTAAATTCAAATAAAATAGTAGAAAAACCAAAATAAAATCTTATTTGAATTTTTTATTAAATCCTCAATATTTCTTTATTTTGGGAAAGTCATTTTATTCCCTCTCTCATATTTTTGTAATAGAAATAATTAAAGATAAAATAAATGAAATCAAATGATCCTATTTTCAAAATCTGAGAAAACTCAAATATGAAAATAACGAAATCCCCAACTCTCTCCGAGGGTCCTTGAGTTGCGTAGAATTTTCTAGGATCAACCAAAATGCAGTAAAATATGCTATGCAATGATGATCTAGTGTATAACATTCCAAATTGAAAATTTGGGATGTTACAAACCTACCCCCCTTAAGATGAATCTCGCCCTTGAGATTCGGGTTGGCTAGAAAATAGGTGAAGGTGGTCCTTCAGCAAATCTTCCTATCACTCCCAGGTGGCTTCATCCTCCGTGTGGTGACTCCACTGAACTTTGCAAAACTTGATAACCTTGCTGTGGGTGACTCGACTGGCATACTCTAGAATCTTAACTGGTTTCTCCTCATAGGTCAAATCACTGTGCAACTGAATGGCTTCCAGTGGCACTGTATCTCTTAGCGGTATATCAGCCATTTCTACGTGGCACTTCTTCAACTGGGAAACATGGAACACGTCGTGAACTCCTGACAATCCTTGGGGCAATTCCAACTTATAGGCTACTTCTCCCATACGCTCCAAAACTTTGTATGGACCTACAAAACGTGGCGCTAACTTTCCCTTAACTCCAAAGCGCTTAACTCCTCGAAGTGGAGATACTCGAAGATAAACTCGGTCTCCGACTCGTAAACTGTCTCCTTGCGTTTAGAATCTGCGAAGCTCTTTTGCCTGGACTGGGCTACCTTGAGCCTATCGCGAAATCAATTTTACTTTCTGTTCAGACTCCTTTATCAGATCCGGTCCAAACAACTGGCGGTCTCCAACTTCATCCCACGACAATGGGGTCCTGGACCTCCTTCCGTACAAGGCTTCGAAAGGGGCCATCTTCAAACTGGATTGATAACTGTTGTTGTAAGAGAACTCTGCATATGGCAAATTCTCGTCCCAACTAGATCCATAATCTAGTGCACAAGCTCTCAGCATATCCTCCAAAATCTGGTTGACTCTCTCGGTCTGTCCACTTGTCTGCCGATGGAAAGTTGTACTAAACTCCAGTCTGGTACCCAAACTTTCGTGCAACTGATTCCAGAACTTTGAGGTAAACTGGGTTCCTCTATCTGATACAATGCTCCTTGGAACTCCATGCAGACATACGATTCTGGTCATGTATATCTTTGCCAACTTTGCACTGGTATAGGTAGTCTTCACTGGGATGAAATGAGCTACCTTTGTCAAACGATCGACTACAACCCAAATCGAGTCATAGCCTGAACGAGTTCTAGGTAAAGCCGTAATGAAATCCATACCTAACTTATCCCACTTCCATTCGGGTGTCGGCAATGGCTGTAGCAATCCTGCTGGCTTCTGATGCTCTGCCTTTACTCTCTGACATACATCACAAACTGCTACATACTCCACAATATCCTTCTTCATTCCGGTCCACCAGAAAACATCCTTCAAATCCAGATACATCTTGGTATTTCCTGGGTGAATCGAATATGGTGAATCATGGGCCTCTTGCAGAATTAACTTCCTAATCTCCGAATCATTAGGCACATAAACACGGTCTTCAAACCATAAGGTATCGTGCTCATCTTTACGAAATCCCTTAGCTTTTCCTTTGCTAATTTTCTCCTTAATAGAAGAAATCTCCTTGTCAGTCTTCTGGGCGTCTCTGATCTTATCCATCAAAGTAGACTGAATCTCCAATGCTTCTACATAGCCTCTTGTTACTATTTCCAAACATAGCTCACGAAGGTTTTCTGCTAACTCCCTTGGTTAATCTCTCGTCATTAGTGTGTTGACATGGCTTTTACGACTCAGCGCATCGGCTACTACGTTAGCCTTTCCGGGGTGATAATGCAATCTCATATCATTATCCTTGATGAGTTCCAACCATCTCCTTTGCCTGAGATTCAACTCCTTCTGTGTGAAAATATACTATACTTCAAACTCTTGTGATCCGTGTACACCTCACAATGGTTTCCAATGAGAAAATGTCTCCAAGTCTTCAACGCATGCACTACGGCTGCTAACTCCAAATCATGCGTAGCATAATTCAACTCATGAGGCTTGAGCTGTCGTGAGGCATATGAGACAACTCTTCCTTCCTACACAAGCACTGCTCCAAGTTCTCGACGTGAAGCGTCGCAATACACCTCATAATCCTTGGTCTGATCTGGCAAAATCAACACTGGTGAGGTGACCAAACGTTTCTTCAACTCCTGGAAACTAGCCTCACATTCCTCAGTCCATATGAACTTGGTATCCTTTTTCAACAACTCTGTCATAGGCTTTGCAATCTTTGAGAAATTTTCAATAAACCTCCGGTAGTATCCTGCAAGTCCAAGAAAACTCCGGATCTCTCCAACTGTTGTTGGTGCTTCCCAATTTGTCACGGTGTCAACCATAGTGGGATCTACTGCTATACCTTCTCCGGATATAACATGTCCGAGAAATCCAACTTCCTTCAACCAAAACTCACATTTGCTAAACTTGGCATATAATTGATGTTCTCTGAGCTTTCCAAGAACCAAATGCAAATGCTCCTTATGCTCCTCTTCATTCTTCGAGTAAACCAGGATATCATCAATGAACACTACGATGAACTTATCCAAAAACTCCATAAACAGTTTGTTCATCATGTTCATAAAATATGCAGGTGCGTTAGTCAAACCAAATGACATAATGGTATACTCATACATCCCATACCTGGTGGTAAAAGCCGTCTTAGGTATATCTTGTTCTCGAATCTTCAACTGGTGGTATCCTGATCGCAGATCAATCTTGGAAAATACCTTAGCTCCTTGCAATCGATCAAACAGATCATTGATCATCGGTAGTGGGTACTTGTTCTTGATGGTTACTTCATTCAATCCTCGATAATCAACAACCATCCTTAACGATCCATCCTTCTTCTCCACTAGAAGTACTAGCGATCCCCAAGGTGAAGAACTTGGGCGAATATATCCCTTATCCAGTAACTCCTTAATCTGCTTCTTAATCTCCACCAAATCCTTTGCGGGCATCCTATATGGTCTCTTAGATATTGGCCCTGTGCCTGGCAAAAGCTCAATCAAAAACTCAATATCTCTATCCGGTGGCATGCCTGGCAACTCTTCTGGAAATACATCAGGGAAATCTTTCACCACTGGTACTTCCTCCTGCACAACTCCTGTTAAACAATTTACTTGAGTCCTTTTCGGCACATGCCTGGGTACATACTTGATCCTTCTCCCTTCTGGCGTGGTAAGCAAAATTGACTTACTGGCACATTCAATATTTCCTTCATACTTTGATAACCAATCCATGCCTAATATCACATCCAATCCTTGAGATTCCAATACTATTAGGTCTGAGGGAAATACGTAGTTACCAATCCTTAATGGTAACCAGTCACACCATAGACTAGCCATATACTCTGCTCCGGGCGAGGTTGCTAACATGGGTGATCTAAGGGCTTGGGTTGGTAGTTTATACTTATCCACAAATCCCCTTGATATGTATGAATGCGATGCACCAGTATCAAAAAGAACGAGTGCAGTAAATGACTTAACCAAAAACTTACCAATTACGGCATCCGGCTGCTCTTCAACCTCCTCCACATTAACGTGGTTCACCTGTCCCCTGTTGAAAGGGTTCAGCTTCTTCCCAGAGCTTCCATTGCCATTACCATTCTGGGATTCAGGACATTCATTGGCATAATGTCCGGTCTTCTGGCACTTAAAGAAAGTGACTTGGCTCAGGTCTTTCTTGGCTGGGGTCGATGGGTTGGTGCGGTTCTAGCCGTTGCTTCCTCCATTCTTATTACCATTCTTGGTGCCATTGTGATTGTGCGAGCTACCTCCTCCATGGGTATGCTGAAAATGTCCTCCCGGCCTAGGGGTAAAACATGGCTTCTGCTGAGCTCCTGAATTGTTCTTTCCTTGTCCATACTTCCTCTTGCGATTCTCAATCTGCTGCTGCTTCCCTTCAATCATGAGAGCACGATCTACCAACTCCTGGTAGTTGTTGAATGTCGCTACCATCAACTGCATGCTCAACTCATCATTCAGTCCTTCCAGAAACTTCTCCTGCTTAGTTGCATCCGTAGCAACGTCATCTGGGGAATAACGTGCTAACTTACTAAAGTCCTCCACATACTGGCCAACTGTCCTTCCTCCTTGGTGCAAGTTGCGAAACTCTCGCTTCTTCATGGCCATAGCTCCTGCTGAAACATGGGCAGTACGAAAAGCCTGCTGGAACTGGTCCCATGTGACAGTGTCAACAGGGAAAGTGGCTGTGAAATTCTCCCACCATGATGCTGCGGGTCCTTGCAGTTGATGTGCGGCAAACTTCACCTTTTCCGCATATGTGCATCCTGCCGTGGTCAACTCCCTTGTTGTCTTGCGGAGCCAATCATCTACTACTATCAGCTCGGTGCTACTGGAAAACACCGGCGGATTCAGCCTAAGAAAATGGGCTAAGTGATCAACACGTGGTGGTGGTGGTGGTGGTTGTTGTTGTTCCCCTGATTCTAATTCTGGACTAGCAACTGCATCAATGTGTTCTGCTGCTGGATCAACTGATGAGCTCCGGTGGGAAGGTAAATCCGGGGTCACGTCTCGGAGGCATCTGAGGGTTTAGAAAAGATGAGATTTAAGAGTAGAGAGGGTCTAAAGAGAAAACACTACCCGTATGCACATGAGGCAAAAGCAAACAATTCACTTCATTCAATCAAACAAACAAGGGCATACAATCGATCTAACTATCGCAAAAGTGCTCGGACTACTATATTTACATGGTGGACTACTACTACTGATGGGGTGGTCTACTAAAAATATTCTTCGGTTGCAGACTCCATGATATCTGCTCCTGCTTCATCCACATAGTCATCATCGCTATCATCTGGATCCGAGTCGGTGTTGTCGATGATGATGTAGTCTTCGGGCGAATCTCCTTGGGTTCTTTGTCTTCTTCTACTAGTGTAGGGCCTCCCATAAATACTCCAATCTTCTTGATCAGATCGTCATTATTCTCCACTAATACTTCGATTTCCTCTTCATAATCTTCACGTGTAGCCTTGAGTTCCTCCTCCAGTTCCTTGATTCTTGTCCTCGCCTTCTTCAGATCTATCATGTCAGCGCACATCTGGTTCTCCTGTCGTCGTATGTGCTGGTTTAACTCCTGGATAAAAGTTGCAACTGATCTATCCTTCTTGGTGCTGATCATCTCCCAGTGCTCATCTCGGCACCCACAAATCTGGTAGATAGTATCCTTGAGAGGTCAGAATGAGAAGAGTGACTAGTGATCTAGGTCTTTCTTAGTGGTCGTTTCCTATAGTCAGCGTGTGCTCTGATACCATCTTGTAGCGACCAGACCTCAAACTGTCCAATCACTGTGCTCAGGTGTCATCCCTGGATCAGTAATGCTGACACCACACAGTACTTGAAGGATTTATAACAGAGTAGCAATCACACACTTATTACAACGAGTGTCTCAATAGAGAGCTTATTACAATAAATATGGCTTAAGGCCATCTAATAACGATAACAGCGGAAGGCTTGGAAGATAAGTGAGTCCATCAACTCCAACGGCATCACTGAGTATAGAACCATGACCTAAAAGCACCTTAATCGTCGTCTGAAAAGTCTGCAATATTAACGTTGCAGCCCGAAACGGGTCAGCACATGGAATATGCTGGCAATGTAACACATAGAGAGTAATGGAATGAAATAGGCTATACTATATGCATATTTGGCTGGTGGAAAGCTCTATGGTTACAGTTTTTGCGTAAAGCCAATTTTTCCCTACTACAAAGGAATAAATTTTATTTAACTATCATGGTAGTTGTTAAACATTGAGAATGGTTGACAGCATTCTCAATCCCAATTAAGCATCATCATTAAACAAAACCCGACAAATTAATTTTAGAGTAACATGATGAGATTCACATGATAATCCAAGTACTAGATACTCAAGATGTCCATAATCGGGGACACGGCTAACCATGATTAGTTTATACACTCTGCAGAGGTTTGTGCACTTTTCCTCACAAGACTCGATCTCCTCCGTTGGATTTCTCGCACTACAAGGTGTTTGAGAAACGGATGACGAAGACATAGTCATTCAGAAGCGCTAGCACCTTACAAACGGGTAGACCGTACCAACCTACATCCCCTACATCTGCTAGTCTACCACTGTAAGAGTTTGCATGACTTAGTCAACTATGCTAGAGCCCATAGTAGCTTGTGGCTGCACACGGAAGTTTCTAGCATGAATAATCTCATGATCCCTTTGAGCCTGGGTGGCGGTCCAAAAGAAAACAGGCAATTGCTGGAATACCCAGGTGCCTCAATCCACCCAGATGTGTATTTAAGTTGCCACCTTAGATAAACCATTAATTTAACAATCTCACATCTGTCATGGATACACTCACCCAATCCACGTCTACTAGCATAGCATGGCATAATAAGCAAACGTAGAAGTAACTCCCAAAGGTTTGATAATAACAGGTAATAGGTACTACCTCAACTACTTCCCAAACCCACAATTTAATTAGATCCTAATCATGCAATGTGTGAGGATTGATCTAATGCAATAAAACTGGGTAGTAGGAGGTATGATCAAAGTGTTACTTGCCTTGCTGATGATCCGCAAAACCTAGCGATTCGAAGTAGCAAGCGGCACACTCCGGGTACTCTATCGCAAACAAACAAGCATAAAATAAGTACTCAACTAATGCACAGGTAAAACTCAAATAAGAGATATAACCAGAAAGTTCAACTTAAGAACTCTGGTTGGCAAAAAGAATCAAATCGAACGAAGCATTGAAAGACAAACGGTAAAAGAAACAAGCTTCGTTTACTATTCTGGATCTAGGGTAATTTTGACAGTGGCAAAAACTTGTTTCAGTTGGTTAAACGGAAAGAGGGTTTCGAGACGAAACTCCAGGCGCTTGAATCGCCTGATTCCGATAAACGAGCGAAAAGTTATACTAGAACGAAAAACGGATCAGGAATCGCGATCAGAAAAATCATGGATTAAACCCGAGAAAAATAAAAACAACGAACAGATTAACGAACGAACGTTCATTACCTGGACCTAAATGAAGAACGCGTTCATTAAAACGAACGAACGGGCGAACGATCTCTAAATAAATAAACCGGAAAAACCAATCTATTTAAAAAACGAAACTAAAAAAACCGAACAAAACCGACGGAAAACCGATCGGTTTACTAAAAAAACCGGCGGCAAGATCTACCTTCGGCGGCAGCGGATCCAGTGGTCCGGCGAGGCGGCGAGGCGGCGGCGGGGCGGCGGCGGCGCTCTAGGGTTAGGGTTTGGGGCGGGGCGCGGCTGGGCTGTCGGGCCTCGGGCGGCACTATTTAAAGGTTCGGCCAGGCGGAGTCCTGGCCGGTTACGGCCGAGAGTCGGTTCGGACTTTTTTTTTAAATAATTACGCTCAGAAAAAAAACAAAAGGAATACTAAACGGACTCCAAAAATCCCGAAATAAATTTTCCCCGGCTTCTAAAATCAAGGCGCACAGGATGAACATTTATTTGGGGCCTAAATGCAATTTTGAAAAACGCACATTTTTCCTAAATTCAAATAAAATAGCAAAAAAACCAAAATAAAATCTTATTTGATTTTTTTATTAAATCCTCAATATTTCTTCATTTTGGGAAAGTCATTTTATTCCCTCTCTCATATTTTTGTAATAGAAATAATTGAAGATAAAATAAATAAAATCAAATGATCCCATTTTCAAAATTTGAGAAAACTCAAATATGAAAATAACGAAATCCCCAAGTCTCTCCGAGGGTCCTTGAGTTGCGTAGAATTTTCTAGGATCAACCAAAATGCAGTAAAATATGCTATGCAATGATGATCTAGTGTATAACATTCCAAATTGAAAATTTGGGATGTTACACGAGGAGAGCGAGGACTTGAGCAGTGGTGAGGAGGTCGACTCCCCTCCTCGCACGGAAAGACGCTCCAAGCAGAGGCAGAACCCAGCCAGTGTCCGCGGCAAATCAACTCCGCCGACTGAACAGACCTCCAAGCGCACAAGGACATCTTATGTGTCGATTGAAAAAGCTCCGAAGTAGCTCAAAGTCGTGCCACCAAAACCCCAGAAGGCCTTGCCCAAGATCAAAGTCGACGTCCCTATTGCTTCTGGGTAATCACTGAGCTCGACCTCTTAGTTTTAGCATGACCTGATCTTTGGTCGACTCACTTTCTTATTTTAACCGAGTGAATTCTGAAATTTGCAGTGCTATCTGGGACTTCTATGTACCAAGATGATGCTGACGAGGAGATGGAAGACGCAGTCACCTCCCACGCGGGTATAACTTTTGTCATTTTGTCTTTACTTTATCAGCCATTTTGACGGTTAACTGAACTTTTGTAATCGATTTCTTTGCAGCTCCACCCAATGTCATTGAACTTCCAAATGACGACGAAGACGTGCCACAGAGAGCCATGGGAAGGAGGGGCAGGACTTCAAGCAAGAAGGCACTAGCTGGCAAGACGCCCCAGTCGACGCCGGTGACAGAACCAGTGATTCCGTAGTCCGGAGACGTGAACCGAGCTTCTGTTACTTTTGTTGTTCCAGTGTCGAGTGAACGCCCTTCATCGTCAACTGCGCAAGTCCCTGCTTCATCTGTCCAACACCATGCCTCGGATCCTCAAACTACCACGACTGGACCCACGTCTCCGTTGTTCGTCACCCATCATGTTTCGGAGGACCAGGCAAGCGCTGCTACGGAAGCTATACGCCAAGCAGGCCTGATGATGGAGCGGATGAAGACAGTGCACAAGACCAGCCAAGTTGCCTATCCGAGCCAATGTCCAGGTTAGTTGGTTTCCGAATGATCTCCTATCTTGACGCTTGTTCTGTTAAGATATGTTACCCGGAAACTTTTCATTGTGCATCCATTTGTCAGTCTGTTCTTCGCATCTATACACCCACTGGGTGTTTCAATTTATGTTGAGTAGTTTTTCCAGTTGAGTCGACTAGGTTATGTCAATTGTAACTTTGGACCAGTGGGGGCACGTAGAGTGCACCCACTGGGTGTAGTCCCCGAGGCCGCCATCGAATGTGTGATTCGGTGGGGGTCTTGATAAAAATATCACGTTCTTTAGTTTTCCACTCGGTCTGGGCAGACCATGTCAAGTGGAACCTGAACCAGTGGGGGCACGCTGAGTGCACCCACTGGGTGTAGTCCCCGGGACCGCAGTCGACTGCAGGCAATCGATTGGGGTCTGAGAATAACTGTTGCCTCTTCTCTTTCCTTTTTTTCTTTCCTCTCGGTCTGGACGGACCATGTCGAGTGGAACCTGGACCAGTGGGGGCACGCTAAGTGCACCCACTAGGTGTAGTCCCGAAGACTACTGTTGAATGTTTGATTCTGCAGTAGTCTTAGAATTCTTTTCACTCGGAAGCGAATAATCTTTGATTCTGTCCACTGATGTATCTTTTACTCATTTTAGAAATCATGTGAGCTCATCTCCAAATTTGTTGAATTTGAGGATAAGCAGAGACAGCTCAACCTTGACTTGGAGTTGGCCAAGCAGAACTTGCAGAAGGCCAAAGACGAAACAGCTGGTATGGAAGGTAAAAACCTGTCAAATGTGGAATTGGTTTGTTTCTCCAGTCGTCTCCTCATTCTTCTCTCTGAATCGAGTGCTTGTTTGTTGTATATATATATATACACATATATATAGAGAGAGAGAGAATGAGGCAGGCTCCGGCACAGAAGGATCTTGATCTTGCCGCAGCGCAGAAGGAGGCTCAGGAGAAAACAACACTTGCCGATAAGAAGCTAGCTTCAGCAGGAGCGCTAGAGGAAGACAAAAGCCAAGCTGAAGACATCTCTTGACGAGGCCAATCGAGAAGTGACCCGACTGAAGAAGGACAAAGTAGCCTTGAACGAAAAAAATGAAGACATTTCTCGGAAGAGAAATGACCTGGAGGCTTATCTGGAGGGGCTCGCGAAGAAGTTATTCCTTATGCTTGAAGGTACCTTTCCTTGTCCGACTGTTTTGCTATCGTCGATTCACCAATAAGCCGCCGACTGACTAGTTCTTTGTGGTTGTAGAATTCTGTCAAAACTTTGAGGAGGAAACTGGGCGAATCAAGACAGGCTTGGACCCCGTCAACTCCCCTGTCAAGGATGAAGCTTCCATGAACGTGCTCCGACTGGAATCCCGTCTTGCCAGTGTTATAGACTACCTCGCTCGCCTGAAGATTGCGGTGTTGCGGATTGACACGACACTTTGGCCAAAGGAGACACTCCAAAATGACCTTGAGTCCTTGATGACTCGACTCAATGAAATCCCTAGTCGAGTGCAGGAATGGAAGAAGTCGTTTGCTCGATGTGGTGCTGATGTAGCTCTTTCTCTTGTTCGAGTCCATTGCAAGGAGGCCAAGGAAGAAAAGCTAGCAATGATCAAGGTTGCCAACACCAAGAGACTCGACTTCTAGTCTTTTATGGAGACCTTCATTGTTGCTGCTACTCAAATTGCAGATGGAATCGACCTGGATGAGTTCGTCGAGCCTGCCAGTCCTCATCCTCCGGTGTGAACAAAAATTTTATGATCCGATTAAATTTTCCTCGGTATGCCGAGTGGTTTTGTAACTGTTAAACTCCTTCGGGCCAGATGCCTGAGTACTTTAATCTATGGTCCAGAACCTCGTGGGATTTATCTAAACTTAGTTGTTTTCGAATCTCTTGACTCTGAGTGGAGCTTGATTCTTCAGTCTGCATTGTTACTAACTCTGTGATGCAGCTCAGTCGAGTTGATCATGAACGAGGGCAGTTGGTGCGGTCCATAACCTGCACCTTATCGTCCTTGCGGATCAGGATAGAGCGGACATTGTATTTGTGTCGCAGCTCTGAGGATAAGGTCGCGGTCGACTTGCACCTCGTCGTCCTTGCGGATCGGGATGGAGCGGACATTGTACTTGTGCCGCCGCTCTGAGGATAAAGTCGCGGTCGACCTGCACCACGCTGTCCTTGCGGATTAGGATGGAGCGGACATTGTATTTGTGTCGCAACTCCGAGGATAACATCGCAGTCGACATGCATCTCGTCGTCCTTGCAGATCAGGACGGAGCGTGTTTTAAACTTAGGCGAGTACGGGACTGCAGCTAAGCCCCCGAGTGGGAGGATTGATCTCCACTCGGTAGGATTTTTTAAACTTAGGCGAGTACGGAACTGCAGCTAAGCCCCTGAGTGGGAGGATTGCTCTCCACTCGGTAGGATTTTTTTAAACATAGGCGAGTATGAGACTGCAGCTAAGCCCCCAAGTGGGAGGATTTCTCTCCACTCGGTAGGATTTCTTTTTGAACTTAGGCGAGTACGTGACTGCAGCTAAGCCCCCAAGTGAGAGGATTGCTCTCCACTTGGCAGGATTTTTTAAACTTAGGCGAGTACGAGACTGCAGCTAAGCCCCCGAGTGGGAGTATTGCTCTCCACTCGGTAGGATTTTTTTAAACTTAGGCGAGTACGGGACTATAGCTAAGCCCCCAAGTGGGAGGATTGCTCTCCACTAGGTAGGATTTTTTAAACTTAGGCGAGTACGAGACTGCAGCTAAGCCCCCGAGTGGGAGGATTGCTCTCCACTCGGTAGGATTTTTTTAAAACTTAGGCAAGTAAGGGACTGCAGTTAAGCCCCCGAGTGGGAGGATTGCTCTCCACTCGGTAGGATTTTTTTAAACTTAGGCGAGTACGGGATGGCAGCTAAGCCCCCAAGTGAGAGGATTGCCCTCTACTCGGTAGGATTTTTTAACCTTAGGCGAATCGGATTCACAGCTAAGCCCCTGAGTGAGAGGCTTGCTCTTTACTTGGTAGGATTTTGTTTTTGAAACTTAGGTGAATCAGATTCGTGGCTAAGCCACCCACTGGGGACTTTGCACACATGCATAAGTAATAACAATCATTTAGGAGACTGTAAAACCATGTCTTTGATAAACAAACTGAAAGGTACTTCTTATTACATCTCGACAGTATGAATGTTTAAGTGTTAAAATGGCGGAGAAGCTCCGCATTCCAAGTGCATGGCTCATCTTTCTTGTGTTCCACATCATACAGGTGGTATGCTCCATTGTGGAGCACTTTGGTGATGATGAGGGACCTTCCCAGGCGGGAGCAAGGTTGTGTGGACGTTGCTGATCCACTTGGAGAACCAGGTCCCCTTCCTGAAATGCTCGACCTCTTACGTTCCTAGCATGGAACCGACGAAGGTCTTGCTGATAAATGGTCGACCTGATCAGGGCCATCTCTCTTTCTTCTTCCAAAAGATCAACAACGTCTTGCCGGGCTTGTTCTGCTTCCACCTCTGGGAAAAGCTCCACTCGCGAGGCATTATGGAGTAAATCAGTCGGCAGCACGGCTTCGGCTCCATAAACCATGAAGAAGGGAGTCCGGCCAGTCGACCGATTTGGCGTCATTCTCAGACCCCACAGTACTGATGGTAACTCATCTACCCAGGCACCAGCCGCATGCTTGAGGTCTTGCATCAATCTGGGCTTCAACCCTTGTAAGATCAAACCATTTGCTCTTACTGCTTGTCCATTTGACTGAGGGTGAGAGACTGAAGCGTAGTCGACCCGGGTGCCCTGGGAAGCGCATAAAGATCTGAACTCATCTGAATCAAAGTTTGAACCGTTGTCTATGATGATGCTATGTGGGACTCCATATCTGAATGTTAACTCTCTGATGAAGCTGACGGCGGTTCTTGAATCGAGGTTCTTGATGGGTTTGGCTTCAATCCATTTAGTGAACTTGTCGACTGCAACAAGCAGGTGGGTGAAACCACTTCTGCCAGTCCTCAAGGGCCAAACCATATCCAACCCCCAAACAGCAAATGGCCAGACGAGTGGAATGGTCTTCAAGGCTGAAGCGGGCTTGTGAGACATGTTGGAGTAGAACTGGCAGCCCTCACACTTGTCGACTATTTCCTTTGCCATTTCATTTGCTCGCGGCCAGTAAAAACCTGCTCAGTATGCTTTGGCCATGATTGTCCGAGAGGACGCATGGTGAACACAGGTCCCCGAGTGGATATCATTAAGAATCATTCGACCCTCCTCTGGGGTAATGCATCGCTCGGCAACTCCGGTCACACTCTCCCTATACAGTCGACCACTTATCACAGTGAAGGCTTTGGATGGACAGACAATCTTTCGTGCTTCATCTTCGTCTTCTGGAAGCTCTTTCCTGAGAATATATGCGATATGCAGCACTGTCCAGTCAGGAATGACAACCAAAACTTCCATGATTAAGTCGACCACAGCTGGAATTTCAACTTTAGTCGGATCAGTAGAACTCTTAGGTTGTGGGGGCTCTTCTGTGAAGGGATCCTCTTGAATTGATGCTGTGTGAAGATGCTCCAAGAACACATTGCTAGGAATTGGCTCTCGCTTGGAACCTATCTTTGACAGGTCATCCGCTGCCTGATTCTTCAGTCGGGGAATGTGGTGGAGCTCTAGCCCTTCAAACTTCTTTTCCAGCTTTCTCACTGCATTGCAATAACCAGTCACAGCCGGGCTTCTGACGTCCCACTCCTTCATCACTTGATTGACCACCAAATCTAAGTCGTGTAGACCATTAGGCGACAGACGCCGAGTGAAATGGCCATTCGCAACCCATACAGAAGTGCTTCGTATTCAGATTCATTGTTGGAGGAATCAAAGTGAATCTGAAGGACATAACTGAGTTTGTCACCTTGCGGGGATACCAGAACTACTCCAGCGCCAGAACCATTCAACATCTTGGATCCATCAAAGAACATAGTCCAATGTTCCGAGTGGATTTGAGTCGGTTGCTGTTGTTCGATCCACTCAACGAGGAAATCTGCTATTGCTTGGGACTTGATTGCTTTCTTTGCCTCAAACTTGATATCCAACGGAAGGAGTTCAATCGCCCACTTAGCGACTCGACCAGTTGTGTCTCTGTTGTTCAGAATTTCTGACAATGGAGCATCGCTAACAACTGTGATAGAGTGATCTGAGAAATAATGTGCAACCTTCTTCGTGGTCAAGTAAATTCCATAGACAAGCTTCTGATAATGCGGATATCTCTGCTTGGATGGTGTTAAGACTTCAGAAATATTGTACACTGGGCGTTGAACCTTATAGGCTTTACCTTCTTCCTCCCACTCGACCGTGAGTACTGTACTGACAACTTGTCCAGTGGCTGCAATATAAAGCGGTAAAGGCTCTTTGCTGATTGGAGCAGCAAGCACCGGCTGGGTGGAAAGTAGGGTTTTGAGCTCTGCAAACGCTGTGTCAGCTTCAGGAGTCCACGCGAACTTATCAGATTTCTTCATCAATCGGTAAAGAGGCAATGCCTTTTCACCAAGATGAGAGATGAATCGACTCAAGGCGGCCAAACAACTAGTAAGTTTCTGAACGTCGTGTATGCGCACAGGGCTTTTCATTCGGAGTATTGCGCCAACTTTCTCTGGGTTAGCATCGATCCCACGTTCGGAAGCAAGGAAACCGAGTAACTTTCCACCTGGAACCCCGAATGTACACTTTGACGAGTTAAGCTTGATATCATATCTTCTCAGGTTGGCAAAGGTTTCAGCGAGGTCGGTCAGTAGGTCGGAACCTTTACGCGACTTAACCACGATGTCATCCATGTATGCTTCCACATTCCGACTGATTTGAGTGAGCAGGCACTTCTGTATCATGCGCATGAATGTGGCGCCAGCATTCTTGAGACCAAAGGGCATGGTAGCATAGCAAAAGCACCCGAATGGGGTGATAAAAGCTGTTTTTATTTCATCGGGTCCATACAGTCGGATCTGATGGTACCCGGAGTACGCGTCCAGAAAGGACAATCGCTCACATCCCGCAGTCGATTTGACTATTTGATCGGTGCGAGGGAGAGGGAAGTGATCTTTCGGGCAAGCCCGATTGATATGCTTGAAGTCAATACACATACGGAGTGAATCATCTTTCTTGGGAACCATGATGACATTGGCGAGCCACTCGGAGTGGTAAATCTCACGGATGAACTCAGCTGCCAGAAGCCGAGCCACTTCCTCACCAATTGCCTTTCTTTTCTCCATGGCGGACCGTCGGAGATGCTCTTTGACAGGTTTTTCTTTTGGGTCGACTCGCAAACGGTGCTCAGCCAATTCCTTGGGTACACCTGGCATGTCAGAAGGTTTCCATGCAAAGATGTCCCAGTTCTCACACAGGAACTGGATGAGTGCTTCTTCCTATTTGCTGTCGAGTATTGTTGAAATATGAGTTGGAGCAGCATTGGGATCAGTCGGGTGAATATGAACTGGCTTTGTTTCACCAGACAACTTAAATGCAGATTCTGAAGCAGGCTTCTTAGCTCTCAACAAATCACTCGGATCTACAGTCTTCTTGTATTCTTCCATTTCTATCACTGCCATCTATTCATCGGCAATCTTCGAGCCCTTTTGGAAGCACTCTTCTGCTCGTTGCCGATTACCAGTGACTATAATCATGCCCCTAGGGCCAGGCATCTTGAGTTTGAGGTACACGTAACATGGTCGAGCCATGAAACGAGCATACGCAGTTCTGCTCAGGATAGCATGATAGGCACTGTGAAAATCCACAACTTCAAATGTCAACTTTTCCTTATGGTAATTCTTTGAATCACCAAAAACCACGTCAAGAGTGATCTGGCCGAGTGAGTTGGCTTTCTTTCTAGGTATAACTCCGTGGAACCGCATGTTGCTCTCGCTGAGCTTGGACATCGGAATGCCCATCCCTCTGAGGGTCTCAGCATACAGAATGTTCAAACCACTGCCGCCATCCATCAAGACTTTGGTCAATCGGGTGCCCCCCAACGACTGGGTCGACCACCAACGCTTGCCTCCCGGGGGTAGCTACATGCGGCGGGTGGTCGGACTGGTTGAATGTGATGGGAGTCTTTGACCATTTCAGATACGTTGTCATTGCCGGAGCAACCATGTTTACTTCTCTGTTGATCACTTTCAGTCGACTTTTACTTTCTATGTCAACAAAAATCACCAAAGTGGAATTGACATTGGGAAATCCTTCATCATCCTCTTCCCTGTCCTCATCCTTATCAGATTCCTTCTCTTTCTCACTGGGATGTTTTTCTCGGAACTGCTGAATAAGGACTCGACACTGTCGAGTGGTACGTTTGGGATAAATCAGATTACCCTCTTCATCTTTCTTGATATGAATGTGACATGGCAGATCCAACACGTCGTTCCCTGCTGAATCCTTCACCTTCTTGGGGGTCCAGGGCCCTTTAGGCTTTCCTTTAGATTTTCCTTGGGTTGCGACTGCAACCTCTCCGGGACCTGCAGGTTCTGCTTTGCGCTTCTGCTTCCGATTGGAATTACCTCCTCCAGTGTCCTGGCCGATTGGTTTGCTCTTGTCGCTACGGAGTCGGTCTTCTTCTTCGCCGTTTGTGTACCGAGTGACTACCTCCATCATTTGGGTCAGGGTCATGTCTCTAGTCCGACCGAATTTCAGGTTGAGCTCCCGATACCGAACGCCCTCTTTGAAGGCGCAAACTGCTTGATGCTGAGACACATTCTCCACAGTGTGATGCAAAGTGGTCCACCTCTGGATGTAATCCCTCAAAGTTTCATTCGGTTTTTGCACGCAATGTTGCAATTCTATCAATCCTGATGGTCGTTTGCATGTGCCCTCAAACGTTCTGACGAACACTCGGGCCAACTCCTCCTAGCTGAATATACTGCCCTGAGCCAACTGATTCAACCAAGCTCTAGTTGACCCTTCGAGTATCAAGGGAAGGTGCTTCATGGCCACTTCATCGTTTCCTCTACCGATCTGCACAGCCACGCGGTAGTCCTCAAGCCAGGTGTCAGGCTTCGATTCACCAGTGAACTTACTAACCCTAGTCGCCAACCTGAAGTTCAGAGGGATCTCTGCAGCCCTGATGGCTATGCTAAAACACTCGGGACCAGAAACATGCACTCTGCTTCCAGTCGGGCGATCTTTGTCTTGTCCTTCTCTGTGTGCTCGATTCCTATCCACCAAACCTTGCATCAAACCCTGGTTCTCTTGGGTCAACTGGCCTCCTCTGCTCTTTGTTGAACGGGCGCCTATCATCATAATGCCGGGGCACATATGATTCACCCCTTGGAGGAGGTGTAGGTACTCGACGGCGGTCATCACGGTCGAGCCGATGATCGTGCTACTCGTGGTTCCGACTCAAGTACTGCCCTTGGCGGTGCCCTCATCCCTCACGCCATGGAGGCGATCTTGGGCTGTGAGCCGACTGAACTGTGTCAGCTACCACAGATCTGCTATGAATTCGGTTACGTGACTGAGACACTGTAGTGTTCTGCTCTCCTACTGCCCGGAGCAGCGCTCTGATCTGCATCAAACCTCTACCAGCTTCTGACTAGGACGACTGAATAGATTCTGCTATGCGAGCTGCGGCTATAAGGTTCTAAATCGGAGTGTGGTATACCTGCGGTTCAGGAGGGAACAACTGTCGCTGTCGTCAACTGGATTCGGGGATTTGCCGTCGAGCATGCTCATCGAGTGCGCACTGAAGGTTCTCCAGTCGAGTGCGCTCAGCCAAGGTGGCCAAGCGCGCTGCCTCCAAGGCCCGAGCCTCATAGGTCTCTCCGACAACGGGCGTGTGGAGCGCCTCCATATTGCGGTGGTGAAGTTCCTCCCTCTGCTGAGAAGAAAGGGTTTCGGGGTGGTACTCCTTGTGAACGCGCGACGGATCGTCGCCGCCGTCGTTGCCGCCGTTGCGACGCATGCCAGGCGGGTTGCGTGGTGTGTCGACCATCAGGACCTCCACTGCGGGGTCGCTGCTGTCGCACTCGTATAAGGTCTCGACGAAGCCAGTCGACAGATCGAACAGGTCGTAGAGAGATTCGTCGGGCTTGATTGCCGCGACTTGAGGGGTGGCCTACTGTCGTGCCACCGCATGCCTCACACATCGCTGAAGCTGCGACCGATTGGATCGCTTGCGACGGCGAACAACGGGGAGCGAAGGCACCGCGGAAGCCGACCGATACTGGGTCGACGGTTGCCGCAGAAGGACGCCACGAACGCATGCGTGAAAGTGTGTCGCCCCGCAGACGGGGAGTGCCTCGACGTCGATGGGAGCTTCCTGAAGCCAGGCGGAGTCGTCGGCGATGAAAACAAGCGCGCCGAGACGGATCTCGTGGCCCTCAGCCAAACCTCTGCCGAAAACCATGATGATGTGACTCGAAGAAATTGCAACCTCACCGGAAAGTCACTAAGGCACCTGCCCCAAGGTGGGCGCCAACTGTCGTGGTTCCAAGTCTGACAATAGAATGGGGGTAGGTATGATGAGGCAAGATCCTAGCTACGGTGAAGTTGTGCACGCAAGATTTACAAGTTCAGGCCCTTCTCAAAGGAAGTAACAGCCCTACGTCTCGGTGCCCGGGGGCTGGTCGATTGGATTATGCGTGAAGTTACAGGGGGTGCCAACCCCTGTCTCGGTGGAGGGGGGGGTGGCTTATATAGAGTGCGCCAGGACCCCAGCCAGCCCATGTCACAAGGAGTTCAATGTACATAAAGGTGAGACATTACTGGTAACGCCAGCATTAAAGCCATATAAATGATCATTAACACTACAGAGTGAACGTCTGACTGTTGCCATCCTGAGTGGCTTTAGATCTTCTGTACTCCGAGTGGTTTCTGATGTGGTCGAGTGATTATACCCTGGTCGACTAGAATTGGGTTATCCGAGTGGAACCATGGTCGAGTGAGTTGTATCTTGAAGTGACTTTAGTCGGTAGAATTTGTTGTCCTTTGAATGTCTTTGACTGTAGGGTAGTGTCCTTGGGAGGGGTGCTTAGATCAGGTCTATTGCCCTCCCCTAGTGTTGGGGAACGTAGTAATTTCAAAATTTTCCTACGCACATGCAAGATCATGGTGATGCACAGCAATGAGAGGGGAGAGTGTTGTCTACGTACCCACGCAGACCGACTGCGGAAGCGTTGACGCAATGTAGAGGAAGTAGTCGTACGTCTTCCCGATCCAAGCACCGTTACTCTGGCACCTCCGAGTTCTTAGCACACGTATAGCTCGATGACGATCCCCGGACTCCGATCCAGCAAAGTTTCGGGGAAGAGTTCCGTCAGCACGACGGCGTGGTGACGATCTTGATGCACTACAGCAGCAGGGCTTCGCCTAAACTCCGCTACAGTAATATCGAGGGCTATGGTGGCTGGGGGCGCCGCACACGGCTAAGGAAAAGATCACGTGGATCAACTTGTGTGTTCTTTGGGGTGCCCTGCCTCTGTATATAAAGGACTAGAGGGGGGAGGCTGGCCGGCCAAGGGTGGCGCGCCAGGAGAGTCCTACTCCCTCTGGGAGTAGGATCCCCCCCCCCAATCCTAGTTGGAATAGGATTCGCGGAGGGGGAAAAGAGAGAGGGGGGCCGGCCACCTCTCCTTGTCCTAATAGGACTAGGGGAGGGAGGGAGGCGCGCAGCCCATCTTGGGCAGCCCCTTCTCTTTTCCACTAAGGCCCATATAGCTCCCGGGGGGTTCCGGTAACCTCCCGGTACTCCGGTAAAATCCCGATTTCACCCGGAACACTTCCGATATCCAAACATAGGCTTCCAATATATCAATCTTTATGTCTCGACCATTTCGAGACTCCTCGTAATGTCCGTGATCACATCCGGGACTCCGAACAACCTTCGGTACGTCAAAATGCATAAACTCATAATAACTGTCATCGTAACATTAAGCGTGCGGACCCTACGGTTCGAGAATAATGTAGACATGACCGAGACACGTCTCCGGTCAATAACCAATAGCAGGACCTGGATGCCCATATTGGCTCCTACATATTCTACGAAGATCTTTATCGGTCAGACCGCATAACAACATACGTTGTTCCCTTTGTCATCGGTATGTTACTTGCCCGAGATTCGATCGTCGGTATCCAATACCTAGTTCAATCTCGTTACCGGCAAGTCTCTTTACTCGTTCCGTAATACATCATCTCACAACTAACATATTAGTTGTAATGCTTGCAAGGCTTATGTGATGTGCATTACAGAGAGGGCCCAGAGATACCTCTCCGACAATCGGAGTGACAAAACCTAATCTCGAAATACGCCAACCCAACATCTACCTTTGGAGACACCTGTAATGCTCCTTTATAATCACCCAGTTATGTTGTGACGTTTGGTAGCACCCAAAGTGTTCCTCCGGCAAACGGGAGTTGCATAATCTCATAGTCATAGGAACATGTATAAGTCATGAAAAAAGCAATAGCAACATACTAAACGATCGGGTGCTAAGCTAATGGAATGGGTCATGTCAATCAGATCATTCAACTAATGATGTGACCTTGTTAATCAAATAACAACTCTTTGTCTATGGTTAGGAAACATAACCATCTTTGATTAACGAGCTAGTCAAGTAGAGGCATACTAGTGACACTCTATTTGTCTATGTATTCACACATGTATTATGTTTCCGGTTAATACAATTATAGCATGAATAATAAACATTTATCATGAAATAAGGAAATAAATAATAACTTTATTATTGCCTCTAGGGTATATTTCCTTCAGTCTCCCACTTGCACTAGAGTCAATAATCTAGATTACACAGCCATGTGATTTAACAGCAATAGTTCACATCACCATGTGATTAACACCCATAGTTCACATTGATATGTGATCAACACCCAAAGGGTTTACTAGATTCAGTAATCTAGTTCACATCACTATGTGATTAACACCCAAGGAGTACTAAGGTGTGATCATGTTTTGCTTGTGAGAGAATCTTAGTCAACGGGTCTGTCGCATTCAGATCCGTAAGGATTTTGGAAATATTTATGTCAACAATGCTCTGCACGGAGCTACTCTAGCTTATTGCTCCCACTTTCAATATGTATCTAGATCGAGACTTAGAGTCATCCAGATCTGTGTCAAAACTTGCATCGACGTAACTTTTTACGACGAACCTTTTTGTCACCTCCATAATTGAGAAATATTTCCTTATTCCACTAAGGATAATTTTGACCGCTGTCCAGTGATCTACTCCTAGATCACTATCGTACTCCCTTGCCAAACTCAGTGGTAGGGTATACAATAGATCTGGTATACAGCATGGCATACTTTATAGAACCTATGACTGAGGCATAGGGAATGACTTTCATTCTCTTTCTATCTTCTGCTGTGGTCAGGCTTTGAGTTTTACTCAACTTCACACCTTGTAACATAGGCAAGAAACCTTTTCTTTGACTGTTCCATTTTGAACTACTTCAAAATCTTGTCAAGGTATGTACTCATTGAAAAAACTTATCAAGTGTCTTGATCTATCTCTATAGATCTTGATACTCAATATGTAAGCAGCTTCACCGAGGTCTTTATTTGAAAAACTCCTTTCAAACACTTCTTTATGCTTTGCAGAATAATTCTTCATTATTTCCGATCAACAATATGTCATTCACATATACTTATCAGAAATGTTGTAGTGCTCCCACTCACTTTCTTGTAAATACAGGCTTCACCGCAAGTCTGTATAAAAATATATGCTTTGATCAACTTATCAAAGCGTATATTCCAATTCCGAGATTCTTGCACCAGTCCATAGATGGATTGCTGGAGCTTGCATATTTAGTTAACACCTTTAGGATCGACAAAACCTTCTAGTTGCATCGTATACAACTCTTCTTTAGTAAATCCATTAAGGAATGCAGTTTTGTTTATCCATTTGCCAGATTTCATAAAATGCGGCAATTGCTAACATGATTCGGACAGACTTAAGCATAGATACGAGTGAGAAAATCTCATCGTAGTCAACACCTTGAACTTGTCGAAAACCTTTTGCGACAATTCTAGCTTTGTAGATAGTAACACTACTATCAGCGTCCATCTTCCTCTTGAAGATCCATTTATTTTTTGTGGCTTGCCGATCATCGGGCAAGTCAACCAAAGTCCATACTTTGTCTTCATACATGGATCATATCTCAGATTTCATGGCTTCAAGCCACTTTGCGGAATCTGGGCTCACCATCGCTTCTTCATAGTTCGTAGGTTCATCATGATCTAGTAGCATGACTTCCAGAACAGGATTACCGTACCACTCTGGCGCGGATCTTACTTTGGTTGATCTACGAGGTTCAGTAGTATCTTGTTCTGAAGTTTCATGATCATCATCAATAGCTTCCTCACTAACTGGTGTAGGTGTCACAGAAACAGTTTTCTGTGATGTACTACTTTCCAATAAGGGAGCAGGTACAGTTACCTCGTCAAGTTCTACTTTCCTCCCACTCACTTCTTTCGAGAGAAACTCCTTCTCCAGAAAGTTTCCGAATTTACTAACAAAAGTCTTGCCTTCGGATCTGTGATAGAAGGTGTATCCAATAGTTTCCTTTGGATATCCTATGAAGATGCACTTCTCCGATTTGAGTTTGAGCTTATCAGGATGAAACTTTTTCATATAAGCATCGCAACCCCAAACTTTAAGAAACGATAGCTTAGGTTTCTTGCCAAACCATAGTTCACATGGTGTCGTCTCAACGGATTTAGATGGTGCCCTATTTAACGTGAATGCAGCTGTCTCTAATGCATAACCCCAAAACGATAGTGGTAGATCGGTACGAGACATCATAGATTGCACTATATCCAATAAAGTACGGTTATGACGTTCGGGCACACCATTATGCTGTGGTGTTCCATGTGGCATGAGTTTGTGAAACTATTCCACATTGTTTTAATTGAAGACCAAACTCGTAACTCAAATATTTGTCTCCGCGATCAGATCGTAGAAACTTTATTTTCTTGTCACGATGATTTTCCACTTCACTCTGAAATTCTTTGAACTTTTCAAATGTTTCAGACTTATGTTTTATCAAGTAGATATACCCATATCTGCTCAAATCATCTATGAAGTTCAGAAAATAATGATATCTATCGCGAGCCTCAATATTCATCGGACCACATACATCAGTATGTATGATTTCCAACAAATCTGTTGCTTGCTTCATTGTTCCGGAGAACGGCGTTTTAGTCATCTTGCCCATAAGGCATGGTTCACAAGCATCAAGTGATTCATAATCAAGTGATTCCAAAAGCCCATCAGCATGGATTTTCTTCATGCGCTTTACACCAATATGACCTAAACGGTAGTGCTACAAATAAGTTGCACTATCATTATTAACTTTGCATCTTTTGGTTTCAATATTATGATTATGTGTATCACTACGATCGAGATCCAACGAACTATTTTCATTGGGTGTGTAACCATATAAGGTTTTATTCATGTAAACAGAACAACAATTTATTCTCTTACTTAAATGAATAACCGTATTACAATAAACATGATCAAATCATATTCATGCTCAACGCAAACACCAAATAACACTTATTCAGGTTCAACACTAATCCCGAAAGTATAGGGAGTATGCGATAATGATCATATCAATCTTGGAACCACTTCCAACACACATCGTCACTTCACCCTTAACTAGTCTCTGTTTATTCTGCAACTCCCGTTTCGAGTTACTAATCTTAGCAACTGAACTAGTATCAAATACTGAGGGGTTGCTATAAACACTAGTAAAGTACACATAAATAACATGTATATCAAATATACTTATGTTCACTTTGCCATCCTTCTTATCTGCCAATCACTTGGGGTAGTTCCGCTTCCAGTGACCAGTCCCTTTGCAGTAGAAACACTTAGTCTCAGGCTTAGGACCAGACTTGGGCTTCTTCACTTGAGCAGCAACTTGCTTGCCGTTCTTCTTGAAGTTCCCCTTCTTCCCTTTGCTCTTTTATTGAAACTAGTGGTCTTGTCTACCATCAACACTTGATGTTTTTTTTTTGATTTCTACCTTCATTGATTTCAACATCACGAAGAGCTTGGGAGTTGTTTCCGTTATCCCTTGCATATTATAGTTCATCATGAAGTTCTACTAACTTGGTGATGGTGACTAGAGAATTCTGTCAATCACTATCTTATCTGGAAGATTAACTCCCACTTGATTCAAGCGATTGTAGTACCCAGACAATCTGAGCACATGCTCACTAGTTGAGCGATTCTCCTCCATCTTTTAGCTATAGAACTTGTTGGAGACTTCATATCTCTCAACTCGGGTATTTGCTTGAAATATTAACTTCAACTCCTGGAACATTTCATATGGTCCATGATGTTCAAAACTTCTTTGAAGTCCCGATTCTAAGCCGTTAAGCATGGTGCACTTAAACTATCAAGTAGTCATCATATTGAGCTAGCCAAACGTTCATAACGTCTGCATCTGCTCCTGCAATAGGTCTGTCACCTAGCGGTGCATCAAGGACATAATTCTTCTGTCCAGCAATGAAGATAAACCTCAGATCAAGGATCCAATCCGCATCATTGCTACTAACATGTTTCAACACAATTTTCTCTAGGAACATATCAAAATAAACATATGAAAGCTACAACGCGAGCTATTGATCTACAACATAGATAAGCTAATACTACCAGGACTAAGTTCATGATAAATTAAAGTTCAATTAATCATATTACTTAAGAACTCCCACTTAGATAGACATCCCTCTAATCCTCTAAGTGATCACGTGATCCAAATCAACTAAACCATAACCGATCATCACGTGAGATGGAGTAGTTTTCAGTGGTGAACATCATTATGTTGATCATATCTACTATATGATTCACGCTCGACCTTTCGGTCTCCGTGTTCCGAGGCCATATCTGCATATGCTAGGCTCGTCAAGTATAACCTGAGTATTCTGCGTGTGCAAAACTGGCTTGCACCCGTTGTAGATGGACGTAGAGCTTATCACACCCGATCATCACGTGGTGTCTGGGCACGACGAACTTTGGCAACGGTGCATACTCAGGGAGAACACTTCTTGATAATTTAGTGAGAGATCATCTTATAATGCTACCGTCAATCAAAGCAAGATAAGATGCATAAAAGGATAAACATCTCATGCAATCAATATAAGTGATATGATATGGCCATCATCATCTTGTGCTTGTGATCTCCATCTCTGAAGCACCGTTATGATCACCATCGTCACCGGCGTGACACCTTGATCTCCATCGTAGCATCGTTGTCGTCTCGCCAATCTTATGCTTCCATGACTATCACTACCGTTTAGTAATAAAGTAAAGCATTACATCACGATTGCATTGCATACAATAAAGCGACAACCATATGGCTCCTGCCAGTTGCCGATAACTCGGTTACAAAACATGATCATCTCATACAATAAAATTCAGCATCATGCCTTGACCATATCACATCACAACATGCCCTGCAAAAACAAGTTAGACGTCCTCTACTTTGTTGTTGCAAGTTTTACGTGGCTGCTACGGGCTTAAGCAAGAACCAATCTCACCTACGCATCAAAACCATAACGATAGTTTGTCAAATAGACTCCGTTTTAACCTTCGCAAGGACCGGGCGTAGCCACACTTGGTTCAACTAAAGTTGGGGAGACAGTCGCCCGCAAGCCACCTGTGTGCAAAGCATGTCGGGGGAACCGGTCTCGCGTAAGCGTACGCGTAATGTTGGTCCGGGTCGTCTCGTCCAACAATACCGCCGAACCAAGTATGACATGCTGGTAAGCAGTATGACTTATATCGCCCACAACTCACTTGTGTTCTACTCGTGCAAATAACATCAAACCATAAAACCTAGGCTCAGATGCCACTGTTGGGGAACGTAGTAATTTCAAAATTTTCCTACGCACACGCAAGATCATGGTGATGCACAGCAACGAGAGGGGAGAGTGTTGTCTACGTACCCACGCAGACCGACTGCGGAAACATTGACGCAATGTAGAGGAAGTAGTCGTACGTCTTCCCGATCCAACCGATCCAAGCACCATTACTCCGGCACCTCCGAGTTCTTAGCACACGTACAGCTCGATGACGATCCCCGGACTCCGATCCAGCAAAGTGTCGGGGAAGAGTTCCGTCAGCACGACGGCGTGGTGACGATCTTGATGCACTACAGCAGCAGGGCTTCGCCTAAACTCCGCTACAGTAATATCGAGGGCTATGGTGGCTGGGGGCGCCGCACACGGCTAAGGAAAAGATCACGTGGATCAACTTGTGTGTTCTTTGGGGTGCTCTGCCTCTGTATATAAAGGACTAGAGGGGGGAGGCTGGCCGGCCAAGGGTGGCGCGCCAGGAGAGTCCTACTCCCCCTGGGAGTAGGATTCCCCCCCCCCAATCCTAGTTGGAATAGGATTCGCGGAGGAGGAAAAGAGAGAGGGGGGGGCGGCCACCTCTCCTTGTCCTAATAGGACTAGGGGAGGGAGGGAGGCGTGCAGCCCATCTTGGGCAGCCCCTTCTCTTTTCCACTAAGGCCCACTAAGGCCCATATAGCTCCCGGGGGGTTCCGGTAACCTCCCGGTACTCCGGTAAAATCCCGATTTCACCCGAAACACTTCCGATATCCAAACATAGGCTTCCAATATATCAATCTTTATGTCTCGACCATTTCGAGACTCCTCGTCATGTCCGTGATCACATCCGGGACTCCGAACAACCTTCGGTACGTCAAAATGCATAAACTCATAATAACTGTCATCGTAACGTTAAGCGTGCGGACCCTACGGTTCGAGAATAATGTAGACATGACCGAGACACGTCTCCGGTCAATAACCAATAGCAGGACCTGGATGCCCATATTGGCTCCTACATATTCTACGAAGATCTTTATCGGTCAGACCGCATAACAACATACGTTGTTCCCTTTGTCATCGGTATGTTACTTGCCCGAGATTCGATCGTCGGTATCCAATACCTAGTTCAATCTCGTTACCGGCAAGTCTCTTTACTCGTTCTGTAATACATCATCTCACAACTAACATATTAGTTGTAATGCTTGCAGGCTTATGTGATGTGCATTACCGAGAGGGCCCAGAGATACCTCTCCGACAATCGGAGTGACAAAACCTAATCTCGAAATACGCCAACCCAACATCTACCTTTGGAGACACCTGTAATGCTCCTTTATAATCACCCAGTTACGTTGTGACGTTTGGTAGCACCCAAAGTGTTCCTCCGGCAAACGGGAGTTGCATAATCTCATAGTCATAGGAACATGTATAAGTCATGAAAAAAGCAATAGCAACATACTAAACGATCGGGTGCTAAGCTAATGGAATGGGTCATGTCAATCAGATCATTCAACTAATGATGTGACCTCGTTAATCAAATAACAACTCTTTGTCTATGGTTAGGAAACATAACCATCTTTGATTAACGAGCTAGTCAAGTAGAGGCATACTAGTGACACTCTGTTTGTCTATGTATTCACACATGTATTATGTTTCCGGTTAATACAATTATAGCATGAATAATAAACATTTATCATGAAATAAGGAAATAAATAATAACTTTATTATTGCCTCTAGGGCATATTTCCTTCACCTAGGTACATGTCATCATCAATGGTGAGCCCAGATTCTGTAAAATGTCTTGAGGCCATGAAATCTGAGATTGGATCCATGTATGAGAACAAAGTATGGACTTTGGTTTACTTGCTCGATGATCGGCAAGCCATAGAGAATAAATGGATCTTCAAGAAGAAGACTGACGCTGACGGTAATGTTACTGTCTACAAAGCTCGACTTGTTGCGAAAAGTTTTCGACAAGTTCAAGGAGTTGACTATGATGAGACCTTCTCACCTGTAGCGATGCTTAAGTCTGTCTGACTCATGTTAGCTATTGCCGCATTTTATGATTATGAAATTTGGCAAATGGATGTCAAAACTGCATTCCTTAATGGATATCTTAAAGAAGAGTTGTATATGATGCAATCAGAAGGTTTTATCGATCCTAAAGGTGCTAACAAAGTGTGCAAGCTCCAGCGGTCCATTTATGGACTGGTGCAAGCCACTCGGAGTTGGAATAAACGCTTTGATAGTGTGATCAAAGCATATGGTTTTATACAGACTTTTGGAGAAGCCTGTATTTACAAGAAAGTGAGTGGGAGCTCTGTAGCGTTTCTGATATTATATGTGGATGACATATTGTTGATTGGAAATAATATATAATTTCTGGATAGCATAAAAGGATACTTGAATAAGAATTTTTCAATGAAAGACCTCAGTGAAGCTACTTACATATTGGGCATAAGATCTGTAAAGATGGATCAAGACACTTGATAAGACTTTCAATGAGTACATACCTTGATAAGATTTTGAAGGAGTTCAAAATGGATCAGTCAAAGAAGGAGTTCTTGCCTGAGTTGTAAGGTGTGAAGTTGAGTAAAGACTCAAAACCCGATCATGGAAGAAATAGAAATAGAATGAAAAGTCACTCCCTATGCCTCAGTCATAGGTTTTATAAAGTATGCTATGTTGTGTACCAAACCTATTGTGTACTTCACCATGAATTTGACAAGAGGGTACAATAGTGATCCAGGAGTGGGTCACTGGACAACGGTCAAAATTATCCTTAGTGAATAAGGACATGTTTCTCTGTTATAGAGGTGACAAAAAGTTCGTCGTAAAGGGTTTGGTCGATGCAAGCTTTGACACTAATCCGGATGACTCTAAGTCTTAATCTGGATACATATTGAAAGTGGGAGCGATTAGCTAGAGTAGCTCCGTGTAGAGCATTGTAGACATGATTTTTTTTTACAAAATACATACGGCTCTGAATGTGGCAGACCCGTTGACTATACTTCTCTCACAAGAAAAACATGATCACTCTTTGGGTGTTAATCACATAGCAATGTGAACTAGATTATTGACTCTAGTAAACCCTTTAGGTATTAGTCACATGGAGATGTGAACTAATCACATAAAGATGTGAAGTATTGGTGTTAAATCACATGACAATGTGAACTAGATTATTGACTCTAGTGCAAGTGGGAGACTGAAGGAAATATGCTGTAACATCCGAAAATTCTAAATTTTGGAATGTTATATTAAATAAATAGTTTTGATTGTTTGCTTGATTATGGTTGGTTACTTGTGTGAAATTGAGTGAAATTTGAAACTTTTTGAAAGTTAAATGAGAGGGAATAAAAGGACTTTCCCAAACTTTTACTTTGCTTTCTGATCTCCATTAATTCAAATTCTTTTCAAACACAAAACCCTAGAAAGAATATGACATGACTTCTTCCATTTAAAATAAAAAGGGGTTTTGAAAATATTTGAATTTCATTTGGAAATGTTTCAAATTCAGAAACTTTATGCAACTCAATAATTTCAAGAGAGAAGATAAAATGACTTTTTCAAGTCATATGAAATATGAGTTGGAAGTTTAAAAGAATCCAATTTAAAGTCCCTTTGAAGGTATTTTGAAAACCATTTTTAATTTGGAGTTGTTTGGTTTTTATTTAAATTATTTTTCTCTAAAAATAAAATATATGGAAAATGTGATAAAATGATTCCCTACAGTAGAAAAATGGAGAGAAATGAGTTTGAAATTATTTTGGTATTTTAAAATATTTTATTTGGTTTTAAATAAACCAGAAACACTATTTGCTTTATTTAACTTTTGTGTAATTTATTTGCCCTTGAAAAATAGTTCATGTTTTAGAAAATATTTTTATGCAAATTTTGATATAAAATATGCCTATACACAATTTTATTTTTATTTTCGTTATTCAGTTTTCTTTTTCTATTTTATTTAAAAAAATTGCGCATGCGCTTGGAATTAACAGTCGCCCATGTGCGCCGCATAGTGGAATCGGGCGCCCCATCATTTTATTTATTCTCTCCTACATGGGCCAGGCCCAGCCTGTCATTTTTTCTCTTTTCACTTTGACCGAATTTTGTTTAAAAAAAACTATAGCATGCGGCGGGCCGAACTTTAGCTCATGCGCATGATCTTTTTCAAATTTCATCTGCATATGTATATGTTTAGTCCCACATTACCTAGCCTTTAACTCCTAAATATTTTTGCCACCTATAAATATTGACCCATAGAGCCTGCAAAAATCATCCGATTTGGATTAAATCAATATTTTGGTTTGACTAGATTCACTAAAAAAAGAAAATATTTCTTCTCTCCGGCGGGACTTCTCGAAGTTGTCTCCTCTCTCCGAAGTCGTCTTTTCTCTATCTTATAAGGTATCTTTCTTCGTATTTTTTTATATATACTCTCGTAGCTTATTATTTCTAGACTAGTACGATAGAATAATTAGATTATGAATTAGTCTCTATATTTACACTTTAGGCGTAGAAATCTTTTATCAATAGCTCATTTTCTTCCATAAAACAGCTTGGCCTTGATTTTTTAAATAGGCATAACTTTTTACTCGTTCATCCAAATTAGATAAAACAACGCCTATAGTTTCGTCTTGATTCCACCTATCCAGTGAACCTATCCATCAACTTTTTAAAATTTTCAACTTTTGAATATTTGTTCATATTCATATTCAAACTTCTTTTGATTATATCTTTTTATTCGTAACCCCGTTTGCGATGAATTCAATTGCGTTGGATTCGTATCGAAGAAATATTTCTGTTCATATAATTAGTATTATCTATTCAACATATAATTTTGATCATAGTCAAATTACTCTGCTAGTCCACAAAGAGTTATCACACAACATTCTAAGCAGATTCAATGCTATGTTGAATTACTTGTATTTTTTTGATCCGTTATTTCCAATCTAGTAATTCTTCTTCCTACATGTTCCTATTGACTTCCTACATCTAGTAGCATCATTAGTTTCAACTTTTGATCTTTTCAAACTTTAACTCAAAGCTTCATTTGATCATATCTTGTAAATTGTAGCGCATTTTCAATTGATTCCTCTTGCATTTGAATCCCTAGACGTAATCTAGCATCTTGAGCCATCACCACACTTTATCAACAAAATTATGATCTGATCTTGCAAAATAACTTGATTTGGTTCTTTTGGAGTTTTTGTAATCTTCCTTTTCATTTTTCTGGATCTTTGGGTGATTGCTTATGTATGGTTATGATTGCTTGCTTACGATAGATTGATCGGAGTGTGACGAGTAGAACTATCAAGAATTATGAGTGCGAAGAATCTTCGTCAACAGTACAAGGCAAGTTCACACCTTGATCATGCTTTTCTATACCCTGTTTTTACTATGCATTAGTTCACCCTTACAAATTTGCATGAGTAGGATTGAGAATTGTGGTTATTGCTATGTAGTTGATGAGGTAGGAACCTAATACCTTTGATCACCCCGGGAATATACGTTTTGCTCATGTTGCTAAGCCATGCTCGTAGACGGGGATTGGTATGTGAGAATCATGCAAGTTGTGAGAGATGATAACTATGGAAACTTAAGGTGGCTACTTTAATACACATCTAGGTGGATTGGTTGCGGGCACCTGGGGAATTCCAGTGTTGTCCTGGGAGATCTTGGGGTATCCGTGTGATCATCCTATGGAATGCCACCTAGACTCAAAGGGATCATATAATTATTCATGCCTAGAAACTTCCGTGTGTAGCCACAAGCCATTATGGGCTTTGGCATAGTTAAGTAAGTCGTGGGAAACCTTTCCATGATAGGCTAGCAGATGTAGGGGATTGTAGGTGTACCGGCCTATCTCTATCGGTTAAGGGGACCTCTTCGGAAAGACTATGTCTCGATCATCCGGTTCTCAAACATCAGGCAGTGCGAGGAATTCAACGGAGGAGATCGAGTCTTGTGGGGAAAAGGGCCCAAACCTCTGCAGAGTGTATAAACAAATCATGATTTGCCGTGTCCCCAGTTATGGACATTTTGAGTATCTGGTATTTGAATTATTGATTGATCTCATCACTTTATTTAATGAAATTGTTGGATTATTAATTTGGTAATTTTGGGATTGAGTTGGGGGAACCTTCTCAACAATGACATAAAGTTGGTAGTTAAATAAAATCAATTCCTTTGTTGTAGGGGAAAATTAGTTTTATGCAAAATTAAACTTAGATCCTCCACCAGCCAAATATGCATATAGAGATAGACAATTCTCATTATTATTCTATGGTGTGAAATTGCTAGTATATTCAATGTACTGACCTATATGGCTGCAACATCTCATGTTGCAGGATTCTTACGACGAGTAAGTGATACGTTAGGGTAACGATGTATGCACTCAACTTTGCCATTGGTGTTATTGGGACTCCACAACCTTGTTGTTACTTTCGCTATATGGATTGAGGCAATAGTATTTACGCTGCTTTATACATGTGATTTACCTCTGTTATAAATCCTCGAGTACTGTGTGTGTCAGCATACCGATCCAGGGATGACACTTAAGCACAGAGACTTTGATCCATTCGGGTCGGGTCGCTACATATGCCCTAGAGGCAATAAAGTTGTTATTTATATTTTCTTATATCATGATAAATGTTTATTATTCATGCTAGAACTGTATTAACCGGGAACTTATTACATGTGTGAATACATAGACAAACAGAGTATCCCTAGTATGCCTCTACTTGACTAGCTCGTTAATCAAAGATGGTTAAGTTTCCTAACCATAGACATGTGTTGTCATTTGATGAACGGGATCACATTATTAGAGAATGATGTGATGGACAAGACCCATTCGTTAGCTTAGCATTAATGATCATTTAGTTTTATTGCTATTGCTTTCTTCATGACTTATACATGTTCATCTGACTATGAGATTATGCAACTCCCGAATACTGGAGGAACACCTTGTGTGATATCAAACGTCACAACATAACTGGGTGATTATAAAGATGCTCTACAGGTGTCTCCGATGGTGTTTGTTGAGTTGGCATAAATTCAGATTCGGATTTGTCACTCCGTGTATCGAAGAGGTATCTTTAGGCCCTCTCGGTAATGCACATCACTATAAGCCTTGCAAGCAATGTGACCAATGAATTAGTTGCGGGGTAATGCATTACGGAACGAGTAAAGAGACTTGTCGGTAACGAGATTGAACTAGGTATGATGATACCGACGGTCGAATCTCGGGCAAGTAACATACCGATGACAAAGAGAACAACGTATGTTGTTATGCGGTTTGACCGATAAAGATCTTTGTAGAATATGTATGAGCCAATATGAGCATCCAGGTTCCGCTATTGATTATTGACCAGAGATGTGTCTCGGTCATGTCTACATAGTTCTCAAACCCGTAGGGTCTGCACGCTTAACGTTCGATGACGATTTGTATTATGAGTTATGTGATTTGATGACCGAAGTTTGTTCAGAGTCCCGGATGAGATCACGAACATGACGAGGAGTCTCGAAATGGTCAAGAGGTAAAGATTCATATATTGAAAGGCTACATTTGGACACCGGAATGGTTCGAGTTATTTCGAATAAGTTTCAGAGTATCGGGGGTTATCGGAAACCCCCCCAGGAGGTTAATGGGCCACCATGGGCCTTAGTGTGGAAGAGAGAGAGGGCCGGCCAGGAGGTAGCGCCCCCCCTTGACAATCCAAATTGGACAACGGGTGGGGGCGGCGCCCCCTCCTTCCTTCTCTCCTGTTCCTCCTTCCCTCCTTCTCCTAGTTGGAATAGGAAAGGGGGGAGCGAATCCTACTTGGACCAGGAGGCGCGCCCCCCTTGGGCCGGGCTCCTCTTCCCCCTCCTGTATATACGTGGGAGGGGGCACCCCAAAGACACACCAATTCTTCTCTTAGCCGTGTGCAGTGCCCCCTCCATAGTTACACACCTCGGTCATATCGTTGTAGTGCTTAGGCGAAGCCCTGCGCCAGTAACATCATCATCACCATCGCCACGCCATTGTGCTGACGGAACTCTCCCTCGGTCTCAACTGGATCAAGAGCTCGAGGGACGTCATCGAGCTGAACGTGTGCTGAACGTGGAGGTGTCGTACGTTCGGTGCTTGGAGCGGTTGGATCGGGAAGACGTTCGACTACACCAACCGCGTTACTAAACACTTCCACTTTCGGTCTACTAGGGTACGTGGATACACTCTCCCCGCTCGTTGCTATGCTTCTCCTAAATAGATCTTGCGTGATCGTAGGTAATTTTTTTAAAATACTACGTTCCCCAACATTTTTATGCAACCAATGGGAAATGATTGCTCGGGGTTTATTCAACCGATTTGATTGATGGCCTGCTAGTAGGATTTGTGATGCATGATGCCTCACATATTAATAGATCTTGTCATTTTAGCCATTTGGGCTGCCCGTTGGGGCCCTTATTCTTCTATTGTATCATGTTGACGTTGCAATATTAACTAATTAATGATCGTGCATCACTCAATACAAAGGCTGAGTGCCTTTCCCTTTTTTAGAAGAAAATAATCTGATGTTGCATACTTTTTTTAACAAACCATACACTTAATGTCATTAACTATGACATACTTCGTTAGTATTAATATAGGTGCACTTGGTTTCACGATGGGATATGGATAGCCATCTTTTAGGTGGTTAGCCAACATATTGAGTTGTGAGATAACCACATGCTTAAAATATTACACTAGAATCTCTGCTATTAAAGGAAGTTGCCTTCCCTTTCATCTCTTCTTCCCCTCCCATAAATATATGTTCTTTTCTATCATTTTTTTCTAAACAGACCCCCACCTCCTCATTTATAAGGAAAGAAACCCTTGCAAAGCAATCATCAGGGAAAAAAATCTTCAATAGCCAGAAATCCCTTGCAAGCAAACAACAAAAATACATCACGTAGTTGTACGTACACATTCTCAATCACATTATATCTTTCCTTACCTTTGTGACTTTGTCTATGGGTTCTCTCCCCCTTAACATATTTCAATCTCAAACCCAATCAACAATTTTCTACGTTGAAACACTAGAATAAAGTTGCCCCTATTGCAATGCATGAGTATTTAGCTGGTAGTTATTGGAGTCGGGCACTCTTGCTCGCCAAACCATTTTTCTCATTCTCTTGCCGCATCTGAATGAAGAAACCTAGTGCTATCTCTCCCTCTCTCGTGCATGCTAAATGTGTTGGCGGTCGAATAAGCACGCACGGTGGCATATAGGTTAGCCTCCATCTCCAATTCCCCCCTAGCCACTCCATCGTTGCAAAATGACTTACTAATGATGACCCAAAATACCCATTAACGGCAGTAGGTTGCACATCACTGCTAAGTGCTCACTAGTAATAGATAACCAATAAAGGGCATCCACTCAACATTCATAATTAGGTACTAGTGACAAATGGCCCATCTGCGCGCATCACTAGTAGTTCGTCCAAGCCTAGCTTAGTGACATGTTCACGCCCCACCACCAACCCAACGAGGAGGAGATGGTGTTTGGCCTTTTGGCAACCCCTTAAAGATCTGAAGAGCTAGCCTGAGTGCTTTCTTCGTACTCTAAATTTGTGCCTTGGGGAATCCATCGCCAATGAAAAAATTATCGACCATAGTACTTACGAACCAGGGAGAGAGAACCTAGATCTAAGATCCGACCTTGTTTGTTGGAGACTTCAACCAGTTGCAGTGAGCTCACATGGGACACTTAATTTTGTAATGTGCGCCCCCGGTACGCTGGAGGAGTGCTTGATGTGTGGTGGTGGACCCGACAATCATGGAGTGTTTGATGTGTGGTGGTTCCTCGACTTAACGTTGTAGGAGGTGGAGATGGTGGATGCAACAACAATGATGGACAACGACAATGCTAAATCTAACGATGGTGTCGCAAGAAAGAAAGTGAAGGGAACTCGTGAGCATGTCCGGGGTAGATAGATAGATAGATAGATAGATAGAGAGAGAGAGAGAAGTGGGGCGGGCCAGTGGGGCGAACGCGACGCCTGATGAAGGACATCGAAATGCGTTTTTATGATAGGAGATAGTGCTTTGTAAACTTTGCCTTGTACATTTCCGATATGTTTTGACGAGAAGAAATGGTGTCGAGTCGACAAAAAGGAAGGGAGTTGAGTGTGGACTGTGGATAACGTACGGTAAGAAAAAAGCGTGTGCCTTCAAGGAAAACGTATTTCAGAAGCACGCAGATCCCCAGAATGCCCACCACGTGTCAACGGCGCAACGTCATCCCACCGGAATAGGCTTTGACCCCGTGATCCGGCGCCTCGTCTCACGCGACGCCACCCACCCCGCGGCCACCGACAAGTGGGGCCCACGTTCACCCCGCGCGCCCATATCTCCCTTCTTCCTCCTCCCCCCTTCCATCCCCGCTCCGCCACCCCGCCCCGCCCCCCTGCCGCATGGCGCTCGCGCGAACCGTCCCGCTCCCGCAGCTCGCTTCGGCCTCGCCCCTCCGCGGACACCGCCGCTGCCGCCTCCTCCTCCTCCCCGCAATGCCGCAGGCGCGCGGGGTCGCCTGCCGCGCCGCGACGACGACGCCGGCGGCGGTGGCGTCGGTGGGCGTCGGGGAGGACCTGCCCGAGGGGTACGAGCAGATGATGCCGACCGTGGAGGCGTCCCAGCGGCGCCGCGCGGGGGTTCTGCTGCACCCGACGTCGCTCCGCGGCCCGCACGGCATCGGCGACCTCGGCGACGAGGCCCTCGCGTTCCTCGACTGGCTCCACGGCGCCGGGTGCACGCTCTGGCAGGTGATTACTGACACGCATTGCCCTCGGAGTTACCGAACTGCTGGCCTATTAGGTGCCATTGGCGTGCAACAGTAAACACTCGGCTCCTAAAAAAAACTGATGTGGATGTTGGGTTGTCACTTGTCACATATAGGCACGATAGAAACACTAGACACTAGACTGTTTAGAAATTGGAATCACAAATAAGATGGAGGGATTCAAGCCATTTATACAGTGGTTACAAATATACGATGTAGCACAGTTTATCATTCTTGCTGCACATTGCAATGCTGATTGATTTTCTTAATATTCTCTGAACCGCGATAAACGGTGATGGTGCGCGAAACAGTGATCGGGCAGTGGGATGAAATAAGCTGAAGGACATGAAACAACACAAAAGCAACCTCTCCCTGTTCTCTCTGACCATTAAAATTAATTCAGTGATTTTGTTGCTTTTGCAACATGTCTGGGTTTTCCTATGCTATTTTGATGTTGCGGTTATGTCCTTTTAATTGCCTTGTGCATTAAGCTTAGTTTCTGAAATGCTGATTGTCGGTTTGATCCATGTCCACAGGTTCTTCCACTTGTTCCCCCGGGAAGAAAATCCGGGGAGGATGGTTCTCCTTATTCAGGACAGGTGATGCTTTATGTTAATTACAACTTTGTTTGCCTATTTCAGAGTTAACTTTGTACCAGGTACTTTAGCCTATTTATGGCAGTAATTCAATGGTAATAGGGAACATTCATTGCATTTTGCAGGATGCAAACTGTGGTAGTACCTTATTGATTTCTCTCGAAGAGCTTGTTAAAGATGGGCTGTTGATGGAAGACGAACTTCCTGATCCTTTGTGAGTTTGAATTTCTTCGGTCACTTGTGAAGGCACCTATAAGTTTGCCGTTGACCCTTTGTGTGTTTAAATTAATGACAGAGATATGGAATATGTTGAATTTGACACCGTTGCTAATCTGAAAGAACCTCTTATTGCCAAGGTTAGTTATTAATGGTTGTTATATCGGTCATGTCCTTTCTGCCAGAAAAAAAGACCCGTCAGGTCCTCTCTGTTTAATGTGCAAGCTTATGCACACTTCCTGTTTTTCTCCCTTGAATGTGCTATCCTACCAGCCTGGTACAATATGTATATGTTTGGATGACTTATTGCATTTGTAGAATTGTTGGCTGCTTCTACATTCTGAAAACGCCAGAATAAAGTTATTTAAATGATATTACCTTGGCCTATCAACAGCCCGAGTACTACTGTATGGTAGCATGTAAAAATGGTTCCTCCATTTCATTTTTGGATGGGCCATACAAAACATTATTTTTCATTCTGTGTACATGGACATTCTTTGGTGATCAAGTTTAAATATTCTAGGTTTGAGAACATATTCATAAAAACAAAATTAGTGCTCATTGACAAAAGAAAAGCACTTCTCTATCATGAAGATTGGTTTCAGTGAACAGCTTATAGATAAATCTTTTTATTCTAGGCAGCAGAGAGGCTACTACAGAGCCCTGGAGAGCTCAGAAGGCAGTATGACGAATTCAAGAAAAATCCAGATGTTTCAGGCAAGAGATCTCGATTTGCTGTCGAAACAATGCTTTCCGCGTCTTTCATATTCTTATTGGGAAAAACACATCTGTCTCTACTGTTAACATAAGGTTTACATTTTCTAATTATAAACCATAAACTACTCAATCAAAATGTTGGGCAAGCACCAAGGCTCAGATGACAGTCTTAATTCAGCTGGTTTCCTTTACAAATACGCTTCTTTTCTGTTCAAAAGGGAATATAGCAATGGCGTTGATGTCTGAAGTGATAACATCAATACATAGTATAGTCTATAGTGCTTATCTCCTCTTCCTACCAGGTTGGCTTGAAGATGCTGCACTTTTCGCTGCTATCGACAATAGCATCAATGCAGTGTCCTGGTCTGAGTGGCCTGAACCGCTGAAAGATCGCCATCCTGGAGCCTTGAAAGATATATATGAAAACCAGAAGGACTTTGTGCGTAGCTCAAACTATTCGTTTTGCAATGTAATTGTGTTTTACAAAAATACTGGCATATTTATATATTGAACCTGTTATGCAGATAGAAAATTTTATGGCACAACAGTTCTTATTTGAAAAGCAATGGAAACGGGTTCGTTCACATGCACAGAAGCTTGGCATCAGCATAATGGGTGACATGCCAATATATGTTGGCTACCACAGCGCAGATGTTTGGGCAAACAGGAAATCATTTTTGCTGGTATACCTCAGTGGTTTCTCTTAACGAACATACTTCTACTGGTGAAGAATTTAAATTTTCTAAGTTTTTTTTATTGTTCTCTGGTTGTAAAGGATAAGAATGGTTTCCCCACATTTGTTAGTGGTGTTCCACCTGATGCGTTCAGTAAAACTGGTCAGTTATGGAACAGGTAGAAGCTTCAGTTCCTGTCAATTTGATTTTTCCTAGTTCTTGTCTGTTGCGTTTCCAGTAACCCTACACTCCCTGTGACATAATAAAAGGTTGAACACACTGTTTCCTTTGCTAAATTTGCTATTTTTGCAGCCCATTGTATGACTGGAAATCTATGGAAGCAGATGGCTTTGCATGGTGGGTAAAGAGGATTAAACGTGCCCTTGATTTGTATGATGAGTTCCGTATTGACCATTTCCGCGGGCTTGCTGGTTTTTGGGCAGTTCCTTCGGGTAAGCTAAACACATCACTGCGCTTACCTGTCTGCATAATAAATACTCCCTCCATCTCAAAGTAAGTGACTCAACTTTGTACTAACTTTAGTACAAAGTTGAGTCACTTATTTGGGACGGAGGGAGTATTATACTGCAAGTAAATTTGCTTTTTTTTGGAAAAATGGAATTCATTATGCTAATTGATTAAGCTTGCACAATGTAGGATCAGAAGTAGCGATGTTTGGAAGCTGGAGGGTGAGCATTGACTTCATGAATGACACTGTTCCCTTTTCTTCATAAAATCTTTGTTGCTGATGTTATCTCCTGTTTTCTTTGGCAGTAGGCTGGACCAAGGAATGCCTTTTTTGATGCGCTTTTCAAAGCTGTTGGTAGAATAAATATAATCGCAGAAGACCTGGTAAACACTGGAGCCTTTTCTTTTAACTGTTGAAAGTGAAATCTGGAATCAAATGCATAGTTTTTTGGTGGATTTGTGCAAACTTGGAAACTAAAAAAAGTACTAGCCATGATTTAATCATAATATTGGCTGTTGAAGTATAGTTGCAGTCAGCTGATTCGCTTATTTCGTGCTCACTGGCAGTGCCAGAGCCACAACCCTGTGGGTCAAATACACAATTACCTATAAATTTACACTGTTTTTAGTGTTAATCTCATGAAATTTGAGTATTTGACAACTATAATGTGGTTTTGCAAAAATATCTGTCTGGTCAGCTGGCCCCATAATCTTAATGTGGCAACCACGTTTCATGCTTATGATTCTCTTTTCATTCCAAAACTAATTGTAGGGGGTGATAACTGAAGATGTTGTTGAGTTAAGGAAGTCTATTGGGGCTCCGGGGATGGCAGTTCTTCAGTTCGGTAATAGTCCAATTGCAATATGAACATGCTTTCTTTCTATAAGGAACTATGGCTCTGAGTACACGTGAAATATTGACTCAGATTTGAATGGTCTAATTTCCATTTGTATACTGGACAGCTTTTGGTGGTGGTCCTGGCAACCCCCACTTACCTCATAACCATGAATTGAATCAAGTTGTATACACTGGGACACATGATAATGATACAGTTAGTACCCTAACCCCTTTCAAAAACTCCTTTATTCACATCTTTTGTAAGATTACATTATTTACAGTTTTGGAAGTTAAAATTTAGTCCTGACACTTTGAATCATGTCTTCCTCAGGCTGTTGGCTGGTGGCAAAGCTTACCAGAGGAAGAGAAGCAAACTGTCAGTGTTTAGCGTACCATGACACGATGTCTGGTGCCATGTCTTCCTAATCTTACCCCCTGTACTTCTTTCAGGTGTTCAAGTATCTACCGCAGGTCAGCAACTCGGATGTCTCTTGGGCGCTAATTGCTACTGCCCTCTCTTCCGTTGCGAGGACTTCCATGGTAACCATGCAGGACATACTCAGCCTTGGCAGCTCTGCTAGGATGAACACTCCAGCTACACAGGTTACCGGCTGCACACCGCCTGCTTGTAAAAGAGCTAATTTACAGCTAGAATAAATAATCAGTAGCCTCGTGAAGCTTATTCTCTCTTCTCCTTCTCATCCGCAGAAAGGAAATTGGAAATGGAGGATACCAAGCTGTGTCAGCTTCGACAGCCTTAGCCTCGAAGAAGCAAAGCTGAAGGAGTTGCTTACGCTGTACGGCCGGCTGTGAATTTCTTGGTTCTTCAGCACCACTCCTGTGTTCTCTGTCTCTTCAGGCTCGGAACTGCCAGACGGTACTGCCATAAACTAGCAGCCAAACATGAAGGATCTGGCTGCTATTGTTCCGCGGGATGTTGGCACCTGTCCCCGAATAATAGGGTTGTGTTGATTGGTTGCAAATTCACATGCTTGAACTTGAAGCGTCTTGCATGTCTACAACTTGTTTATTATGGTGTATATATAGTCCTATGATAATAAAATGGTAGTCCTTTATTTCCCCATTTCGTCTATGTACTATTGTAACTCATGAGTCTTGGAACTCTTGATAAGTGGGATATGTGTATCAAGTTCTTTTTTACATTTCAGAGGAAATTATGTGTGTTAAGGTTTACTTTTGTATTTATCGTGTTGTGCTGCCCTCAGCTGGAAGGAGGTATGAAAGGTCTATTTTACCTTGCCAGATTAATCTGCTTTTAGGCGAAACTCGCTGGTTGAATGCAGCCAAATGTTGATAAATTGGCAATCTTGGTTATACAGTATGCTTGCTTCCTGTTGTGAAGAAAGCACAGGAACGTTGAGTGTTAGTAACTCCAGCATTCGAATAGAAAAGATGAAGACAGACGTAAAATGCAAGCACAAAGCAGAGCACCGTCCTCAAGGGCAACAAAGGCTTCGTCAGGAGGAAAGGGACCGGTTTGTTAGAGAAAGGAGTAATGAAATGACACATGAGGAAAGCCTGGGCATATATATATATATATATATATATATATATATATATATATATATATATGCAATATACTAGGGAGCAGAGCGCAAAACCTCGAAAGAGCACCGTCCTCCAGTTGGAGGACCTCGTTAGAAGGATTTGGAGCAGCGGAGGGATCTAGCCGTAAGAAAAAAAGCAACGAAAGGACACGAAATGAAAGCCGAGGGCCTATCTGAAAAATACCAGGTACCAGCGCGAGAAATCTCAAAAAAATTTGGACCATTTCTCGATTTGTGCTTGTCATCCTTGCGCAGGCTGTATCGTTCCAATTTTATGAAAGCGTCGGGCTTATAAACTGGTCGAAACCTTCTTCGCTAGGCGATGTGGTACTAAACAGACAGGGGTCCTCTTCGTGCGCGCGTGCGTCCCGCAAAAGCGCAGTAAACGGTACATGGGCCGCATCTGCGTTTAGGCTGGGTGTTCCTCTTGTCGGCCCACTATACGAAGCGGGCTGAAAACATACAGACCGCCTGCGTAAGGCTGGCCCTTCGTCCCATCTGTGTATGTAACCCTCGAAAAAAAAAAGAATGTGTGCATGCACCTTTTGGTTTTCACAAAGCCATCTGAAGTCAACCTAGTCAACACCTATGCCAAGAAGGATAGGCAAATCACTCAGGGACGCAAAAAATGGGTCAAGCCGGAGGGAGAGTTGATTAAAATCAATTTAGATGGAGCTTTCCACAGTGAACTTCGTACAGGCGGTTGCTCTCCAGCATGCATACCAGTGACAGTGAAGCTCGCCCACTGCTGAGCAACTGGGCATGGGCAAGGTTCTGTTTAAGACTGACTGCATTACTCTCAAGTCTCAAGCAAGCAAGCAAGCCATCCACAGCGATGATTTCGATACGGCCACGCTTGGTGCTCTGTTTAGAGAAGCCAAATTACACCTCAGTCTTGATTTTGTTGATGCTAGTTTTGAATCTTGTCCACGTGAGTGTAATAGGCCTGCTCATGAGCTGGCTGCGCTGGGTGCCTGGCAAGTTCACGGAGACCACACGTTTGTGGTTGACGAACTGTCCGGATGTACCGTAAAACGTTTGGTGCCCGGCGATTTAGTCGAGCCATAATGGAATGCTTGGTGTTTCTGTCAAGAAAAAAGACAACCTATCTTCCACGAGCTTATTGGATAGGGGCAAGGGTATCGAATTGGACTAATATACGTTTTGCTGTTTTCTTCAGGGAAAAATATAAATTTCATTCAATATAGAGTTGCAACTAAGAGGCAAAAATTTCTCAATACACGGAGGATCTTCATGAAGCCATACCGAGTCAATAGACTCAGTACGGCCATAATTAACGAGTCGATCTGCTACCTATTATGTCCCATTTAAGCTTTTATGAAGTAAACTCTTTGAAAATCCAACTCGGTGCCCAGGCTCATCTGCTCTTAGTCTGAAAAAAATTCAAAACAAATATTAAAAAAATTCAAAAAAAAATCTAATTTTTTTGTGGTAGATAATTCGATCCGTGAGGTCCGTTCCAAATTTTAACTCATTCAGATATCTGAGCAGCTCTTGGCAAAAAAAATAAATCAGGTCAGAACAGTGTGTGAACAGTAAACTTTTTTATAGACCCCGGTTTTGTCTTTTTTGCCGAGAGATGCACAAATGTCCAAATGAGTTGAAATTTGAAGCAGGCCTCACGCATCAAATTATTTACCACACAAAACAAATTTGAAATTTTCTAGTATTTATTTTGATTTTTTTCCTCACACGAATGCATCTAAGCCGCCCACGAGCGAAAACGCCGCGTCCGTAAACTCCTTGTCCATGAGAGACGTGATCTCAGGAGCCATGCATCCCAAATTTGGTCCGCTCGATGTTAGTCTGGATGCATTTTGGACTCAAATTTGCGTCCACACGGACACAAGACGAACATGGGACATGTCATCTCGGTGTCCGCCTTGGGCTCATTTGTCGGCCGTCCAACCACCCGCTTCGGTCATAGTAAATGCCAAGCGCACGTTCAGGCCCGCTCGTCAGCCATAGGAAGTGTCTGTGCCCCGTCCTTTTTTAAATGGCAAGCGTGCAGTGTGTGTGTGTGGGGGGGGGGGGGGGGGAGCACATCCACTTCCATCCCCACACCAGTCCACATCTAGCCGCTGCCATGGGCTTCTTCGGCTATGAGCGTGGCAATCATGACCACGAGGCAGGCGCGCTGTGCCACGGCTAATTTCACCTTGGTGCCGCGGGGGCGGTCGACATGCGACCAACTATACATGCCCATGCACCGGGCGCACTACCACTGGGTAGCCAGTTAATTCCCTTTCCTCCCGATATACAGTACCTCGTTTCAGGTTTCCCGCTGTTGCATCTATACCCCACCCTTGCAGGCGCCCGTTGCCTCTGCTCCGTTGTTGCGTATGTAAAGAGATGTTCTTTGCTACCAACAATTCTTTAAGTACGCGGTGAAGTAAATAATAGTGCACTTGCTGACAGTAGAACCCCCAAGAAATATCACAGTATAGGCCGATATCTTTGTGCAATGTCATTTACAAGCTATGATCCAAAGTCTTGGCAAATAGGCTGAGAGAAGTACTGGATGAGATCATTTCCGAGGACTTATTAAATAGGGGTGCTAGCTCGGATTCGATTACAGAAAGTCGAACTAGAAGCGGATGAGTATCGAATGAATGGATACTCTGAGATAGAACGAGAAAAAGCAAATTTGATTAATGCTACTTCTATTAGTTTGGAACAAACGGAAAAGTCTAAAAATGAAACCCTTTATTTTGAAAAACAAAGGGCAATGAATCAGGTCCGACAGCGGGTTTTCCAACAGGCCGTACAAGGAGCTCTAGGAACTCTGAATAGTTGTTTGAATACCAAGTTACATTTCCGTACGATTCATGCTAATATTGGCATCGGATGTTGCCTCTCGATGTACAATGCGTACTTTGCACGCTAGTTGGAGACACCATCCGTATATACACGAATGCGGTCAGCCGATACACGAACAAACTGGTGCATATTTGGTCTGTATTTTTGCAGCGTGGCCGCATGTACGTGTAGACGATTTAGATAGGACTTCATAACCTGCTAGGTCAGGACCCAAATTTCTTCATACGATTAGTACGACATGTGTTGCTCCTTACTCGAGAATAGTTCATCGTTGGAAAGATACCAATATGTACATACACGATTAGGGCTAGAAAAATATCGCAATACACAAGTTTCAACCCGGTGGATCTTAGATATCAGGATCCCTTTAGGAGAAAGCATTTTTTCCTTCGAAAAGGAGACACCTGCTTACATACGACCATGAACCTGTTGGGTCCTTACTGTCAGCCTCTACATGTACTGTACTCTGATGATTGTCGTTTGTTGACTACATTGGCAAAGCATGCACCAAGGTGGATGACTACGTTGAGGCCTCGGACAATGCCTTGTGTATGCTTCGAAAACCGACTCCAAGGCATCAAGGGGAACATTTTCATTCAAGCCATCTTCACCGTCTCTAAAGACAACACCACCACCTCCATTCCATTCTTATCCATCTATGTACAATCAAGTGTGAATTGGTACATTGTTGGTGTTAACTGTTGTATACTTGTATTGGTAGTTGGTGCCTTGTGTTTTGTTGGTGAAATATCATTATTTGGCATCAAACACTCTCTGCTGATTCTATATGATTTAAGTGGACATGTTGCTTCAATCCTATATTTTGCTTCTTTCTACACTTTTGGAATTGAATTGTGCGAATCAAAAGACCCTAAAATAAAAAGTATAAAGCATAGAAAACTGTTACTATAGAAAAAAAGAATATAGAAAATTGTTAGGATGTGGGCCGCGAGGGCCTGATCATTAGGTAGTGGGCTGCGTGGGCAGCGGTCTGAGCTGTTTCTACTCCCTAATAACGTTTAGGCCCTAGCTCCACGCTTGCGTTATCTCTTTCTCCACAATTCCTCCTGCCGCAAAAGCCATCTCCGCAGCCGCCGCCTCCCCTCCCCCGCCGAAGCCCCGAGGTACCCACCCGCCTCCGTCCATGTTACTACTTGCCGATCGCCCTACTTGGTTTGCATCTTGCATTTCATCGATGGTGTACTCGTTTGATTCTTCAAATTGATTTTCGGCAGTACGGCACAAGATCGACCATGGCGCTGATCGGCAGTGACGACACGGCGGCGGTGCTCGAGGAACTGCGCCGAAGGAAGGACGAGGACCACCCCGAACATTTCCACCATTACGAGGTCGATGCCGCAGGCCACCTGAAGAGGCTATTCTGGGCCGACGCCGACTCGCGCCTCAGCAGCGTCCGCTACAGCGACGACGGCGTTGTCGTCATCGACACCGTGTTCCGGACGAACAGGTACGGCGCGGCCTTGGTCCCCGTCATCGGCATGAACCACCACCGCCGCCCCGTGCTCCTCGGCTGCGGCGTCCTCACGGACCAGTCCCCCGACTCGTACGTCTGGCTGCAGCGAGCCTTCATGAGGTCCACCTGCCAGGTGAGGCCCAAGTCTGTGATCACCGACGGCAGCGACGCGGTTGCGCTCGCCGTCGAGACCGTGCTCCCGCAGTCCAACCACCGGATCTGCTCGTGCCACCTGGAGCGAGGCATCAGGGAGCACCTCGATGGCTATTCGGCCAAGGCCGGCTTCAGGTCGCTCATGTTCGAGGACAGTTGCTCGCCTGTGGAGTTCGAGGAGCGATGGCATAGTTTCGTGGCCAGCCACAGGATGGCGAGCAACCTGGAGTGGCTCTTGAAGATGTACGTGAGGAGGGAGCTCTGGGCTGCTGCCTTCGTCGGTGACAAGTTCTTACTCGGCATGGTGACGGACCAGAGCACGGAGTGCCTCTGCCTATCTTCGGGCCTGCGCACGGGCTTCTCCGAGGACATGACGCTGCTCGCCCTGCTCCGGCGCGCGGACTTCAGGTGCAAGTACATGCGCGCGCAGGAGGCCGAGCTCGACGAGGAGGCTGACAAGTCCCGCGTTGCGCTGACCACCGAGCACAAGTGCCTCGAGGAAGACGCGGCGCGGTCCTTCACGCCGGCCAACTTCGCCATGGTGCTGGAGGAGATCAAGGCGCTGGACGACTTCGAGATCGTCGACACCCTGAGCAGCAGTTCCGACGGCTCCGGCGACAAGGTCTACACGCTGGATCTCCACGGCGAGCTCTATAACGTGTTGCAGTCCCCCGGCGGCGACGACCAGCAGGACGTCCTCAAGTGCAGCTGCCGTAAGATGGAGCGTGACGGCCTGCCGTGCCGGCACATCCTCCACGTGCTGGAGCACGAGAGGGGGTCCTCCATACCGAGGAGCTGCAAGCTGGGACGGCTGCAGCGGCAGGGTGGCACAAGGTACCAAAGGCTCGGCGTGATGGAGGCGCTGGGGCGGCAGGTGTTCGACCTGGCGTCCCAGGACGCCGACGAGTTTGAGGAGATCAGGGGGTTCTTGCAAGACTGGCAGCAGCAGCGAAACTACTCTGCACGCGACATTGCAGACATGAGCGGTGCTGATTTCTAAAATAATGCGATCTAGTTGATGTGCTTTTGTCGGTCGTGAAGAGATCATGCAGAAATCTATTGTCTTGTGACTTGCACCATCTACTTCTACTAGTATCCATTGGTAAGCACGTATTTTAGTGTTCTATTAAGTGTGTCAGACATTACATATGAGATACACATGAAGTGTGTTAATTATGGATGCGAATTGCTGTCATTCTAATTATCTGCAGCTACTAAAAGTGTTTGGTACTTTAGGGGCTGTTTTGATTGTTACTATATTTGCCTTATATTGTCATATTATTTTTGCCACACTTGCCTAATTTGAGTTGCTTAAATTGTTAGCCACATTTTTGCTTGCCTAAGGGAATCTTGCCATTTTTTTATGTCTATGCCATGTGGGGTTCACTAATAAAAAATTCCTGTCTTAAGTGTGGCTAGAACCAAACACCCACCTAACTTGGTCAAACTTGCCTAAGGTAAGGTGTGGCAATATGTGGCTGGAAACCAAACAGCCCCTTAGACTCGCAGTGGGCGCTATCATACACTTATATCATGCATACCCTAGTATCAATGTATCATGCATATGATAGTATGTCTTGTGGTGCAAGTGAACTCGTGAAAACGGGCTGATTCTTTGTTCGGGAAAATATGTCGCTTTGTTTGCCTCTCAGTGCATATGTAGCCACAAATTTCCTGCATACATGTGTGCTTCTTTTCAGTTTGTGGAATGAATTATTAGGTACTGACGAAAAAGAGATTTCCCTTGCCATCGTATTACATCCGAGCAAAATGATACAAACACACGCCATCATTACACACACACACACCAAAGGCAAGATACAAAGGTGCCGGGCATCGACTCACCTCCCTAACGATTACCAAGCACACTACATATGAGCAGCAACGAACCGCTTTGAGCCGACGAAGACCACCACCAAGATGAGAGATCCACCGGGGAGAGGTCACATGGACAATGCCAGAGCGAGCACTGCAAGACGATGCCTTCAAGAAGGGCAAGACTACGCATACCTGCCACCGTCAGATCCGAGTTTTCTCTTGGAGCATCATGAAAGGAGTTGGGAACACTGCACCAGAGCCTTCAAGGAGGAACACGACATCCATGGACGTCGCCACCGTCGGCCAATACAAGGACTGGGCAAGTGATGTACCCCGACGCTCATACCCATCCATCACCCCCCCCCCCCGCTCCGCCAACCACCCGCAACCATGCCACCCAAGCGGCCATGGTTGCCCGCCCGCACCCGAGCTGCGTAATCTGCCCACAACCAACGCGCGTCCCACCACCAGAGCCGCCGCCCTCCAACCAGACAACCTTGAGAGTCACCAAGGCCACGACTTTGACCAGGTCCACAACCCCAACCGCCACGACCTCCAGCGACCACCCTATCCCGAGCAACGCTAGAATTGCAACCGGAGACACCAAGCCGGGGGAAGGGGGAGGGGAGGAGCGACTCATGGCCACGACCGGCACCCCCTATGCCGGCGATGGGCAGCTTGACATCGGATTACCCATCTCTCCAACCAGCCTCCCCACCAAAACAATCATGTTATGCCCCAACGTACAATAGCTGATGGCCTGGACCAGCGGGAGACCGCCGGTAGCCGCCCGTCGCCGAAGAGGACGGGGGCAGAACTGTTGGAAATATGCCCTAGAGGCAATAAAAAGTGGTTATTATTATATTTTCGTGTTCATGATAATTGTCTATTGTTCATACTATACTTGTATTAACCGGAAACCTTAATACATGTGTGAATACATAGATCGTAATATGTCCCTAGTAAGCCTCTAGTTGACTAGCTCGTTGATCAATAGATGGTCATGGTTTCCTGACCATGGACATTGGATGTCATTGATAACGGGATCACATCATTAGAAGAATGATGTGATGGACAAGACCCAATCCTAAGCGTAGCACAAGATCGTGTAGTTCGTTTGCTAAAGCTTTTCTAATGTCAAGTATCATTTCCTTGGACCATGAGATTGTGCAACTCCCGGATACAGTAGGAATGCTTTGGGCGTACCAAACGTCACACCGTAATTGGGTGGCTATAAAGGTGCACTACAGGTATCTCCGAAAGTATCTGTTGGGTTGGCACGAATCGAGACTAGGATTTGTCACTCCTTATGACGGAGAGGTATCTCTGGGCCCACTCGGTAATGCATCATCATAACGAGCTCAATGTGACTAAGGAGTTAGCCACGGGATCATACATTACGGAAAGAGTAAAGAGACTTGCCGGGAATGAGATTGAACGAGGTATGGAGATACCGACGATCGAATCTCGGGCAAGTAACATGCCTATAAACAAAGGGAATTGTATACGAGATTGATTGAATCCTCGACATCATGGTTCATCCGATGAGATCATCGTGGAACATGTGGGAGCCAATATGGGTATCCAGATCTCGCTGTTGGTTATTGGACGGAGAGATGTCTCAGTCATGTCTGCATGGTTCCCGAACCCGTAGGGTCTACACACTTAATGTCGGGGATATACCTCGCGGTATGACCCGACCGGAGTTATAACCCGGCTGGTACTTGGTAAACCGGCAGGAGTTAAGTCAGATGATAAACCGGCAGGAGTTAAGTCACATGATAACCCGATAGGAGTTAAGTCAGATGATAACCCGGCAGGAGTTAAGTCAGATGATAACCCGGCAGACAGTCATAACCCGACAGACAATCATAACCCGGTTGACAGTCATAAACTGGCTGATGTTAAGTCACCCGGGGTTAAGAAGCCTAAGACATTAAGAAGACCATGAAGAGAAGCCCGTGAGGAGAAGTTAGAACAATTTAAGTCTTAGTCCGAGATGAACTCTACATATAACCCGCCCCTTCAACATATATAAGGAGGGGCAGGGCACCCCAAGAGGGAGAGAATATTAAGGGTTAGGCATAACTGGGAGAGCCGGTTTACGGCGACTCCCTCGTGATGATAATGAGACCTAGCCACAAACAGCATGTAGGGTTGTTACCAGATGATGTTTCCCGGGGCCCGAAGCTGTCTAAATCCTTGTCTTGTATTGCGTCTCTCGATTCCGCTTAACCCCTCTCAAGCTACCACATAGATGCGTTGGCCTCACGACTAAGTCCTCACACTAGGACATTTGCCGTGACAATTCCACGATAGTTGGGGCCCACCACGGGGCATGATACGTCTCCATCGTATCTATAATTTTTGATTGTTCCATGCCAATATTCTACAACTTTCATATACTTTTGACAACTTTTTATACTATTTTTGGGACTAACATATTGATCCAGTGCCCAGTGCCAGTTCCTGTTTGTTGCATGTCTTTTGTTTCACAGAATATCCATATCAAACGGAGTCCAAACGGGATAAAAACTGACGGAGATTTTTTTGGAATATATATGATTTTTGGGAAGAAAAATCCACGTGAGACGGTGCCCGAGGGAGGCACGAGGCAAGGGGGCGCGCCCCTGACCCTCGTGGCCATCCTGTAAGGCGGTTGATGCCCTTCTTTCTGTTGACACCAGATTTTGGAATGGTCACGAATCCGGGTTCGTATGCAAAAGTTAGAGGCAGCACTTCACGGGCCGACCCTGAGTGAGAAAGTATTCGGCCTTTGCCGGCTGAATGAAACCTTGCCGGGGTAAAACCTTGCCAATGTGAGGGCTTGCCGGCGTGGAAAGCTTGCCGGCGGAGAAGCTTGTCGGCGTGGAAAGCTTGCCGGCGGAGAAGCTTGCCGGTGTGAAACCTTGCCGGGGAGGAAAGCTTGCCGGGGGGAAAAGCTTGCCGGGCGAAGACCTTGCCGGGGCTGAAAAGCTTGCCGGGAAAGAGCTTGCTGGGTGGAAACTGTCAAGGCCAATCCGACCAGAAGCTGAAGATGGGCTCAAATGATTATCTAGATGGACTTGGATGAAGAAGTGTTCAACATGAAAGTTATTCGTAACGTCGAAACGGTCAACTTTGCTTTTGGAGTCATCATCATCCGACGTAGTATACGACCTGCAGAGACGCTACAAGAGTCGGATGGTCTAGTCAGCTACATGACCGAGTCCGACTCGAAATTAAAGATGACCCCGTGGAGTATTCAAGATGGCCTTATTTGGAAAAGTGATCAACATACGGATTGTTGGCCTCATCGAAGCGTACAAAATTGATATTTGAACCGTCTCCATCGGAAGTCATATGCAGATTCCACGGCCCGCACAAGGAGCAAGACAGAAGATTGGATCAGATTCGGGCTGAATCCAAGTGGGACCAGAACTAGGACTCTAGGTCGTAAATTGATGTAATTTTCTTGTAAGGAAAGCCTAGATGAATCCTTTGCCTGTACGAGAAGTCCAACCGCCTCTTATATATGTTGGGGGTGACGGCCGATTGAACAACACACAATCGAACAAGTCAATATACTACCTTTTCATCTACGTTTTATCTCTCCACCGTTTTTCTCTCTCGTTCTTCGCTGTTCTTCGTGTTTGAGAGCTGCGAATCCCGAGGCTCTAGGGGCGAGCGAATCGACCTAGGGAAGCCCATAGCCGCCGCAATCCCTGACGTGGTCCCTCCCGGGTGCGCGGGGTTTCGGGTCTGCAAAAGCGCCCACCGACTGTCTTGCGTATCACGCTGTCGGTCGGGTCTCCTTCGACGTGAGCTGCAGTGCATCACCCCCGGCGTCGAGGGTACACGTGACGTGTTCGTGTGTCAACACACTTTTTGGCGACTCCGCTGGGGATCGAAGATCAATCGTCATCATCCACCATGTCTGATATTCCCAAGCCATCTGAGGTAGACGCCGATAACATCATTAAGCCCAGTCTTGATGAGATATCGGCCGATCATCGCCAAGTTTATGAGGAGTGCAGGAGTTCCTTGCAAAGTTCAAGAAGGATCGCCAAGGCAACATCACTCTGATTGAAGAAATCAAGTTCCCTCCTCTTCAAGCTGAGCAGGTTAAACCCTCTGTAAGTACTGCCTTTTCTCCTGAGCAGTGGGATGAGATTGAAAGTCGTATTGCTGATGGTAACAATCTAGTCTACCAAAATTTCATAGAAAATACTAATGCTCAGAAGAATACGTCTCAATCGTCTAGTGGTAATGATGGTGTAGCTGCTAGTGTGCAAAACCCTAATCTGGCTTTACCTATTACATCGGCGCCTCCCGTGCCGATGGCTTATTATCCTACCCAAACAAATCAGATTGTGACTGCACCCATCAACCCTATTATGAGCATGCCAGGTTCGGTGGCAACGCCGAACCAAACCCTACCTACAGCTGCAACCACTCGACCACTACCGAATTATGGGTCGACATACATGCCACAATTCTTACCTACAGCTAGTAACCCTACTCCTCCTATGCCACTGCCACAAGCTTCATCGTCCACTATGGATGATGGTCTAGCTAATCTTAGAGAGGAGATGGCTAAGATGCTTCGAGAGAATTTTGGAGTTGAGTTACCTCGGAATCGGATTTACCAAAATCCGTACCCCGAGTACTTTGATGCCATCCAGTGCCCTCCAGGATATAAAATTCCAGATTTTGTTAAGTTTAATGGAGAAGGCACAAAAACCACATGGGAGCATGTTAGTCAATATTTAGCACAATTAGGTGAGGCTGGCTCATCGAATGAATTGAAAGTGCGTTTATTTCCTTTATCATTAACTGGTACCGCATTTTCATGGTTTTCTTATTTACCACATGGTTCCATTCGGGTTTGGTCGCAGCTAGAGTAGAAGTTTCATGATCACTTTTATAGTGGCGACAATGAGCTTAAGTTGTCACATCTAACATCGGTTAAAAAGAAACATGATGAATCGGTCTCCGATTACGTCAAGAGATCCAGAGAAACAAAAAACCGGTGTTTTAGTTTGGTGATAACCGAGAGGGACTTGGCGGACCTGGTGCTGAGTGGTTTGAGAACTCCCATTAGAGAAAAGCTAGAAGGCCATGAGTTCTTAAATATCAACCAAGTCTTACAAAGGGCTTTGGCTCAGGAAAGCCGAAGCAAAGACCTCAAAGAAGTGCATAGATACAAAGCCGATCGTCCAAAGATGAATATGGTGGAATATGATAGTGATCACTCAGACGATGAGAGTGATGTTTTTTCTACTGAATTTGTTTGGCCATCTAAAGCCAAACCCTTTACTTGCAATGATCTGAAACCGATTCATAAGAATCGTGACGAGGAGATGAAGTTTACTTTTAACATTGCTAAGTGTGATAGAATATTTGATGCTTTGCTGCAGGCTAAGATTATTAGAATATCTCATACATTACCGCCGTTTGAAGAGCTGAAACGGCGCGCTTATTGCAAGTATCATAATTCTTTTTCTCATGCTACTAATGATTGCAATGTTTTTCGATGACAGATACAATCGGCCATTAATGACGGACGATTGAACTTTTCTGAGATGCAAGTTGATAAACAACCTTTTCCAATGAATACCATGGATTTGGAGGGGAAGAAGCTACTCATTCAGTAGGAGGTAGCCGAATCTGCTAATAAAACTAATGCCATTATTGGTGAGCCCAGGAAAGACAAGGAGGGCAACAAGGTCTTAGGGAGACATGTTGTGCTTGATAAGCAGCCCGATGGCAAGGAAGTGATCAAAGTCACCATCAAGAATCCTACACTCGGAGGGCAACCGCAAGTGCAAGAAAATACTCGAGTTAAATTTGTCAAACCCAAGAGTCCAGAAGTTGGCAAGTGGAAGAGGAATGAGGCAAAAGTGCAGCGCAAGAAAATCAAGCCAACTTTTGATATGTTGTTGTCCAAGTATGCCAATCATGCGGCCGGTTCTAGCTCTAACCGGTCATCAAATTGGAAGCGCTCAAGGTCACCTCCTCGGGAAGAATTTCAGCATCATGCAAGGCCATATGGGTCGTGGGCGCCAGGACCATGGATGCCGCCACCCCCCTATGTGCCATACTACATGGGGGACTTCAATGGAGGATGGAGGCAGCCCCCAATGGCCCCTTATGCTTTTCATCTGGGTCGGGCAGAACCAAGGAGGCCCGTTTGTGAGAGACTTTCTTATCCCACACGAGGCCGTTTGAACAATGGTGTCAATCAGCCAGTGCAAGATAATCAAAAAAGGTCGGCAAGCAAGAATGGCGTGTTAAATCGCTAAGTGCTGCAATGGTCGAGCCAAGCAAAGGCAAGGAAAAAACCGATACCGACTCACTCATCTTGGGCTCCGAAACATTCGCCATACAACAACTGATTATGCATAACGATCCGACTGAGCCGATACTTGCTATCGCGCCAAAGTACTTGGCTAATGACCTTGAAGGAAACACCAGCCAAGTAAAGATGAGAGATCCTAAATACACTCAGCCAAAGTGGTGTCCTCCAGGGCTGACAAAAACACAAAAGAGGAAACTACAGAGGTTAAGGAGTCAAGAGATGACAAAACAAGAAGTCGAGAAGCAAAGGGATAAGTTGTTCAATGACACTCGGCCCATGGTGCCTACAAAACAAGTGTGGAGGCCTAAGCAAATACAAGATGCAGTTGCTTCTACACCTATCACAACATCACCTGTGCCACCAAAGGAGGACGATGCAACAACTATTACATCATCTGCGACACTTCTTACTTCTCCTTCACTTGGACAAATTTCAGAATCGGTGGATGCACTTGAAGAAGAGGATGATATGTTGGACTATGAGTCTATGCTGGTTCATGAAGGTATGGATATCAATATGGTATATTACTTACCTGCTGAGTTTCATGCTGTCAATGAGGAAGGGGAGGTGGCTCAGCTGGATTTTGGCCCTAAAATGCAATATTCGAGAAGCCAAAAGACCCAGTAACGCATCTGAAACCGTTGTATCTCAGAGGTCATATCAATGGATCACCGCTCACTCGGATGCTTGTTCATGGTGGTGCTGTGGTGAATCTTATGCCGTATTCGGTCTTCAAAAAATTGGGGCTGCATGATGAAGAGTTGATAAAGACCAACATGGTGCTCAATGGATTTGAAGGCAAAGAGAAAACTGAAGCCAAAGGTGTGATGTATGTGGAGCTCACGGTGGGAAGTAAAACTTTGGCTACCGCATTCTTTGTCGCTGAGGTGCAAGGTAACTACAATGTCATACTAGGCCGTGGTTGGGTTCATGCAAACCAGTGCGTGCCATCCACTATGCACCAGTTTTTGATCCAGTGGGTTGATGATGAAGTGGAAGTCATTTATGCGGATAACTCGGCATGTGTTGCTTTGGCCGAGGCATTGGTGGATTGGCAACAGCCAAATGCTACTTGCTTGACGGGACGTGACTTGTCAGAATTCGATTTTCTCAGTGCAACCAAGAATGGTTTCGTGCCCGTCTCTTTAAAGCCGACTGAATGCAATCGGCTCCAAGGTATGATATGTTTAAATGGATCCTAACTCAGAGTGGCTACAAAAGCGACTTGTAGAATATCGGTCCAATGAGAACGGTATGTATGAGTCCATAGAAGAGTTAGATGATATGGATAAATTAGGACAAGGTTTTACATCGGCTGATCCATTAGAAGAGATAGATATGGGAGATGGTTCAACTCCTAGGCCGACATTTGTAAATGCAAATTTAAGAGTCGATCATAAAGCTAAGTTGATAGAGCTGTAGAAAGAATATGTCTGTTGCTTTGCGTGGGAATATCATGAGATGCCAGGTTTAAGCCGAGAGCTAGTGGAGCATCGGTTACCTATAAAGGCTGGTTTTAGACCATATAAACAATCGGCCAGAAAGTTTAACCCAAAAACATATGACCGGATCAAGGAAGAGATCAGTCGTTTGCTTAAAGCTAATTTTATTAGACCTTGCAGGTATGCCGAGTGGATTTCTAACATTGTCCCAGTGGAAAAGAAAGGATCCGGCAAGTTGAGGGTGTGCATTGACTTCAGAGATCTGAATAGGGCTACACCCAAAGATGAGTATCCCATGCCAATAGCCAATATGCTTATTAATGACGGTTGTGGACATAAAGTTATTAGCTTTCTAGATGGTAATGTCAGATACAGTCAGATTTTTATGGCCAAAGAGGGCATGTCCAAGACAGCTTTTTGTTGCCCTAGTTTTCTTGGTTTATTCGAGTGGACAGTGATGACATTCGGATTAAAGAATGCTGGCGCCACATATCAAAGGGCTATGAATTTGATTTTTCATGATTTACTCGGTGTCATACTTGAAGTTTATATTGATGATATTGTTGTCAAATCGGATGTTTTTGAATACCACTTGGCCGATTTGCGTTTAGCTTTTGAAAGAATGAAAAAGTATGGACTGAAGATGAATCCTTTGAAGTGTGCATTCGGTGTGTTGGCTGGTAAGTTTTTGGGTTTCATTATCCATGAAGATGGCATAGAGATTGATCCCAAAAAGATAGAGGCCATACAAAAGGTGGAAGCTCCAAGATGCAAGAGAGATATGCAAAAGTTCCTTGGCAAAGTCAATTACTTGAGGAGGTTCATAGCTAATTTGTCAGGGAAAGTTGATGCGTTTACTCCTATCCTTCGGTTAAAGAATGATGCTGATTTCACTTAGGGGGCAAAACAGCAAGAAGCATTTGATATGATCAAGAATTATTTGTGCACTCCTCCGGTGATGAAAGCACCCAAGCATAGGGAACCCTTCAGGCTTTACATTACAGCAGAAGGAGAAGTTATTGGTGATGTTTTGACTCAAGAAACCGAGGGAAAAGAGCATGCTATTACATATTTGAGCAGACGCTTGTTGGGCGCCGAGACAAGGTATACATTTATTGAGAAACTATGTCTATGCTTATATTATGCTTGCACAAAATTGAGACATTATTTAGTGCCTAGTGCTTGTATAGTAGCTTGTCAAACCGATGTCATTAAATACATGTTGCATAGGCCAATTCTTAGTGGTGGAATTGGCAAGTGGGCTTATGCTTTGATTGAATATGATTTGGCTTATGAATCTCTAAAATCCATGAAAGGCCAAATCGTTGCTAAATTATTTTTGAACATCGGATTGATGACAAGTGTGACATTGATATAAACCTTGTCTCATTAGTACCATGGAGATTATATTTTGATGGTTCAGTTTGTAGCAATGGCCAAGGTGTTGGTATTGTTTACATATCTCCTCATGGTGCTGTTTTTGAAGCCTCATTCCGCTTAGAATATTTTTGCACAAATAATCAAGCCGAATATGAAGCATTGTTATTCAGTTTAGAGATGTTGCTTGCTATAGGTGTTACACATATTGAGGCTTATGGTGATTCGTTACTAGTGGTGCAGCAAATATCCAAAGTCTTTCAGTGTTTGGACGAATCACTTAATGTTTATCTTAATAAATGTCTAGATATAATTTCTACGGATTGTTTTAGCATTGCTCATATATCTAGACATGACAATTGGAAAGCGAATGAGTTGGCACAACAGGCATCCGGCTACCATGTTGATCATGGCGTGTTTCATATTTCTGAAAAGCCGATGTCTAGTCTTGCCGACGTAGGGGAGGCCGAACCAGAGCCCACCGTTTCGGCCATTAATGAAATATTCAATGCACGAGAAAGTCAAGACTGGAGGAAACCCATTGTTGATTATTTGTGTGATCCTAGTAGAAGGGTGGACAAGGCTGTTCGGCGGATGGCTTTCAAGTATACAATGAGAGATGATGATCTCTATCGCCGAACGGTTGATGATGTTCTTCTAAAGTGCTTGGACGAGGACCAAGCGAGAGTTGCTATGGGGGAGGTCCATGAAGGTATTTGTGGCACTCATCAACCGACTCACAAGATGAAATGGTTGCTACGACGTGCTGGATTTTATTGGCCGACTATGATTAATGATTGCTTCAGATATTACAAAGGGTGTGAAGCTTGTCAAAAATTTGGTGATATTCAGTTGGCTCCTGCTGCTATGTTACATCCCATTATCAAGCCGTGGCCTTTCAGAGGATGGGGTTTAGACTTTATTGGACAAATTCATCCGTCTTCCTCAAAGGGGCATCGGTTCGTATTGGTGGCAACCGATTATTTCACTAAATGGTCTGAAGCAGTACCTCTCAAGAACATGACACATACGGAGGTGATTAAATTCATAACCGAGCACATTATTCATAGATTCGGCATTCCTCAAACATTGACTACAGATCAAGGCTCCTCTTTCCTGTCACACCAAGTTAGAGAATTTGCCGAATCTTATAACATAAAATTGCTCAATTCCTCTCCATATTATGCCCAAGCCAATGAAGAAGCTGAGTCTAACAATAAAATTTTAATCAAGCTCATCAAGACGAAGATTGAGGATAATCCAAGGAGATGGCATGAGTTGTTGTCTGAAGCTTTGTGGGCACATAGGATCTCAAGACATGGTGCTACAAAGGTGACTCCATATGAGCTAGTATACGGTCAAGAGGCTGTTTTACCGGTGGAAGTGAATTTGAATGCTTTGAGAATAGCCAAACAAAATGATTTATCGGCAGTAGACTTTTATAACTTGATGATGGACAATATTGATGAGATTGCCGATAAACGTTTGGCTGCTTTGAAGGCCATAGAGAGGGACAAGTTGAGGGTAGCAAGGGCTTACAATAAGAAGGTTAAGTTGAAGAATTTTCAAGTTGGCGATCTCGTCTGGAAAGTGATTCTCCCGATTGGTTCAAGGGATAGAAAATTCGGGAAGTGGTCTCCAAGTTGGGAAGGTCCTTTTAGAATTGTAAGAATAGTTCCCGGAAACTCTTATTTGGTGGAATCCGTACAAGGGGCACTGTTACCTCGAGCTCTCAATGGCAAGTACTTGAAGAAATACCACCCAAGTGTGTGGCAAGAAGCCTAAGTGGGCAATGGCCGATATGTGACTATCGCCCTTAGCACAGACATGGCCGATACCTGATTATCGTCCTAAGGAAAATAAATGGCCGATGGAGTGTTGACATAGTCCTTAGAACAAACACAATACAAGTTATTTTTCGGCATACAAGCTTTGCCGAAAAACAGGGGGGCATGTGTTGACACCAGATTTTGGCATGGTCACGAATCCGGGTTCGTATGCAAAAGTTAGAGGCAACACTTCGCGGGCTGGCCCTGAGTGAGAAAGTATTCGGCCTTTGCCGGCTGAATGAAACCTTGCCGGGGTAAAACCTTGCCGATGTGAGGGCTTGCCAGCATGGAAAGCTTGCACGCGGAGAAGCTTGCCGGCGTGGAAAGCTTGCCGGCGGAGAAGCTTGCCGGTGTGAAACCTTGCCAGGGGCAAAAGCTTGCCGGGTGAAGACCTTGCCGGGGCTGAAAAGCTTGCCGGGAAAGAGCTTGCTGGGTGGAAACTGTCAAGGCCAATCCGACCAGAAGCTGAAGATGGGCTCAAATGATTATCTAGATGGACTCGGATGAAGAAGTGTTCAACATGAAAGTTATTCGTAACGTCAAAACGGTCAACTTTGCTTTTGGAGTCATCATCATCCGACGCAGTATACGACCTGCAGAGACGCTACAAGAGTCGGATGGTCCAGTCAGCTACATGACCGAGTCCGACTCGAAATTAAAGATGACCCCGTGGAGTATTGGCCTTATTTGGAAAAGTGATCAACATACAGATTGTTGGCCTCATTGAAGCGTAAAAAATTGATATTTGAACCGTCCCCATCGGAAGTCATATGCAGATTCCACGGCCCGCGCAAGGAGCAAGACAAAAGATTGGATCAGATTCGGGCTGAATCCAAGTGGGACCAGAACTAGGACTCTAGGTCGTGAATTGATGTAATTTTCTTGTAAGGAAAGCCTAGATGAATCCTTTGCTTGTACGGGAAGTCCAGCCACCTCTTATATATGTTGGGGTGACGGCCGATTGAACAACACACAATCGAACAAATCAATATACTACTTTTTCATCTACGTTTTATCTCTCCACCGTTTTTCTCTCTCGTTCTTCGCTATTCTTCGTGTTTGATAGCTGTGAATCCCGAGGATCTAGGGGCGAGCGAATCGACCTAGGGCAGCCCATAGCCGCCGCAATCCCTGACGGGGTCCCTCCCGGGTGCGCAGGGTTTCGGGTCTGCAAAAGCGCCCGCCGACTGTCTTGCGTATCACGCTGTCGGTCGGGTCTCCTTCGATGTGAGCTGCAGTGCATCACCCCCGGTGTCGAGGGTACACATGACGTGTTCGTGTGTCAACACTTTTGCTGCAAGAAAGCTAATATCCAGATAGAGATCATGTTAAAATTTCAGCCCAATCGGAGTTACGGATCTCCGGGAATATAAGAAACGGTGAAAGGGTAGAATCCGGGAACGCAGAAACAGAGAGAGACAGAGACAAATCCAATCTCGGAGGGGCTCTCGCCCCTCCCCCACCATGGAGGCCATGGACCAGAGGGGAAACCCTTCTCCCATCTAGGGAGAAGGTCAAGGAAGAAGAAGAAGGAGGGGGCTCTCTCCCCTTCGCTTCCGGTGGCACCGGAGTGCCACCGGGGGCCATCATCATCACCGCAATCTTCACCAACAACTTCACCGCCATCATCACCAACTCTTCCCCCCTCTATGCAGCGGTGTAACCTCTCTCTTACCCACTGTAATTTCTACTTAAACATGGTGCTCAACGCTATATATTATTTCCCAATGATGTATGGCTATCCTATGATGTTTGAGTAGATCCGTTTTGTCCTATGGGTTATTTGATGATCATGATTGGTTTGAGTTGCATGTTTTATTATTGGTGTTGTCCTATGGCGCTCTCCGTGTTGCGCAAGCGTGAGGGGTTCCCGCTGTAGGGTGTTGCAATACGTTTATGATTCACTTATAGTGGGTTGCGTGAGTGACTGAAACACAAACCCGAGTAAGGGGGTTGTTGCGTATAGGATAAAGAGGACTCGATACTTTAATGTTATGGTTGGTGTCGGTGTCAAAACCGGCGGATCTTGGGTAGGGGGTCCCGAACTGTGCGTCTAAGGCGGATGGTAACAGGAGGCAGGGGACACGATGTTACCGAGGTTCGGGCCCTCTTGATGGAGGTAAAACCCTACATCCTGCTTGATTATTCTTGATGATATGAGTGTTACAAGAGTTGATCTACGACGAGATCTGAGAGGCTAAACCCTAGAAGCTAGCCTATGGTATGATTGTCTGTTGTCCTACGGACTAAAACCCTCCGGTTTATATAGACACCAGAGGGGGCTAGGGTTACACAAGGTCGGTTACAAAGGAGGAGATATACACATATCCGTATTGCCTAGCTTGCCTTCTACGCCAAGTAAAGTCCCATCAGGACACGAGATGAAGTCTTCAATCTTGTATCTTCATAGTCCAACAGTCCGGCCAAAGGATATAGTCCGGCTGTCCGGAGACCCCCTAGTCCAGGACTCCCTCAGTAGCCCCCGAACCAGGCTTCAATGACGTCAAGTCCGACACGCAGTATTGTCTTCGGCATTGCAAGGTGGGTTCTTCTCCAAATTTTGAATGTTTGTTAAGTAGTGTCTGGCCCCATAAATGTTGGACCTCTTGGCTTCCGCGCCCAATAAGGGCTATCTTCCACGCGTCGAATGAATACGAGGAGCTAGGGCGTTTTTACATTCGCCCCCCTAGCCAGATAAATAAATTGTCTATTAAAGGGATGGGGATTCTTAGATCCAATCCATACCATCCTCCCACAGCGAGAATCCATCGGAGCGCGCTTCGGAAAAATCCACTCCAACATGGCCGACCACCGCAGCTCCTCCTCTCGCCCTCGTAGCCCTAAGCCCGATGATTGGGAGAGGTGTTCTGTCTCACACAGTCGATTAGTCGAACTGCAGACTCAGGGATTTCTCCCTCCAGCGTATATGGTTCCCGTCCGAGCCGGGCTCGCCACCTACAATGGCGGGGAGCAAGCGGAGAGCTTCCCCAGCCCCTCTACGGGGGAGCGGGTATGCCTTGTTCCTTACTTATTAAGGGGACTTGGATTTCCAATTCATCCGTTCCTCCGCGGGCTCCTGGAGTTTTACGGCCTCCAACTGCATTATTTCACCCCTGCTCCCATATTACACATCGCCGGCTACATTGCCCTCTACGAGTTATTCCTGGGCTGTGAGGCTCATTTCGAGTTGTGGAAAAGGTTATTTTGCCTTGTCCCCCCCACACAGAAGGGGTCACTTTATCAAGTAGGCGGAGCCAAAATATGGCGCATCGCCGAAACCGAATACCTGTCCGGTACTCCGAAGAAGACGTCTGAGGACTAACCTTCGGAATGGTTTTATATGGAGGACGTCCCCCTTCCGGACCCTGTTTGGCGGGGTCTTCCTGAGTTCAACAATGCTCCTCTGAAGAAACGCCGAAGCTGGCGCCCACGGAGCCCCCAGGAGGAAGACAACGGAGAAGTTCTTTACCCGATGAACCGGATTAAAGCGCTAGCTCAATCAGGATTGACAGTAATCGAGGTTATGTCAATATGCATAATGCGGGGAGTGCAGGCACTTCAATATCGAGGGCACCCCCTGTGGTGTTTTAACGGGGAAGATGATACCACCCGTTGCGGGCGTAAGGGATCGGACACCGCTGCTGCTTTAGCAAAAATTCTGTCCGAGTTGTTCAAGGGAGAGGAAGAGGAGTTCATCCGCATCAAGCCACGGGATGGATTCTCCATGTACAACCCTCCAAGCTGGGTGAGTTATATCCCCTTACTCCCATTCTTCCCGCATTCTTTGTCATAGGTACTCACCTTGCCATTTTACGGCAGGAACTGCATAAAGCCATAAGGGAGGTCAACAGCCCATCTCCACAACCAGAGGACCCTGACCGGGCCCTCGGTCCCGGACTCGAAGAAGATCCGGACATATTCGTGGAGCTGATAGACAGGTAGTTCTATCAATTGAGCTGTGATGACGCCATGGTGGCCATTACGGCCGACTATCCCGGACTGCTCCCTGAGTCACACGTAAGAAAAACCAAAATCCCAACTCCAAAAACTAGGATCCCCTTTTAGACACTTCACCTACCATATACATATGGTGTTTTACAGGGAAGGCATTCGGGACGCCGTGCCGAACCCACAGCAACTCGCCAACAAGAGGTACCGAGGCCGGGTAGGCCAACACGGAAGGCGGTCAGGACGGAGACGCCGGCGCAGAGGTATGACAAAAACCCCACTCCGTGGTTGTTGTCTTTCTCAAAATGTAATGACGTCCATGTTTCTTTAATAGAAAAAACGCTCGCCGGAATATGTCCGGAGAGGCTGCTAATCATGCTTCCACCAGTCGGGCTCCAGGGCCGGACATAGAGGCGGAAGCTGACATGGGGTGGACGCCGGATACTCCTCCTACAGAGGATGCGGATAGACTGTCCGCTACAAATTCAGAAGTGGAGAGCGCCATGAATCATAGGCGTCGCCGGGCCGTACTCTGTGACACTTGCTTCTCACCAGAGGCATTTGATGACTTCAATTCTGGAGACACGTACCTCCGTGCTGCTCAAAATGGTCTAGCCAGAGCCATGGACCAGTATGTAAGGGATGTACGGGTAAGCAAATCTGACGATTATATGTATCAGTAGCCCCAGAGACTTGAAACAGTTGGCACAACTGATTTAAGTATCATTTATTGTACAACTTCTTACAGAGAAGAATACTCAACTGTCACATGAGCTGGAGGAATGCAAGACCCAACTTCGGGCCGCCATTGCCGCATTGAAGGAACCTGAAAAGTCCCCAGCTGGTAACATTTGTTTCAAAGAATGATAGGTACCATATATATAGTGTGCGGCATGGCTGCAGATCTAACAGTAGATATTGCAGATGACTCCGGAGAGAATCCGGAGGACCAGCATGTCGTACGACAGCTAAAGGCTGGCGAACGCGTGCTGACTAAGGTCAGGCGAGAGAAAAACAATCTCCAAGATGCCAATACCAAGCTGAGCGTGGAACTGAAAGATATTCGAGCCCAGCTTGCGGACTCCGAGAAGGAGAATAAGCGGCTTCGACGCGACATTTTCAGTAAGTGCTTAAACGAACCCTTAAAAGGGTGCGGCGGAGAAGCCGACTAACAGAGTTATGTCTGCAGGTATGCTGACGGGTCGTCGCGCGGAGGAGATGCCCGGGTCTGCGGGTGATCTTCTACTCGAGCTCTCACAACTGCACGAACAAGTTCGGCAGGTGATGCAAGGTATTGCCCAGGCCTTGTGGCCATCCGTCTCCCTGCCAGAAGGCATTGGAGAGCTTGCGGAGAAGCTCAAGGGAGCACGGCGGCGCTTCCGATTATGGAAGATATCGGCCTGCCGTCAAGGTGCCAGGGAAGCCTGGGCCATGATGAAGACGCGGTATACCAAGGCTGACCCAAACCACATGGCCGAGGTCGGACCTATGGGGCCCAATGGGAAAGAGATCCCCGTTAGCTTAGTGTATGGGTAAGTAGAATTAGCTGCAAAGTATTCCCAACATGATTGTAGGCTAGACAACCTGTTGGATGGTATAGAAGAGGAATTTAGTCAGTCTACATGACTATGTAATTAAAGTGACATGTATAATGCCTTCTAGCCGGATTGTAAATCATTTGTCATGGCGGACCTTTTCGCTTCAACCTCGGGACCCAATAGTCCGGAGTGTATCCGAATACCCGCTCAGTTATATAAGAACCGGGGTATGCATGGAAACCAAGCATAGGGGTCATTAGTGCTTGAACAGACAAGTATCCAACTAGTTATGTTATATTACATGGGTAGTAAGAAACATCTTCCAGGGAGAATAGTTCCGTTAAGGGTTCCTTTCCCTGGGTACGCATGCCCTAAAGTGCATGTACGGACTGCGAGAGGAGACGCGGGCAAAAACATCTGGGGGCACATATGGAAAATAAATAAAAATCATCTTTTTTTTACCGACCGAATATTCCCTTAAGAACGCTAGCTTTCGGCTTCACCCAGTTTGAGGTACACATCCGGCTGACCCGACAGTAACAATTGCAAAGGTGCTCCCCTTATGCCCTAGCCGAATTAATAGGAACGTAGGGCATAAATACAAGAGCCAGGCAACCCAGCTTGGCCAAAACTTAAGTCATATCGATGCATATAATGGCGAAGAAAAGGTACATGCGGAAGAATAACACATGTGCGGGGCATGAAGCCCAGATGAATAATTAAGCTTCTGTGTAAGAAGCCCCCAGGTATAATGAGTGCGGTTAGCGCGTCAATAGTGTGCAAGCAAGGCACAAGTTGGCCCTTGAAGGCCTTGAGAAAGAATAAAAGGAAGGAAGAGAAAAAAGACAGATAATGTATATGCAAAAAATGGATAGAGGAAGGAGACGTACATCGAGTCCGGCACTAGGTGTAGAATCTTCGGAGCTTGGCTGCGTTCCATGGGTTCGGCTCAAGTCGATTATTCGATGCATCCCACAGACAGTACGCTCCACCAGTCAGAACTTGGTCAATAATGAAGGGACCTTCCCATTTGGGCTCGAGCTTGGTCTTTTTCTTCTCCGGCAGGCGTAGAACTAGCTCGCCAACGTTATAAGTTTTGGCCCATACTTCTCTGCTTTGGTATCTGCGAGCCTGTTGCTGATAGAATGCTGAACGGGCTTTTGCCACGTCGCGCTCCTCCTCCAGGGTGTCCAGACTGTCCTGCCGATCGAGCTCGGCTTCTCTTTCTTCGTACATGCGCACTCGAGGTGAGTCATGAATTATGTCACAGGGCAGAACCGCCTCTGCGCCGTACACCATAAAGAAGGGTGTGTATCCGGTAGTACAATTCGGCGTGGTCCGCATCCCCCAGAGTACGAAGTCGAGCTCCTCTACCCAGTGCGTGTTAGACTCCTTTAAGGACCGCACTAATCTGGGTTTGATGCCGCTCATGATAAGACCATTTGCTCGCTCAACTTGGCCGTTAGTTTGTGGGTGATAGACAGAGGCATAATCGAGCTTAATGCCCATGTTGCTGCACTAGAGTTTTACCTCGTCGGCCGTGAAGTTTGTGCCGTTGTCAGTGATGATGCTGTGGGGGACGCCATAACGGTGTACAACCCCAGATATGAAGTCTATCACCGGTCCGGATTCGGCCGTTTTAACAGGTTTGGCTTCTATCCATTTGGTGAATTTATCCACCATGACCAGTAAGTATTTTTTCTTATGGGTTCCCCCTTTAAGGGGTCCAACCATGTCAAGCCCCCAGACCGCGAAGGGCCAGGTAATGGGGATTGTTTGGAGGGCGGTGGGTGGCATGTGGCTTTGGTTTGCAAAAAGCTGGCAACCGACGCATCGTTGGACCAAGTCCTGTGCATCTACCTGGGCCATCGGCCAATAAAAACCTGTACGGAAGGCCTTGCTTACAAGGGCCCGGGCTGCGGCGTGGTGGCCGCCGAGTCCGGCGTGAATTTCTGCCAAAAGCTTCCGACCTTCCTCTTCGGAGATGCACCTTTGAAGGATTCCGATAGTGCTTTTTTATACAGCTCTCCCTCATGGACCCTGTAGGCTTTAGATCACCGCACTATGCAGCGTGCCTCATTTTGGTCCTCGGGAAGTTCCTGCCTAGTTAGGTAGGCCAGGAATGGTTCTGTCCACGGGGCGATGATGGCCATTATTACGTGAGCTAAAGGTGTTATTTCGGTGGCAGAGCCTCCGATTATGTCAGAGTGTTCGGTATCGGGCATTTTGGCCGGGTCCGGACTATTGTTATCGGTGTCCCCTTCCCATACCACGGATGGCTTAAACAACCTCTCCAAAAAGATGTTGGGGGGGACCGCATCGCGTTTTGTGCCGATGCGGGCGAGGATATCCGCCGCCTGATTGTTTTCCCGAGCCACATGGTGAAATTCGAGCCCCTCAAACCGAGCTGACATCTTTAGGACGGCGTTGCGATAGGATGCCATCTTCGGATCCTTGGCATCGAAGTCTCCATTTATTTGGGATATTGCGAGGTTCGAATCCCCACGCACCTCCAGGCGTTGAATGCCCATGGAGACTGCCATCCGAAGACCATGTAACAGGGCTTCATATTCGGCTGCGTTGTTGGAGTCTGTATACAGTATCTGTAGTACGTATTGAACTGTATCTCCGGTTGGGGACGTCAGGACGACGCCAGCCCCTAGACCAGCCAGCATTTTGGAGCCGTCGAAGTGCATGATCCAATTGGAGTATGCGCCATACTCTTTAGGGAGTTTGGCTTCCGTCCATTTGGCGACAAAGTCGGCCAATACTTGCGATTTAATGGCTCGCCGGGGTTTGTATATTATGTCGAACGGGAGGAGCTCAATGGCCCATTTGGCAATTCGGCCCATGGCGTCGCGGTTATTTATAATATCATTAAGTGGCACTTCCGAGGCTACTGTAATTGAACACTCTTGAAAGTAGTGTCGCAGCTTCTGGGATGCCATGAATACCGCATAGGCTATCTTTTGATAATGTGGGTACCGTGATTTGCATGGAGTGAGGACAGTGGATACATAATATACCGGCTTTTGAAGAGGGAATTTATGTCTGTCCGTTTCTCGTTCAACGACGAGCACTGCGCTTACAACCTGATGAGTTGCCGCAATGTACAACAGCATTGGTTCGCCGATGTTTGGTGCGGCCAAGATTGGGTTGGTTGCCAGTATGGCTTTTATTTCTTCCAATCCAGGTGTGGCAGCGTCCGTCCACTCGAAGTGTTCGGTGCGCCGAAGGAGGCGATAAAGGGGTAATGCCTTTTCTCCTAAGCGGGAGATAAAGCGGCTTAGAGCCTCTACACATCCGGTTAATTTCTGGATTTGTTTGAGGTCCGTTGGTATAGCCAACTGTGACAGAGCTCGGATTTTGGTCGGATTTGCTTCAATTCCTCTACTGGAGACAATGAAACCCAGGAGCTTTCCGGCCAGTACACCGAAAACGCATTTTTCCGGATTGAGCTTGATGTCGTATGTTCGGAGGTTGTCGAATGTGAGCCTCAAGTTGTCTATTAGAGAATCGACATGTTTGGTTTTGACGACCACATCATCTACGTATGCCTCTACTGTTTTGCCGATCTGTTTCTCCAGACATGTCTGAATCATGCGCTGATATGTTGCGCCGGCGTTTTTGAGCCCAAAAGGCATTGTGTTGAAACAGAAGGGGCCGTATGGTGTGATAAATGCCGTTGTGGCTTGGTCGGACTCCGCCATCTTGATTTGGTGGTAGCCGGAGTATGCGTCGAGGAAACACAATGAATCGTGTCCTGCGGTAGCATCGATAATTTGATCGATGCGGGGGAGGGGGAAGGGATCCTTTGGGCAAGCCTTGTTGAGGTCCTTGAAATTGACACATAGGCGCCAGGATTTGTCCTTCTTTGGTACCATCACCAGGTTTGCTAGCCAGTCCAGGTGTTTTATTTCTCTAATGAATCCGGCCTCCAATAACTTGGCTAGTTCCTCTCCCATAGCTTGTCTCTTAGGTTCAGAGAAACGCCGAAGAGTCTGCTTGACCGGCTTGAATCCCTTTAGAATATTAAAGCTGTGTTCGGCCAGCCTGCGTGGGATTCCTGGCATGTCTAAGGGGTGCCAGGCGAATATGTCCCAATTCTCGCGCAGGAACTCTCGTAGTGCAGCGTCCACAGCGGGGTTTAACTATGCCCCGATGGAGTCTGTTTTTGTAGGTTTCGTTGGGTGGACTTGGAATTTGACTATTTCATCCGCTGGTTTAAAAGAGGTGGACTTGGATCTCTTGTCAAGTATCACGTCGTCCCTGTCCACTGTGGAGCGCAGCGCAGTCCTCGACCGCAAGGGCTTTGGATAATGCCTCGAGGGCCAATGCGGCTGTTTTGTTTTTGGCACAGAGTGCTGTGTCCGGATCACTAGCGAGAGTGATGATTCCGTTGGGCCCGGGCATTTTGAGCTTCATGTACCCGTAATGGGGTATAGCTTGGAAGATCGTGAACGCCTCCCGCCCTAAAAGGGCGTGGTATCCGCTACTAAACGAGGCCACTTGGAATGTAATTTCTTCGGACCTATAGTTCTCCGGCGTGCTGAATACCACATCTAGTGTGATTTTCCCAACACAGCGTGCTTCCCGACTGGGGATGATTCCTCTAAAGGTTGTGCTACTTTGCTCAATGCATTTCCAGTCTATTTCCATTTTTGAAGAGTTTCCTCATAGATGAGGTTTAATCCACTGCCGCCGTCCATGAGTACTTTGGTGAGTCGAAAGCCGTCCACAATTGGACTAAGGACCAATGCAGCTGGTGCTCGGGCTGTTCGGAATTTAGGTTCGTCACTGGCATTGAAGGTAATAGCCGTGTCACTCCATGGATTTATTGCTGCCACATGGAAGATTTCGGCAAGGCTGCGGAGTGTTCGCTTGCGCCTATTATTTGATGCAAAGGTTTCAAAGACTGTTAATACCGTATTGTTATCCCCGGGATGGTGCTCTGTGGCATCTGGGATGAGAAGATCCTCACCACTTTTGGCCACCTGCCGGAGTACCCAACATGCTCTAAGGCTGTGTGTTGGTATGGTATCCGCTGTACTATGAATTTTGCAGGGTCCGTTGAGCCATCCCTCCAATACAGTTCCACGCCCTGTAGATGGTCTTTGCTTCTTTGTAATTAACTCGGGTGTCTTATGATAGTGCACCCTTTTACTTCGTACTGGGTGTATATTCGGAGCAGGATTATCCCAAAATTTCATTTCGGTTTTCTAGGCGCTTTCCATCGCACAGTACTTTCGTACTATGGACGCCAAGTCGGCGAAGCGTGATATGTCACGGCGACTTATGGCGTTAAGGATTCCCTTGTCCGTGCAATTATTGCAGAAAATTGAGACCGCGTCTTCCTCGCGACAGTCCTTAACCTTGTTCATCACAAGGAGGAATCTGGCCCAATAATGATGTACTGTTTCCTGGGGTGCTTGCCTGATGTGGGAAAGATCGTTTATGCTTGGGTGGGTGGGTGGCTTTGAGTCCGAACCCTTACCCGATCTGAGACCCAGGGGCCGATGAGTTTCCAATCTTGGAAGCTCGGGTTTCGGGATGTTGCCCGATAAGTCTGGCCCGCCGCCTGACTCTAGGTTCAGGGCTTGGGTGATGTCCTTCCGTAAATGGGTATCCGGCTCGGAGAGCTCAGGAATCCGGACATAGTTAGTCCTCAAGATAGAGGAAGAATCGCCGCATTGTTCCTCCACCACCGCAATATGATGGGTGACCGGTGGAGAGTTAATCTCCCTTTGATCGGGTTTAAGCCCAATCCAATCATAGTCCGTAGCGACTCCCAAGGCGACGATGCGATCCAAGAGCTCGTTTAGGGATGAGAGCTCCATTGGATCCATCTGCTCGGCAAATTTCAAGCCGATGTGGAGGCTGTTTTCGATGACCCGAGAAGTCATCATCGGTGCAGCAGCCGAACGGGTGGTCATGATGAAACTGCCTAGCCGGAGAGTTTGGCCGACAGCCAGGGCTCCCCCGGTGGTAATGTTGTTTTTAACAACGAGACGAGGCATCCTTCCTTACGGCGACGTCACAGAGGAACTCTCAATGAAAGCACCAATGTCGGTGTCAAAACCGGCGGATCTCGGGTAGGGGTCCCGAACTGTGCGTCTAAGGCGGATGGTAACAGGAGGCAGGGGACATGATGTTTACCCAGGTTCGGGCCCTCTTGATGGAGGTAAAACCCTACGTCCTGCTTGATTGTTCTTGATGATATGAGTGTTACAAGAGTTGATCTACCACGAGATCTGAGAGGCTAAACCCTAGAAGCTAGCCTATGGTATGATTGTCTGTTGTCCTACGGACTATAACCTTCCGGTTTATATAGACACCGGAGGGGGCTAGGGTTACACAAGGTCGGTTACAAAGGAGGAAATATACATATCCGTATTGACTAGCTTGCCTTCTATGCCAAGTAAAGTCCCATCCGGACACGAGACGAAGTCTTCAATCTTGTATCTTCATAGTCCAATAGTCCGGCCAAAGGATATAGTCCGGCTGTCCGGAGACCCCCTAGTCCAGGACTCCCTCAGTTGGGTTTTACCTTAATGATCTTTAGTAGTTGCGGATGCTTGCTAGAGTTCCAATCATAAGTGCATATGATCCAAGTAGAGAAATTATGTTAGCTTATGCCTCTCCCTCAAATAAAATTGCAATAATGATTACTAGTCTAGTTATCGATTGCCTAGGGACAAATAACTTTCTCGTAACAAAAAGCTCTTTACTAAAACTAACTTAGTTGTGTCTTTATCTAAACAACCCCTACTTTTTATTTACTTGCTCTTTATTATCTCGCAAACCTATCCAACAACACCTACAGAGTACTTCTAGTTTCATACTTGTTCTAGGTAAAGCGAACATCAAGCGTGCGTAGAGTTGTATCGGTGGTCGATAGAACTTGAGGGAATATTTGTTCTACCTTTAGCTCCTCGTTGGGTTCGACACTCGTACTTATCGAAAACTGTTGCGATCCTCTATACTTGTGGGTTATCAAGACCTTTTTCTGGCGCCGTTGCCGGGGAGCCATAACGTGGGGTTAATATTCTCGTGTGTGCTTGTTTACTTTATCACTAAGTAATTTTTATTTGTTGTTCTTAGTTGTTTTCTATATTTAGTTATGGGTAGGAAACGCAAAATACCAAAAAAATTAGTTGTACCTACTGAAACAATGGTTGAAGAACCACTCAAAATCTATCACACTCCTGAAGCTTATTACTTGGATCATCTTCAATCCCTATGTGCTCGTGCTGAAACCCCAACTAGCTTAGTTGAGGGCAAATCTTTAGATGAGCATGCTTTTTATGTGCAACACCGCATATCTGAAAAAGGGAAACGTTTACTGGATCAAATCCATCATTTGCAATGCTATGCTTGGAATTTATGTGAAATATATGATTATACTTGTTGTTCTGAAGACCCTAAGAAACACCTTCCCTACCAATGTTTGTTTAGTGATAATGGAATAGTATCTTCTTATTCTAAGGGTGTTTATAATTACTATGATGTTCAACAAATTGAAGAATTTGTTGCTTTTAAGGGTGCTTATGAAATTGCTTCTTTGATTGAAAAGTATGATGCTACTCTTTACAAGTCTGAAAATATTGCCATACTTAAATATTGCTATGATAATTATGCTTCTAATGCCTATGTTGAACCATATATTGAGGACTACTCCGCTGTCCAAGAAGAGACTAATATTTTGCAGGAGTCTATGGAAGAAGAAATTGATGAAACTATGAGCTCGTTGGATGAAAAAGATGAGGAGGAGAGCGAAGAACAAAAGGAGGAAGATCGGATTGATCACCCGTGCCCACCTTCTAATGAGAGTAACTCTTCAACTCATACATTGTTTAATTTCCCTTCATACTTACCGAAGGATGAATGCTATGATAATTGCTATGATCCAGTTGATTCTTTTGAAATATCCCTTTTTGATGATGCTTGCTATGCTTGTGGCCAAGATGCCAATATGAATTATGCTTATGGAGATGAACTTTCTATAGTTCCTTATGTTAAACATGAGATTGTTGCTATTGCACCACGCATGATAGTCCTATTATCTTTTTGAACTCTCCTGACTACACTATATCGGAGAAGTTTGCCTTTATTAAAGATTATATTGATGGGTTGCCTTTTACCGCTACACATGATGATTTTGATAGATATAATATGCATGTGCTTGCTGCTCCTACTTGCAATTATTATGAGAGAGGAACTATACCTCCACCTCTCTATGTTTCCAATACGATAAAATTGCAAGAAACTGTTTATACTATGCATTGGCCTTTACTATGTGTGCATGAATTGTTCTTTTATGACATGCCGATGCATAGGAAGAGAGTTAGACTTTGTTGTTACATGATATATATTACTTTGTGTTCACTACTAAATTACAAATCATTGTTAATTAAAATTGGCTTTGATATACCTTGGGATCCAGGTGGATTCACTACTTGAGCACTATATGCCTAGCTTAATGGCTTTAAAGAAAGCGCTGCCAGGGGGACAACCCGGAAGTTTTAGAGAGTCATTTATTTCTGTTGAGTGCTTTCATATAGTTTAAAAACAACAAAAATAAATAGGGGAACCCAAAACTTTTTCAAAAAGAAAAGCGAAAGTGAGAAAGACAAGCATTGTTGAAGTGGGAGCTAGCCTTGAACATTGTTCATGCTCACGGAAACTTTGTGAATATTGATTATGGAAACTTTTCAACAAAAATAATTATCCCCTTGTACAATTTCATTGTATTATAAAGATAATGTGCCAAGGTTTGCCTTTAGGATGTTTACATTTGCTTGATGGTTTGTACGGTGCAGGACAGAAACTGTGGCTGTAGTGCGCGATTTTACATTTTTTACTGGAATGTCAAATGGTTCTGAAACTTTTTGCACTGTCTTTCTATACAAATTTTTTATTTTACCTAATTTTGGTAGAATTTTTCAGGTATCATAAGTATGGTGAATGTTCTGATTATTACAGACTGTTCTGTTTTAGACAGATTCTGTTTTTGATGCATAGTTTGCTTGTTTTGATGAAACTATCAATTCCTATCAGTGGATTAAGCCATGGAAAAGCTATATTACAGTAGACACAATGCAAAAACAAAATATGAATTGGTTTGCAACAGTGCTTAGAGTAGTGATTTGCTTTATTATACTAACGGATCTTACCGAGTTTTCTGTTGAAGTTTTGTGTGGATGAAGTGTTCGATGATCGAGAAGGTCTCGATGTGAGAAGAAGGAAGAGAGGCAAGAGATCAAGCTTGGGGATGCCCGAGGCACCCCAAGTAAATATTCAAGGAGACTCAAGCGTCTAAGCTTGGGGATGCCTTCCGGGGCAAGAATTATGCTAGGTATGTTTTTGGATTCGTTTCGTTCATGTGATATGTGCAAATCTTGGAGCATCTCTTGCATTTAGTTTTCACTTTTCTTTTATGCACCATGCTGGTATGAGATAGTTCTTGGTTGATTTATAAAATGCTCTATGCACTTCACTTATATCTTTTGAGTATGGCTTTATAGAATGCTTCATGTGCTTCACTTATATCATTTGAAGTTTGGATTGCCTGTTTCTCTTTACATAGGAAACCGCCATTTGTAGAATGCTCTTTTGCTTCACTTATATTTGTTAGAGCACATGCATATTTTTTGTAGAAAGAATTAAACTCTCTTGCTTCACTTATATCTATTTAGAGAGATGACAGGAACTGGTCATTCACATGGTTAGTCATAAAATCCTACATAAAACTTGTAGATCACTTAATATGATATGTTTGATTCCTTGCACTAGTTTTGCAATATAAAGATGGTGATATTAGAGTCATGCTAGTGGCTAGTTGTGGATTAGTATAAATACTTGTGTTGAGGTTTGTGATTCCCGTACCATGCACGTATGGTGAACCGTTATGTGATGAAGTCGGAGCATGATTTATTTATTGATTGTCTTCCTTATGAGTGGCGGTCGGGGACGAGCAATGGTCTTTTTCTACCAATCTACCCCCCTAGGAGCATGCGCGTAGTACTTTGTTTCGATAGCTAATAGACTTTTGCAATAAGTATGTGAGTTCTTTATGACTAATGTTGAGTCCATGGATTATACGCACTCTCACCCTTCCACCATTCCTAGCCTCTCTAGTACCGCGCAAATTTCGCCGGTACCATAAACCCACCATATACCTTCCTCAAAACAGCCACCATACCTACCTATTATGGCATTTCCATAGCCATTCCGAGATATATTGCCATGCAACTTCCATCATCATCATATACATGACTTGAGCATTCATTGTCATATTGCTTTGCATGATCGTAAGATAGCTAGCATGATGTTTTCATGGCTTGTCCATTTTTTGATGTCATTGCTACGCTAGATCATTGCACATCCCGGTACACCGCCGGAGGCATTCATACAGAGTCATATCTTTGTTCTAGTATCGAGTTGTAAGTAAATAAAAGTGTGATGATCATCATTATTAGAGCCTTGTCCCAGTGAGGAAAGAATGATGGAGACTATGATTCCCCCACAAGTTGGGATGAGACTCCAGACTTTAAAAATAAATAAAAGAGGCCAAAGAAGCCCACATAAAAAAGAGGCCAAAGAAGCCCACCAAAAAAGAGAAAAAAATAAATAAATAAAACCAAAAAATGAGAGAAAAAGAGAGAAGGGACAATGCTACTATCCTTTTTCCACACTTGTGCTTCAGAGTAGCACCATGTTCTTCATATAGAGAGTCTCTTGAGTTATCACTTTCATATACTAGTGGAAATTTTCATTATAGAACTTGGCTTGTATATTCCGATGATGGGCTTCCTCAAATGCCCGAGGTCTTCATGAGCAAGCAAGTTGGATGCACACTCACTTAGTTTTCAGTCTGAGCTTTCATACACTTATAGCTCTTAGTGCATCCATTGCATGGCAATCCCTACTCACTCACATTTGATATCTATTGATGGGCATCTCCATAGCCCGTTGATACGCCTAGTTGATGTGAGACTGTCTTCTCCTTTTTGTCTTCTCCACAACCACCATTCTATTCCACCTATAGTGCTATGTCCATGGCTCACGCTCATGTATTGCGTGAAAGTTGAAAAGGTTTGAGAATGTCAAAAGTATGAAACAATTGCTTGGCTTGCCATCGGGGTTGTGCATGATGTGAATATTTTGTGTGGTGAAGATGGAGCATAGCCAGATATGATTTTGTAGGAATAACTTTCTTTGGCCATGTTATTTTGAAAAGACATGATTGATTTATTAGTAGGCTTGAAGTATTATTGTTTTTATGTCAAATGATAGACTATTGCTTTGAATCACTCGTATCTTAATATTCATGCCATGATTAGATATGTGATCAAGATTATGCTAGGTAGCATTCCACATCAAAAATTATCTTTTTTATCATTTACCTACTCGAGGACGAGCAAGAATTAAGCTTGGGGATGCTGATACGTCTCCGTCGTATCTATAATTTTTGATTGTTCCATGCCAATATTCTACAACTTTCATATACTTTTGGCAACTTTTTATACTATTTTTGGGACTAACATATTGATCCAGTGCCCAGTGCCAGTTCCTGTTTGTTGCATGTATTTTGTTTCGCGGAATATCCATATCGAACGGAGTCCAAACGGGATAAAAACCGATGGAGAATTTTTTTGGAATATATATTATTTTTGGGAAGAAAAATCCACGCTTGACGGTGCCCGAGGGAGGCACGAGGCAGGGGGCGCGCCCCACCCCCTGGGCGCGCCCCTGACCCTCGTGGCCACCCCGTAAGGAGGTTGATGCCCTTCTTTCGCTGCAAGAAAGCTAATATCCGGATAGAGATCGTGTTAAAATTTCAGCCCAATCGGAGTTACGGATCTCTGGGAATATAAGAAACGGTGAAAGGGTAGAATCCGGGAACGCAGAAACAGAGAGAGACAGAGAGACATATCCAATCTCGGAGGGGCTCTCGCCCCTCCCCCACCATGGAGGCCATGGACCAGAGGGGAAACCCTTCTCCCATCTAGGGAGAAGGTCAAGGAAGAAGAAGAAGGAGGGGGGCTCTCTCCCCTTCGCTTCCGGTGGCACCGGAGTGCCACCGGGGGCCATCATCATCACCGCAATCTTCACCAACAACTTCACCGCCATCATCATCAACTCTTCCCCCCTCTATGCAGCGGTGTAACCTCTCTCTTACCCACTGTAATTTCTACTTAAACATGGTGCTCAACGCTATATATTATTTCCCAATGATATATGGCTATCCTATGATGTTTGAGTAGATCCGTTTTGTCCTATGGGTTATTTGATGATCGTGATTGGTTTGAGTTGCATGTTTTATTATTGGTGCTGTCTTATGGTGCTCTCCATGTCGTGCAAGCGTGAGGGATTCCCACTATAGGGTGTTGCAATACGTTTATGATTCGCATATAGTGGGTTGCGTGAGTGACTGAAACACAAACCCGAGTAAGGGGGTTGTTGCGTATGGGATAAAGAGGACTTGATACTTTAATGCTATGGTTGGGTTTACCTTAATGATCTTTAATAGTTGCGGATGCTTGCTAGAGTTCCAATCATAAGTGCATATGATCCAAGTAGAGAAAGTATGTTAGCTTATGCCTCTCCCTCAAATAAAATTGCAATAATGATTACTGGTCTAGTTACCGATTGACTAGGGACAAATAACTTTTTCATAACAAAAAACTCTTTACTAAAACTAACTTAGTTGTGTCTTTATCTAAACAGCCCCTACTTTTTATTTACTTGCTCTTTATTATCTCGCAAACCTATTCAACAACACCTATAAAGTACTTCTAATTTCATACTTGTTCTAGGTAAAGCGAACATCAAGCGTGCGTAGAGTTGTATCGGTGGTCGATAGAACTTGAGTGAATATTTGTTCTACCTTTAGCTCCTCGTTGGGTTCGATACTCTTACTTATCGAAAACTGTTGCGATCCCCTATACTTGTGGGTTATCAGGGCACAAGACGCACAGTGGTGTTAAGTTTTTGGAGGGATCTCTCCCTAGGATCGAGAAGCTTACAATCCGTCGGATCGGCAAGGGCCGGTACGGAAGGATTTACGTCAGTACTAGCCTCGTCAACTGAGATCAAGGAAATATTATCGTCAAGTCGCCATGGATGATCTCTACAATTTTGGTCCAATCTATGTTGGCTGTCAAATCGTCATGGATCCAATCCGTACGTATCTACTAAAGGAAAATTTAAGTTGTCGGTTCAATCCGATCTGAAGCGAAACCGAGTTTTGAAGTAAAAGGAACCAAGGGCTAGACCCCGGTTTGGTCATCATAGGATACTTACAAATCGGGATGAATGAAATCAATAACAAAAAAGGAGGGTGAGGGCCACAATTCAGGAGATATTTTCAGTCATGACCCAAATTCGCCGTCGCCGAGTTGCAATAATTTTGTCCCCGAGCCATTGCCATGACCCACTCGGCCACGGGCCTCTTGACCGACTGCAGCGTCAAATCGCCACTGCAATCTAGCGGCCTCACCTCTGCCGCGATAAACTGTCCAGGCTGTGTCTCCTCTTTCCCCAAGCAGAGAGCTGCCCTGCGACTCCGGCCTGCATCCGTCGAACCGCCGCCAGAGAAGCTGCCCCGCGCCTCCAGGCTTGTGTCCGTCGGGCTGCTGCCTGCTGAACTGGCCGCAGCCGCGCCTCTCCAACCCGCCAGGTCCGTGACCCGCCTCGCCTCTGCTACTACAGTTCTGCTATGGCCAGCGCGCCTCTGCCATTGCGGCCTCAAATCGGCGCCCCGTCATGGCTCTTCACTGCCGGCAGGGCTCCCTGCACCACCAACACTCCGCCGTGAACCGGCTCTCGCGTCGAGCGACTGCCACCGCCTTCTGTCCAGTGCCTTACGCCCTCACAGCGGCCTATGCCCTCGCTGATGTCGAGCCGCTGCTGTTGAGCTCTGCTGCAAGCCGCCGGGATGTGCCGCGCCGCTGCGAGTCGTGAGCCGCCTGCAGCTGCAAGATACCTCGGCGTGGCCAAGCTGAACCGGCTACGGCTGCGCCTCTCCAATTTGCCGTTGTGGCGGACGTATCCCGTCGACCCGCTGGAGCGCTCTCGTTGACCTCGAATCGCCCCTGCTCTGAGCCGCCGCTAGCGAGTCAGCGCGCCTCCGTGGCTTAACTTGCGCCACTACGCCTCAAGCCGGTCCAGCACCGCAGCCGTCTTTGCCGTGGCCTCGAGCCTCCACTCCGAGCCCGGCCGCTGTTTCCTTGCATCTGATGTGGTCGGGCACCAATAAGCCAAGCCGCCACGTGTCGAGGGGCCTCCGCTACCGCGAGCCGCCTGTTCGTTGAGTAGCCTCAAGCCAAGCCGCCTGAAGATTTAAATGTCGCGTTTGGAGAGCACATGCATATGAATTAATGATCTATAGTACTGTCAATTGAAAATCAGGGATCAATGGATTTTTTGGCTCGATGGATTCACCGTAGATCCGCCGTGACCAAGTCAAAAATTAAACAGTGGTGGAGATTGCGGAGAGCAAGTCTCCGAGCAAGGGATATTTTGGCTCTTTCTGCTGGGTCAACCCGCTTCCATTGTTGGTCTGCGACAAGCCGGCCGCGGGCCGCCTGCAGCGTGCCAGGCCTCGCCCCTATACCGACATCGACACCATGGCCTTCACTAGCGCCGTCCTGCGCAGTTCCACCCGGCCGGGTCACAACATCAAACGCCATGGCAGCCACCCAGTTGACCCTACGGGCGCGCCCCTGCCTTGAAGCCTCTCCATGTTAAGACACCGAGCCGCTGCTGACGAACCGGGATCCTCGGTCATCTCCGCGCTGAGCCGCGCCTGGATTTGCCTCTAAATCGCCAAGTGCTGGCCTCCACAAACTGCCGCAGTCCCTGCCAAACCGCCGGCCCCGCCATGTGCGAGTTCACCTCTGCCTCATCGCCATCGGCAATCTGCCATCCACTGGGCTTGTTACCCCCGGCCTCGTAAGGAGTCATCGATTTGCCGCTCAGAGCCCTCCTGCGCTACGAATCGCCGTGCCGCGGGCCGCCGCGCTGCTCTTCCGCGCGCCCGAGTCAAGTGCCCGCAACATTGAAGGTTCCAAGCCCTAAACTCTCTCGGGAGGGCTGATTTGGAGCCCGTTCGGGGCTCCGGAGAGGGGAATCTGTCGCCATCGTCATCATCAACCTTTCTCCATCACCAATTTCATGATGCTCACCGCCGTGCGTAAGTAATTCCATCGTAGGCTTGCTGGACGGTGATGGGTTGAATGAGATTTATCATGTAATCGAGTTAGTTTTGTTAGGCTTTGATCCTTAGTATCCACTATGTTCTGAGATTAATATTGCTATGACTTTGCTATGCTTAATGCTTGTCACTAGGGCCTGAGTGCCATGATTTCAGATCTGAACCTATTATGTTTTCATCAATATAAGAGAGTTCTTGACCCTATCTTGCAAGTTTATGATACGTCTCCAACGTATCTATAATTTTTGATTGCTCCATGTTATATTATCTACTGTTTTGGACATTCTTGTGCTTTATTATCCACTTTTATATTATTTTTAGGACTAACCTATTAACCGGAGGCCCAGCCCAGAATTGCTGTTTTTTTTGCCTATTTTAGGGTTTTGAAAAAAAGGAATATCAAACGGAGTCCAAACGGAATGAAACCTTCGGGAACGTGATTTTCTCAACGAACAAGACCCAGGAGACTTGGACCGTACGTCAAGACACAAAAGAGGAGGCCACGAGGTAGGGGGGCGCGCCTACCCCCCTCCCCCAGGCGCGCCCTCCACCCTCATGGGCCCCCTGTTGCTCCATAGACGTACTCCTTCCTCCTATATATACCTACGTACCCCCAAACGATCAGATACGGAGCCAAAACCCTAATTCCACCGCCACAACTTTCTGTATCCACGAGATCCCATCTTGGGGCCTGTTTCAGAGCTCCGCCGGAGGGGGCATCGATCACAGAGGGCTTCTACATCATCACCATAGCCCCTCCGACGAAGTGTGAGTAGTTTACCTCAGACCTACGGGTCCATAGTTATTATCTAGATGGCTTCTTCTCTCTTTTTGGATCTCAATACAATGTTTTCCCCCTCTCTTGTGGAGAACTATTCGATGTAATCTTCTTGCGGTGTGTTTGTTGAGACTGATGAATTGTGGGTTTATGATCTAGTCTATCTATGACCAATATTTGAATCTTCTCTGAATTCTTTTACGTATGATTGGTTATCTTTGCAAGTCTCTTCGAATTATCAGTTTGGTTTGGCCTACTAGATTGATCTTTCTTGCAATGGGAAAAGTGCTTAGCTTTGGGTTCAATGTTGCGGTGTCCTTTCCCAGTGACAGTAGGGACAGCAAGGCACGTATTGTATTGTTGACATCGAGGATAACAAGATGGGGTTTTCATCATATTGCATGAGTTTATCCCTCTACGTCATGTCATCTTGCTTAAGACGTTACTCTGTTTTCATTAACTTAATACTCTCGATGCATGCTGGATAGCGGTCAATCAGTGGAGTAATATTAGTAGATGCAGGCAGGAGTCGGTCTACTTTTCTCGGACGTGATGCCTATATACATGATCATGCCTAGATATTCTCATAACTATACTCAATTCTATCAATTGCTCAACAGTAATTCGTCCATCCACCGTAGAATACTTATGCTCTTGAGAGAAGCCACTAGTGAAACCTATGGCCCCCGGGTCTATCTTCATCATATTAATCTGCCAATACTTAGTTATTTACTTTGCTTTTATTTTGCTTTGCATCTTTATCATAAAAATACCAAAAATATTATCTTATCATATCTATCAGATCTCACTCTCGTAAGTGGCCGTGTAGGGATTGACAACCCCTTATCGCGTTGGTTGCGAGGATTTATTTGTTTTGTGCAGGTACGAGGGACTCACGCGTAGCCTCCTACTGGATTGATACCTTACTTCTCAAAAACCGAGGGAAATACTTACGCTACTCTGCTGCATCATCCCTTCCTCTTCGGGGAAAAACCAACGCAGTGCTCAAGAGGTAGCAAGAAGGATTTCTGGCGCCATTGCCGGGGAGTCTACGCACAAAAGTCAATATACCAAGTACCCATCACAATGCCTATCTCCCGCATTACATTATTTTCCATTTGCCTCTCGTTTTCCTCTCCCCCACTTCACCCTTGCCGTTTTATTCGCCCTCTCTCTCTATCCTCCCTCTCTTTTCCTGTTTGCCTCTTTTTGCCCTTTGCACTTTTTGCCATTATGTCTGAAATAGGGAAAATTATTGTCGATATGGACAATAATAATGTAATGAAAAATTCTGATGCTCCTGCTAAAGAACCCCCCATCTTATATACAAAAAAAATCCCGTGTTGGTAGTGGTAATATTATTGGAAAAGGAGTTTTCAAGATTTCTTTACTTGTGCCGGTGCTTTACCTTCTATGGGTAGTTCTATCCTTCATAGAACTAGTAGTCTTGCGGACGCTATTGCCATGCTTGTAGTTGAACTTGAAAGACAATTCATGCACTTGCATCCTTGCATTCAACGATTTTCCTAGAATTTTCTAATATTGAGCATTCTTCTGTTAAGCGTGCCGCTACTATCTTTTTGGCTCATGATTTTAGATTCATAATAAGAGAAGCCAAAGAAATCTTTGTGCATTATAGGGTAGACGCTTGCCGTCCTCCCATAGAGGCTATCCTTTTTGATCAAGAAGAAATAATGCATTTTCAATCTCTAGACTATGTTGCTTTCAATGAAAATCTTAGAAAAAGGGTTCCTACCAATGTTTTAGTTGATAGAATTTCTGAGCTTAATGATGATTTGGCCATTCGCAATAGTGAACTAGGATATTCTCTTGAATATAGGCTCACAAAGTTCTGTCAAAAGAATGCTTATAATGATGAATTGGTTGTGCAATACGAAGGACCAAAGGAGGAACCTATACCTCCCAAGGTTGATCTTGGGGATTTTTGCCCCATTAAATTTAGCCCTTTTGATTACTTTTGCTTGCCTCAAAGAAAACTTGCTGCTGAACATAGAGAATATGAAATGAGTTTTAATGATCTATCTTACTATTATGGTGATACCTAGATCTATCCTTACCTTTTATGCCTAGTTAGGGGCGTTAAATGATAGCGCTTGTTGGGAGGCAACCCAATTTTATTTTTATTCCTTGCTTTTTGCTCCTGTTTAGTAATAAATAATTTATCTAGCCTCTATTTAGGTTGTGTGTTTTGTGTTTAATTAGTGTTTGTGCCAAGTAGAACCGTTGGGAAGACTTGGGAAAAGTCTTGATATCTTTCTGTAAAAAACAGAAACTTTAGCGCTCACGAGAACTGCTGCCATTTTTATTTGGAAAGTGATATTTAGTTAATTTGTTTCGCAGATGATTAATAGATAAATTCCTCACATCCAGCAATTTATTTTAGAATTTTTGGGGTTCCATATCTTGCGCTAGCTACAGATTACTACAGACTGTTCTGTTTTTGACAGATTCTATTTTTCGTGTGATGTTTGCTTATTTTGATGAATCTATGGCTAGTAAAATAGTTTATAAACTATAGAGAAGTTCGAATACAGTAGGTTTAACACCAATATAAACAAAGAATGAGTTCATTACAGTACCTTGAAGTGGTCTTTTGTTTTCTTTCGGTAACGGAGCTCACGAGATTTTCTACTTCAAGTTTTGTGTTGTGAAGTTTTCAAGTTTTGGGTAAAGATTTGATGGATTATGGAACAAGGAGTGGCAAGAGCCTAAGCTTGGGGATGCCCATGGCACCCACAAGATAATATAAGGACACCTAAAAGGCGAAGCTTGGGGATGCCCCGGAAGGCATCCCCTCTTTTTGTCTACTTCTATCGATAACTTTACTTGGAGCTATATTTTATTCACCACATGATATGTGTTTTGGTTGGAGCGTCTTGTATTATTTGAGTCTTTATTTTTTTAGTTTACCACAATCATCCTTGCTGTACTCACCTTTTGAGAGAGCCATACATGATTTGTAATTTGTTAGAATACTCTATGTGCTTCGCTTATATCAATTGAGTTATATAGTTTTGCTCTAGTACTTCACTTATATCTTTTAGAGCATGGTGGTTGTCGGTGTCAAAACAGGCTGATCTCGGGTAGGGGGTCCCAAACTATGCGTCTAAGGCAGATGGTAACAGGAGGCAGGGGACACGATGTTTTACCCAGGTTCGGGCCCTCTTGATGGAGGTAAAACCCTACGTCCTGCTTGATTTATTCTTGATGATATGGGTATTACAAGAGTTGAGCTACCACGAGATCGGAGAGGCTAAACCCTAGAAGCTAGCCTATGGTATGATTGTATCTTGTCCTACAGACTAAAGGAGGGGGCTAGGGTTACACAAGGTCGGTTACAAAGGAGGAGACATACATATCCGTATTGCCTAGCTTGCCTTCTACGCCAAGTAAAGTCCCATCCGGACACGAGATGAAGTCTTCAATCTTGTATCTTCATAGTCCAACAGTCCGGCCAAAGGATATAGTCCGGCTGTCCAGAGACCCCCTAGTCCAGGACTCCCTCAGTAGCCCCTGAACCAGGCTTCAATGACGATGAGTCCGGTGCGCAGTGTTGTCTTCGGCATTGCAAGGCGGGTTCTTCTTCAATTTTCAAGTGTTCGTAAGCAGTGTCCGGCTCCATAAATGTTTGAACCTCTTGGCTTCTTTGCCCAAGAAGGGCTTTCTCCCATGCGTCGAATGAATACGAGGCGCCAGGGCATTTTTACATTCGCCCCCCTAGCCAGATAAATAAACTGTCTATTAAAGGGATGGGGATTCTTAGATCCGATCCATACCATCCTCCCCCAGCGAGAATCCATCAGAGCGCGTTCCGGAAAGATCCATTCCAGCATGGCCGACCTCCGCAGCTCCTCCTCCCGCCCCGTAGCCCTAAGCCCGGTGATTGGGAGAGGTGTTCAGTCCCGCACAGTCGATTAGTCGAACTGCAGACTAAGGGATTTCTCCCTCCGGTGTATATGGTGCCCGTTCGAGCCGGGCTCGCCACCTACAATGGCGGGGAGCAAGCGGAGAGCTTTCCCTATCCCTCCATGGGGGAACGGGTCTGCCTTGTTCCTTATTTACTAAGGGGACTCGGATTTCCAATTCATCCGTTCCTCCACGGGCTCCTGGAGTTCTATGGCCTCCAATTACACAATCTCACCCCTGCCTCCATTCTACATATCACCGGCTATGTTGCTCTCTGCGAGTTGTTCCTGGGCTGTGAGGCTCACTTCGAGCTGTGGAAAAGGCTATTTTGCCTCGTCCCTCGCATACAGAGGAGATCACTTTGTCAAGTGGGCGGAGCCGAGATATGGCGCATCGCCGATACCAGATACCTGTCCGGTACCCCGAAGAAGTCGCCTGAAGACTGGCCTTCAGAATGGTTTTATATGGAGGACATTCCCCTTCCGGACCCTGTTCGGCGGGGTCTTCCTGAGTTCAACAATGCTCCTCTGAAGAAGCGCTGAAGTTGGCGCCCACGGAGCCCCCAGGCGGAAGACAACAGAGAAGTCCTCTATCTGATGAACCGGATCAAAGCATTGGCTCAATCAGGATTGACAATAATCGAAGTTATGTCGATATGCATAATGCGAGGAGTGCAACCACTTCAATACCGTGGGCACCCATTGTGGTGTTACAACGGGGTGGATAACGCCACCTGCTGCGGGCGTAAGGGTCCGGACAATGCTGCCGCTTTAGCGAAAATTCTGTCTGAACTGTTCAAGGGTGAGGAAGAGGAGTTCACTCGCATCAAGCCACGGGATGGATTCTCCATGTACAATCCTCCAAGCTGGGTAAGTTATATCTCCCTGCTCCCATTTTTCCTGCATTATTTGTCGTAAATATTCACCTTGCCACTTTGCGGCAGGAACTGCGAAAAGCCATAAAGGAGGTCAGCAGCCCTTCTCCACAACGAGAGGACCCTGACCGGGCCCTCGACTCCGGACTTGAAAAAGATTCGGTTATATTCGTGGAGCTGATAGACCGGCAGTTCTATCAGTTAAGCTGCGACGATGCCATGGTGGCCATTACGGCTGACTATCCCGGACTGCTCCCTGCATCGCAAGTAAGAAAAACCAAAAATCCCAACTCCAAAACTAGGATCCCCTTTTAGGCACTTCACCTACCATATACACATGGCATCTTTTACAGGGAAGGCATTCGGGACGCCCTGCCGAACCCGCAGCAACTCACCAACAAGAGGCACCGAGGCCGGGTAGGCCAAAAATGAAGGCGGTCAGGACGGAGACGCCGGCGCAAAGGTATAAGAAAAACCCCGCTCCATGGTTGTTGTCTTTCTCAAAATGTAATGATGCCCGCGTTTCTTTAACAGAAAAAACGCTCGCCGGAATATGTCCGGCGATGTTGCCAATCACGCTTCCACCAGTCGGGCGCCAGGACCGGACATGGAGGCAGAAGCCGATATGGGGCAGGCGTCGGATAAACCCCCTACAGAGGATGCAGATAGATTATCCGCTACAAACTCAGAAATGGAAACCGCCATGAATCATAGGCGCCGCCGGGCTGTACTCCGTGACGCTTGTTTCTCACCAGAGGCGTTTGACGCCTTCAATTCTGGAGAGGCGTACCTCCATGCTGCTCAAGATGGTCTAGCCAGAGCCACGGATCAGTATGTAAAGGATGTACGGGTGAGTAAATCTGACGATTTATATGTATCAGTAGCCCCTGAGACTTGAAACAGTTAGCAGAACTGATTTAAGGATCATCTTTATTGTGCAGGTTCTTACAGAGAAGAATACTAGGCTAACACAGGAGCTAGAGGAGACCCAACCGCGGGCTGCTGTGGCCGCATTGCAGGAACCGAAAAAGTCACCTGCTGGTAACATTTACTTTAAAGCATGATGGTTACCATATAATGTGCGGCATGGCTACAGATCTAACAATAGATGTTGCAGATGAATCCGGAGAAAATCCGGAGGACCAGCATGTTATGCGACAGCTAGAGGCTGGCAAGCGCGTGCTGACTGAGGTTAGGCGGGAGAAAAACAATCTCCAAGACGCCAATATTAAGCTGAGCGTGGAACTAAAAGACGTTCGGGGCCAGCTTGCAGACTCCGAGAAGGAGAATAAGCGGCTTTGGCGCGGCATTTTCAGTAAGTGCTTGAACGAATCCTTTTAAAGGAGTTCGGCGAAGAAGCCGACTAACAGCGTTATGTCTGTAGGTATGCTGACGGGTCGTCCCGCGGAGGAAATGCCCGGGTCTGCGGGTGATCTTCTATCCGAGCTGTCACATCTGCACGAACAAGTTCGGCAGGTGATGCAAGGTGTTGCCCAGGACTTGTGGCCATCCGTCTCCCTGCCAGATGGCGTTGCAGAGCTTACAGAGAAGCTCAAGGGAGCACGGCGGCGCTTCCGATTATGGAAGATATCAACCTGCCGACAGGGTGCCAGAGAAGCCTGGGCCATGGTGAAGACACAGTATACCAAGGCAGACCCAAATCACATGGCCAAGGTCGGACCTGTGGGGCTCGACGGAAAAAAGATCCCCGTTAGCTTAGTTTATGGGCAAGTAGAATTAGCCGCAAAGTATTCCCAACAGGATTGTAAGCTAGACCGCCTGTTGGATGGTATAGAAGAGGAATTTAGTCAGTCTGCATGACTATGTAATTAAAGTGACATGTATAATGCCTTCTAGCCGGATTGTAGATCATTTGTCTTGGCGGACCTTTTCGCTTCAACCTCGGGACCCGATAGTCCGGAGTGTATCCGAATACCCGCTCAGTTATATAAGAATCGGGGTATGCGTGGAGACCAGGCGTAGGGGTCATTAGTGCTTGAACAGACAAGTGCCCAACTAGTTATGTTATATTACATGGGTGGTAAGAAACATCTTCCAGGGAGAATAGTTCCGTTAAGGGTTCATTTCCCTGGGTAAGCATGCCCTAAAGTGCATGTCCGGACTGCGATAGGAAACGCAAGAAAAACATTTGGGCGCAGATATGGACAATAAATAAAAATCATCTTTTGTTCACCGACCGAATATTCCCTTAAGAATGCTAGCTTTCGGCTTCACCCAGTCTGAGGCACACATCCGGCTGACCCGACAGTAATAATCGCAGAGGTGCTCCCCTTATGCCCTCGCCGAATTAACAGGAACGTAGGGCATAAATACAAGAGCCAGGCAACCCAGCTTGGCCAAAACTTAAGTCATATCGATGCATATAATGACAAAAAAGGTACATGCGGAAGCATGACACATGTGTGGGGCCTGAGGCCCAGATAAATAATTAAGCTTCTGTGAAAGAAGCCCCCAGGTATGATGAGCGCGGCTAGCGCATCTATAATGTGCAAGCGAGGCACAAGTTGGCCCTTGAAGGCCTAGAGAAAGTATAAAAGAAAGAAAGAAAGAAAAACAAGACAGATAATGTATATGCAAAAAATGGACAAAGGGAGGGGACGAACATAGAGTTCGGAGCTAGGCGTAGAATCTTCGGAGCCTGGCCACGTTCCATGGGTTCGGCTCGAGTCGACTAGTCGATGCATCCCGCAGTCGGTACGCTCCACCGGTCAGAACTTGGTCAATAATGAAGGGACCTTCCCACTTGGGCTCGAGATTGTTCTTTTTCTTATCCAGCAGGCGTAGAACTAGTTCGCCAACGTTATAAGTTTTGGCCCATACTTCTCTGCTTTGGTATCTGCGAGCCTGTTGCTGATAAAATGCGGAACAGGCTTTGGCTATGTCGCGCTCCTCCTCCAGGGTATCCAGACTGTCATGCCGATCGAGCTCGGCTTCTCTTTCTTCATACATGCGCACTCGAGGTGAGTCATGAATTATGTCACAGGGCAAGACTGCCTCTGCGCCGTACACAATAAATAAGGGTGTATATCCGATACTACGATTCGGCGTGGTCCGCAGCCCCCAGAGTACGGAGTCAAGCTCCTCTACCCAGTGCGTGTTAGAGTCCGTTAAGGAACGCACTAATCTGGGTTTAATGCCGCCCATTATAAGACCGTTTGCTCGCTCGACTTGACCGTTGGTTTGTGGGTGATAGACTGAAGCATAATCGAGCTTGATGCCCATTTTTCTGCACCAGAGTTTTACCTCATCGGCCATGAAGTTCGTGCCATTGTCAGTGATGATGCTATGGGGGACGCCATAACGGTGTACGACCCCGGATATGAAGTCTATCACCGGTCCGGATTCGGCTGTTTTAACAGGTTTGGCCTCTATCCATTTGGTGAATTTATCCACCATGACCAGTAAGTATTTTTTCTTGTGGGTCCCCCCTTTGAGGGGTCCAACCATGTCAAGCCCCCAGACCGCACAGGGCCATGTAATGGGGATTGTTTGGAGGGTGGTGGGTGGCATGTGGCTTTGATTTGCAAAGAGCTGGCAACCGGCGCAACGTTGGACCAAGTCCTGTGCGTCTGCCCTAGCCATTGGCCAATACAATCCTGTATGGAAGGCCTTGCTTACAAGGGCCCAGGCTGCGGCGTGATGACCGCCGAGTCCGGCGTGAATTTCTGCCAAAAGATTCCGCCCTTCCTCTTCGGAGATGCACCTTTGAAGGACTCCGGTAGTGCTTTTTTTGTACAATTCTCCCTCATGGACCCTGAAGGCCTTGCATCGCCGGAGTATGCAGCGTGCCTCATTTTGGTCCTTCGAAAGTTCCCGTCTAGTTAGGTAGGCTAGGAATGGTTCTATCCACAGGGCAATAATGGCCATTATTTCGTGGGCTGAAGGTGTGGTTTCGGTGGCGGAGCCTCCGATTCTGTCAGAGAGTTTGGTATCGGGTATTTTGGCCGGGTCCGGACTGTTGTTACCGGTGTCCCCTTCCCATACTACGGATGGCTTGAACAGCTTCTCCAAAAATATGTTGGGGGGGGGGACCGCATCGCGTTTTGCGCCGATGCGGGCGAGGATATCCGCCGCCTGATTGTTTTCCCGAGCCACATGGTGAAATTTGAGCCCCTCGAACCGAGATGACATTTTTAGGACGACGTTTCGATAGGCCGTCATTTTCGGATTCTTGGCGTCAAAGTCTCCATTTATTTGGGATATTGCGAGTTTTGAATCCCCACGCACCTCCAGGCGTTGAATGCCCATGGAGACTGCCATCCGAAGACCATGCAACAGAGCTTCATATTCGGCTGCATTGTTGGAGTATGTATACAATATTTGCAGTACGTACTGAACTGTATCTCCGGTTGGGGACGTCAGGACGACGCCAGCCCCTAGACCAGCCAGCATTTTAGAACCGTCGAAGTGCATGATCCAGTTGGAGTATGCGCCGTACTCTTTAGGGAGTTCGGCCTCCGTCCATTTGGCGACGAAGTCGGCCAATACTTGCGATTTAATGGCTCGTCGAGGTTTGTATGTTATGTCGAACGGGAGGAGCTCAATGGCCCATTTGGCAATCCGGCCCGTAGCTTCGCGGTTGTTTATGATATCATTAAGTGGCACTTCCGAGGCTACTGTAATCGAGCACTTTTGAAAGTAGTGTCGCAACTTCCGTGATGCCATGAATACCGCATATGCTATCTTTGGATAATGTGGGTACCATGATTTTCATGGAGTGAGGACAGTGGATACATAGTATATCGGCTTTTGAAGGGCGAATTTATGTCCGTCCGCTTCTCGTTCGACAACGAGCACCGTGCTTACAACTTGATGAGTTGCCGCAATGTACAACAACATTGGTTCGCCGATGTTTGGCGTGGCCAGGATTGGGTTGGTTGCCAAGATGGCCTTTATTTCTTCCAATGCGGCTGTGGCCGCGTCCTTCCACTCGAAGTGTTCGGTGCGCCGAAGGAGGCGATAAAGGGGTAAAGCCTTTTCTCCTAAGCGGGAGATAAAGCGGCTTAGAGCCGCCACGCATCCAGTTAACTTCTGGATTTGTTTGAGGTCTGTTGGGGTAGCCAACTGTGACAAAGCTCGGATTTTGGCCGGATTAGCTTCAATACCTCTACTGGAGACAATGAAACCCAGGAGCTTTCCAGCTGGTATGCCGAAAACGCATTTTTCCGGATTGAGCTTGACGTCGTATGTTCGGAGGTTGTCGAATGTGAGCCTCAAGTCGTCTATCAAAGAGTTGACGTGTTTCGTTTTGACAACCACATCGTCTACGTATGCCTCTACTATTTTGCCGATTTGTATCTCCAGACATGTCTGAATCATGCGCTGATATGTTGCGCCAGCGTTTTTGAGCGCAAAAGGCATTGTGTTAAAACAGAAGGGACCGTATGGTGTGATGAATGCCGTTGCGGCTTGGTCGGATTCCGCCATCTTGATTTGGTGGTAACTGGAGTATGCGTCGAGGAAACACAATGACTCGTGTCCTGCGGTAGCATCAATAATTTGATCGATGCGGGGGAGGGGGAAGGGACCCTTTGGGCAAGCTTTATTGAGGTCCTTGAAATCGACACAAAGGCGCCAGGATTTATCCTTCTTTGGTACCATCACCAGGTTTGCTAGCCAGTCCGGGTGTTTTATTTCTCTGATGAATCCGGCCTCCAATAACTTGGCTAGTTCCTCTCCCATGGCCTGTCTCTTAGGTTCGGAGAAACGCCAAAGAGCTTGCTTGACCGGCTTGAATCCCTTTAGGATATTGAGGCTATGCTCAGCCAGCCTGCGTGGGATTCCTGGCATGTCTGAGGGATGCCAGGAAAATATGTCCCAATTCTCACGCAGGAACTCTCGGAGTGCGGTGTCCAGGGCGGGGTTTAACTGCGCCCCGATGGAGGCTGTTTTTGTAGGGTCCGTTGGGTGGACTTGGAATTTGACTATTTCGTCCGCTGGTTTAAAAGAGGTGGACTTGGATCTCTTGTCGAGTATCACGTCGTCCTTGTCCACTGTAGAGCGTAGCGTGGTTAATTCCTCGGCCGAGAGGGCTTCGGATAATGCCTCGAGGGCCAGTGCGGCTGTTTTGTTTTCGGCACGGAGTGTTGTGTCCGGATCACTGGCGAGAGTGATGATTCTGTTGGGCCCCGGCATTTTGAGCTTCATGTACCCGTAATGGGGTACGGCTTGAAAGATTGTGAACGCCTCCCGTCCTAAAAGAGCGTGATAACCACTGCTGAACGGGGCCACTTGGAATGTAATTTCTTCAGACCTATAATTATCCGGCGTGCCGAATACCACATCTAGTGTGATTTTCCCAGCACAGCATGCTTCCCGACTGGGGATAATTCCTCTAAAGGTTGTGCTACTTTGCTCGATGCGGTTCCAGTCTATTTCCATCTTTTGAAGAGTTTCCTCATAGATGAGGTTTAATCCGCTGCCGCCGTCCATGAGTACTTTGGTGAGTCGAAAGCCGTCCACGATTGGACTGAGGACCAGTGCGGCTGGTGCTCGGGCTGTTCAGAATTTAGGTTCGTCACTGGCATTGAAGGTAATAGCCGTGTTACTCCATGGATTTATTGCTGCTACATGGCAGATTTCGGCCATGCTGCGGATTGTTCGCTTGTGCCTATTATTTGACGTGAAGGTCTCAAAGACTGTTGACACCGTATTGTTATCCACGGGATGGTGCTCTGTGGTATTTGGGATAAGAAGATCCTCACCACTTTTGGCCACCTGCCGGAGTATCCAACATGCTCTAAGGATGTGCGTTGGTATTGTATCCGCTATACTATGAATTTTGCAGGGTCCGTTGAGCCATCCCTCCAGTACGGTTCCATGCCCTGTAGAGGGTTTTTGTTTCTTTACAACTAGCTCGGGTGTCTTATTATAGTGCACCCTTTTACTTCGGACTGGGTGTATATTCAGAGCCGGATTATCCCAAAATTTCGTTTCGGTTTTCCAAGCGCTTTCCATCGCACAGTACTTTCGTACTATGGACGCCAAGTCAGCGAAGCGTGATATGTCATGGGGACTTAAGGTGTTAAGGATTCCCTTGTCCATGCAATTATTGCAGAAAAGTGAGACTGCATCTTCCTCGCAACAGTCCTTAACCTTGTTCAATACAAGGAGGAATTTGGCCCAATAATGATGTATTGTTTCATGGGGCTCTTGCCTGATGTGGGAAAGATCGTTTATGTCTGGGTGGGTGGGTGGATTTGAGTCCGAATCCCTACCCGATCTGAGACCCAGGGGCCGAGGAGTTTCCAATCTTGGAAGTTCGGGTTCCGGAGTGTTACCCGATGAATTTGGCCCGCTGCCTGATTCTAGGTTCAGGGCTTGGGTGATGTCCTCCCATAAGCGGGTATCCGGCTCGGAGAGCTCAGGAATCCGGACATAGTTAGTCCTCAAAATAGAGGAAGAGTTGCCGCATTGTTCCTCCACCACCACAACGTGATGGGTGACCGGTGGAGAGTTAATCTCCCTTTGATCGGGTTTAAGCCCAATCCGATCATAGTTCGTAGCGACTCCCAAGGCGGCGATGCGATCCAAGAGTTCATTTAGGGAAGAGAACTCCATTGGATCCATCTGCTCGACGACTTCCGAGCCGACGTGGAGGCTGTTTTTGATGACCCGAGAAGTCATCGTCGGTGCAGCGGCCGAACGGGCGGTCATGACGAAACTGCCTACCCGGAGAGTTTGGCCGACAGCCAGAGCTCCCCCGGCGGTAATGTTGCTTTTAAGAACGAGGCGAGGCATCCTTCCTTACGGCGACGTCACAGAGGAACTCTCAATGAAAGCACCAATGTCGGTGTCAAAACCGGCGGATCTCGGGTAGGGGGTCCCGAACTATGCGTCTAAGGCGGATGGTAACAGGAGGCAGGGGACACGATGTTTTACCCAGGTTTGGGCCCTCTTGATGGAGGTAAAACCCTACGTCCTGCCTGATTTATTCTTGATGATATGGGTATTACAATAGTTGATCTACCACGAGATCGGAGAGGATAAACCCTAGAAGCTAGCCTGTGGTATGATTGTATATTGTCCTACGGACTAAAACCCTCCAGTTTATATAGACACTGGAGGGGGCTAGGGTTACACAAGGTCGGTTACAAAGGAGGAGATATACATATCCGTATTGCCTAAGCTTGCCTTCCACGCCAAGTAGAGTCCCATCCGAACACGAGACGAAGTCTTTAATCTTGTATCTTCATAGTCCAACAGTCCGGCCAAAGGATATAATCCGGCTGTCTGGAGAGCCCCTAATCCAGGACTCCCTCAGTGGTAGATTTGTTTTGTAGAAACTATTGATCTCTCATGCTCCACTTAGATTATTTTAAGAGTCTTAAATAGCATGGTAATTTGCTTAAATAATCCTAATATGCTTGGTACTCAATAATAATAATAAAACTTTCTTATGAGTGTGTTGAATACTATGAGAAGTTTGATGCTTGATAATTGTTTTGAGATATGAAGATGGTGATATTAAAGTTGTGCTAGTTGAGTAGTTGTGAATTTGAGAAATACTTGTGTTAAAGTTTGTGATTCCCGTAGCATGCACGTATGTGAACCGTTATGTGATGAAGTCGGAGCATGATTTATTTATTGATTGTCTTCCTTATGAGTGGCGGTCGGGGACGAGCGATGGTATTTTCCTACCAATCTATCCCCCTAGGAGCATGCGCGTAATACTTTGCTTTGATAACTTATAGATTTTTGCAATAAGTATATGAGTTCTTTATGACTAATGTTGAGTCCATGGATTATACGCACTCTCACCCTTCCACCATTGCTAGCCTCTCTAATACCGCGCACCTTTCGCCGGTATCATACACCCACCATATACCGTCCTCAAAACAGCCACCATACCTACCTATTATGGCATTTCCATAGCCATTCCGAGATATATTGCCATGCAACTTTCCACCGTTCCGTTTATTATGACACACTCCATCATTGTCATATTGCTTAGCATGATCATGTAGTTGACATCGTATTTGTGGCAAAGCCACCGTTCATAATTCTTTCATACATGTCACTCATAAGTCATTGCATATCCCGGTACACCGCTGGAGGCATTCATATAGAGTCATATTTTGTTCTAAGTATCAAGTTGTAATTGTTGAGTTGTAAGAAAATAAAAGTGTGATGATCATCATTATTAGAGCATTGTCCCAAGTGAGGAAAGCATGATGGAGACTATGATTCCCCCACAAGTCGGGTTGAGACTCCGGACGAAAAAAGGAAGATAAGAGGCCATAAAAAAAGAGAAAAGGCCCAAATATAAAAAAATGAGAGAAAAAGAGAGAAGGGGCAATGCTACTATCCTTTTACCACACTTGTGCTTCAAAGTAGCACCATGATATTCATAGTAGAGAGTCTCTCATTTCATCACTTTCATATACTAGTGGGAATTTTTCATTATAGAACTTGGCTTGTATATTCCAATGATGGCTTCCTCAAATTGCCGTAGGTCTTCGTGAGCAAGCGAGTTGGATGCACACCCACTTAGTTCTTTTGTTGAGCTTTCATATACTTATAGCTCTAGTGCATCCGTTGCATGGTAATCCCTACTCACTCACATTGATATCTATTGATGGGCATCTCCATAGCCCATTGATACGCTTAGTTGATGTGAGACTATATTCCCCCTTTTTGTCTTCTCCACAACCACCATTCTATTCCACCTATAGTGCTATATCCATGGCTCACGCTCATGTATTGCGTTAAGATTGAAAAAGTTTTGAGAATGTCAAAAGTATGAAACAATTGCTTGGCTTGTCATCGGGGTTGTGCCTGATTTAAATACTTTGTGTGGTGAAGATAGAGCATAGCCAGACTATATGATTTTGTAGTGATAACTTTCTTTGGCCATGTTATTTTGAGAAGACATAATTGCTTAGTTAGTATGCTTGAAGTATTATTATTTTTACGTCAATATGAACTTTTATCTTGAATATTCTGGATCTGAATATTCATACCACAATTAAGAAGAATTACATTAAAATTATGCCAAGTAGCACTCCGCATCAAAAATTCTGTTTTTATCATTTACCTACTCGAGGACGAGTAGGAATTAAGCTTGGGGATACTTGATACGTCTCCAACGTATCTATAATTTTTGATTGCTCCATGATATATTATCTACTATTTTGGACATTATTGGGCTTTATTATCCACTTTTGTATTATTTTTGGGACTAACCTATTAATCGGAGGCCCAACCCAGAATTGCTGTTTTTTTGCCTATTTTAGGGTTTTGAAGAAAAGGAATATCAAAGGGAGTCCAAACGGAATGAAACCTTCGGGAACGTGATTTTCTCAACGAACAAGACCTAGGAGACTTGGACCCTATGTCAAGACACAAAAGAAGAGGCCACGAGGTAGGGGGCGCGCCTACCCCCCCAGGCGCGCCCTCCACCCTTGTGGGCCCCCTGTTGCTCCACTGACGTACTCCTTCCTCCTATATATACCTACGTACCCCCAAACGATCAGATACAGAGCCAAAACCCTAATTTCACCGCCGCAACTTTCTGTATCCATGAGATCCCATCTTGGGGCCTGTTCCGGAGCTCCGCCAGAGGGGGCATCGATCACGGAGGGCTTCTACATCATCACCATAGCCCCTCCGATGAAGTGTGAGTAGTTTACCTCAGACCTACGGGTCCATAGTTATTAGCTAGATGGCTTCTTCTCTCTTTTTGGATCTCAATACAATGTTCTCCCCCTCTCTTGTGGAGAACTATTCGATGTAATCTTCTTTTTGCGGTGTGTTTGTTGAGACCGATGAATTGTGGGTTTATGATCAAGTCTATCTATGAACAATATTTGAATCTTCTCTGAATTCTTTTATGTATGATTGGTTATCTTTGCAAGTCTCTTCGAATTATCAGTTTGGTTTGGCCTATTAGATTGATCTTTCTTGCAATGGGAGAAGTGCTTAGCTTTGGGTTCAATCTTGCGGTGTCCTTTCCCAGTGACAGTAGGGGCAGCAAGGCACGTATTGTATTGTTTCCATCGAGGATAACAAGATGGGGTTTTCATCATATTGCATGAGTTTATCCCTCTACATCCTTTCATCTTGCTTAAGGCGTTACTCTGTTTTCATTAACTTAATACTCTAGATGCATGCTGGATAGCGGTCGATGAGAGTAATAGTAGTAGATGCAGGCAAGAGTCGGTCTACTTGTCTCGGACGTGATGCCTATATACATGATCATGCCTAGATATTCTCATAACTATGCTCAATTCTGTCAATTTCTCAATAGTAATTCGTTCACCCACCGTAGAATACTTATGCTCTTGAGAGAAGGCACTAGTGAAACCTATGGCCCCTGGGTCTATCTCCATCATATTAATCTTCCAATACTTAGTTATTTACTTTGCTTTTATTTTACTTTGAATCTTTATCATAAAAATACCAAAAATATTATCTTATCATATCTATCAGATCTCACTCTCGTAAGTGGCCGTGTAGGGATTGACAACCCCTTATCATGTTGGTTGCGAGGATTTATTTGTTTTGTGCAGGTACGAGGGACTCACGCGTAGCCTCCTACTGGATTGATACCTTGGTTCTCAAAAACTGAGGGAAATACTTACGCTATTCTGCTGCATCATCCCTTCCTCTTCGGGGAAAAACCAACGCAGTGCTCAAGTGGTAGCAGTCTATAGTCACCTATTATGTGTTATGATCAGTTAACCCCAAAGTGACAATAATCGGGATACTTACCGGTGATGACCGTAGTTTGAGGAGTTCATGTATTCACTATGTGTTAATGCTTTGTTCCGGTACTCTATTAAAAGGAGGCCTTAATATCCCTTAGTTTCCAATAGGACCCCGCTGCCACGGGAGGGTAGGACAAAAGATGTCAAGCAAGTTCTTTTCCATAAGCACGTATGACTATATTCGGAATACATGCCTACATTACATTGATGAACTAGAGCTAGTTCCGTGTCACCCTAGGTTATGACTGTTACATGATGAACCGCATCCAGCATAATTCTCCATCACCGATCCAATGCCTACGAGCTTTCCATATATTGTTCCTTGCTTATTTACTTTTTCGTTGCTATTGTTATCATCACTACAAAACACCAAAAATATTACTTTTACTATTGTTACTTCTGCTATCGTTACTACTACTATCATATTAATTTGCTACTAAATACCTTGTTGTAGATATTAAGTTTCCAGGTGTGGTTGAATTGACAACTCAGCTGCTAATACTTGAGAATATTCTTTGTCTCCCCTTGTGTCGAATCAATAAATTTGGGTTGAATACTCTACCCTCAAAAACTTTTGTGACCCCCTATACTTGTGGGTTATCAAGACTATTTTCTGGCGCCGTTGCCGGGGAGCATAGCTCTATTCTTGGAGTCACTTGGGATTTATATCCGCTTATCATTATGAAGAACTTAAAAGATCCAAGAACAAAGATTTATCCCTCAACTATGAGGGGAGGTAAGTAACTGCCATCTAGCTCTGCACTTGATTCACCTTCTGTTTTGAGTAAGCTTGCGACACCTAAACCTTCTTCTGCTATTAATTCTGATATGTCGCATGTTATTGATGATGCCACTTCTGCTATGCATGATACTTATGATGAAACTACTTCTATGCTTGATACTACTGTGCCACTTGGTGAATTTCTTGATGAGCAAATGCTAGGTCTAGAGAGAATGAAATTATTGAAACTGATAATATTGATGAAAGTGATGATGAAGATTCTCCCCCTAGATATGAATTGCCTGTTGTTCCTGAGGGCTATGTTATGGATGAAGAAACTGCTAGAGATTTTCTTGCTTGTAATGATAGGAGTGATCTTAAGAAACTATTAGCTAAGCTGGAACAAAAAACTCTGAATGCTCGAATGAAATATGATCCTGCTTATGCTACTTCACCTATCTTTGTTACTAATAAGGATTATGAATTCTCTGTCGACCCTGATATAATTACTTTGGTTGAATCCGATCCTTTCTATGGTTATGAATCTGAAACTGTTGTGGCACATCTTACTAAATTAAATGATATAGCTACCCTGTTCACTAATGATGAGAAAACTCGCTATTATTATATCCTTAAATTATTTCCGTTCTCATTAAAGAGTGATGCTAAGATATGGTTCAATTCTCTTGATCCTGGTTGTGTGCGTAGTCCCCAGGATATGATTTATTACTTCTCTGCTAAATATTTCCCTGCTCATAAGAAACAAGTTGCTTTAAGGGAAATATATAATTTTGTGCAAATTGAAGAAGAGAGTCTCCCACAAGCTTGGGGGAGGCTTCTCCAATTACTTAATGCTTTGCTTGATCATCCTCTTAAGAAAAATGAAATACTTGATATCTTTTATAATGGACTAACCGATGCTTCCAAAGACCACCTGGATAGTTGTGCTGGTTGTGTTTTCAGGGAAAGGACACCAGATGAAGCTGAAATTCTATTGAATAATATGTTGACTAATGAAAATAATTGGACACTTCCTGATCCAATTCCTAATCCAATTCCTGAACCAACTCCTAAGCCAACTCCAAAGAAAAGGGGTATTCTATTTCTTAGTCCTGAAGATATGCAAGAGGCAAAGAAATCTATGAAAGAGAAAGGTATTAAAGCTGAAGATGTTAAGAATTTACCTCCCATTGAAGAAATACATGGTCTTAATTTACCGCCTATTGAAGAAATACATGGTTTTAATCCCTCACCTATTGAAGAAACACATGGCCTTGATAACCCGACACAGGTAGTAAAGGTAAATTCTCTCTACAGATATGATAAAGCTGAAATTCCTCCTACTAAGTTTGCTAGCCAATGCTTAGATGAGTTTGATAACTTTATGGTTAAGCAAGAAATCTTCAATGCCAATTTTGGTAGAGAACTAAAACGCAATGCTTATATGATTGAACACTTGAGTGCTTATATGGCTAATGTTAAAGGTGAATTAAAACTTATTAGTAAACATGCTTCTATGGTTACCACTCAAGTAGAACAAGTACTTAAAGCTCAGAATGATTTTCTCAATGAATTGAATAGTAAAAATGATAATGCTGTTAGAGTTATGACTAGAGGTGGTAAAATGACTCAGGAACCTTTGTATCCCGAGGGCCATCCTAAGAGTATTGAGCAAGATTCTCAGAGAAATAATATTGATGCACCTAGTCCTTCTAAAAGGAAGAAAAAGAAAAATGATAGGACTTTGCATGCTTCTAGTGAACCTGTTGTAGACACACCTGAGAATCCCAATGATATTTCTATTTTTGATGCTGAAACACAATCTGGTAATGAACATGAACCTAGTAATAATGTTAATGATGATGTTCATGTTGATGCTCAACCTAGCAATGATAATGATGTAGAGATTGAACCTATTGTTGATCTTGATAACCCACAATCAAAGAATCAACGTTATGATAAGAGAGACTTTGTTGCTAGGAAGCACGGTAAGGAAAGAGAACCATGGTTCAGAAACCCATGCCTTTTCCTCCTAAGCCATCCAAGAAAAAGGATGATGAGGATTTTGAGCGCTTTGCTGAAATGATTAGACCTATCTTTTTGCGTATGCGACTAACTGATATGCTCAAAATGAATCCTTATGCTAAACATATGAAAGAAATTGTTACAAATAAAAGAAAGAAACTGGAAGCTGAAATTTCCACCATGCTTTCTAATTATACTTTTAAGGGTGGAATACCAAAGAAACTTGGAGATCCAGGAGTACCAACTATACCATGCTCCATTAAAAGAAACTATGTTAAAATGGCTTTATGTGATCTTGGAGCCGGTGTTAGTGTTATGCCTCTCTCTTTATATCATAGACTTAATTTGAGTAAGTTGACACCTACTGAAATATCTTTGCAAATGGCTGATAAATCAACTGCTATACCTATCGGTATTTGTGAGGATGTGCCTGTTGTGGTTGCAAACATTACTATTTTAACAGACTTTGTTATTCTTGATATTCCCGAGGACGACAGTATGTCTATTATTCTTGGAAGACCCTTTTGAATACTGCAGGGGCTATTATTGATTGCACCAAAGGCAATGTCACTTTTCATGTTAATGGTAATGAGCATACGGTACACTTTCCAAGGAAACAACCTCAAGTTCACAGTATCCATTCTATTGGAAAAATTCCATCGATTATTTTTGGAGGTTTTGAATTTCCTCTTCCTACTGTCAAGAAGAAATATGATATTCTTATTGTTGGGGATGTGCATATCTCCATTGAGGTAACCTACTGTTATTCGAAAATTCTCTGGTTCCATGTTATTCGGAATGAGTTTGTTAACAAGACCTGATCAACCTTGTTAGTGGATTCCTTTTAATGAGCATGAGATGGATGAATTTAGAAAACACAACTCTTTGTACCATCTTTTTACTTTCTGTTATTTATATTAAATAAAGCAAAAATAGTAATTTCTATCTGTTTACTGAATTATCCATGTAATAAAAAAATACTCCAAAAATAAAAGTTCTCCAAATGCCCTGAAAATTAAATATGATTTTTTCTGGAATATTTGAGAATATCTAGCACTGAAAACACAACAGGGGGAGCAAGCACCTGGCCACGAGGGTGGAGGGCGTGCCCTACCCCCTGGGCGCGCCCCCTGCCTCGTGGGCCCATGGTGGCTCCCCTCCACTTATTCCAGCTACCACACACTCCTTCTTCCTCTCACAAACACCACCAACCAGCTCAAACCCGAGCCCAAGCTCATCTTGCTGCCATTTTCGATCTCCTTGCTCAAAGCACCTCTCACAAAACTGCTTTGGGGGATTGTTCCTTGGTATGTGACTCCTCCAATGGTCCAATTAGTTTTTGTTCTAGTGCTTTATTCATTGCAAATTTTTGCTACTTAGGTGACCCTGTTCTTGAGCTTGTATGTCAAATTTATGTGGTCAAAAGTAGTTTTGATGCATGATATTTCCTCTAGGCACTTGTGGGAGTAGTTGCTATCAATTTTGTTGAGTTTGGTTTACTTTATTTTGAAGTTACTAAAAATTTCAGAAATTTTCAGAAAAAGATGAAGATATTTTTGAGGGGCTCATCGAGCCGAAGCTCGAAGGATAAGCAAAGTGAGGAGGATAAGAGGCCCAAGTATAATCTCCCTCGCACCGCGGAGGTCCGGCCGTGTGTATGGCCTTGTGATGATTTCTTGAGAGCAGCCAGGATTTATGATGATTTCTATGAATTGGCTGAAAATCCAGGCCTCACCGCCTTCCTCCACGACCAACGCGAACAATATCTCTTACTCACCAATATCTTTGTGCAAAACTTTCATTTCCATGCTAGGAGCTCACCACCTACGATGGAATTTTATTTATATGATGAGCATAAGGAGATGTCACTTCGTGATTTTTGTCGGGTTTGTTTGATCCCTTTTGAGGGCAGTGAATAGGAACCACATTGTGACGATGTTGATGGGTTTATTGATACCATTGCTGTAGGAGAAACGAGGAAGGTTTCCGACGCACGAATTACTAGCATACACTTTCCTATTCTACGCTACTTTGCTATATTTGCTAGTAGGTGCTTAATTGGGCGCGGAAACTGTGGAAACCTGAGTGCCCCTGATATTGTTATTTTGTGTCATGCCTTATTTCGTGATGACACATTTAGTTTGGGCGCTATTGTTGCAAAGAGGTTAAATCTTAACCGTACTAAGGGCCCTGTCCCTGGAGGCATCTTCGCCTCACGCCTCGCTGCACATTTTAACATACCTATTAGGCATTATGAGAAAGAAGAAAAATTGCTGCCTCCTGTTTATCTAGATTATAAGAGTATGGTAGCACATGATTTTATTGTTAAGAATAGGGAAAAGGCGCTTAAGTACAAATTAATATTTGGTAAAAATCACCCTGAGACTATTACCTTGCCTGCTCCTTCATTGTTTGATTTATCTGCAGACAAGTACCTTGTTCCGTTGGAGGCCATTCACGCCTACCGGAACCCTACATCAGCTACAGAGCCAAAGCCGGAACCACAATTTGATCCTCCACGACAGTCTGATTACCAGTGGGATCCGGAGGTGATTGCCAACCAGTGGCAATGCGAGGCACAGTACGACCTCAACTATTACTATGGATATCCGCCAGGCCAGCCGTGGCCATAGACCAACTTAGGCCAAAAGCCTAAGCTTGGGGGAGTACGTATTTCTCACCGACATTACATTCCTGTTCACTGTAGCGACCAGACCTCAAACAATCTGATCTCTGTGCTCCGGTGTCATCCCTGGATCAGTAATGCTGACACGACACAATACTCGGAGGATTTATAGCAGAGTAGCAATCACACACTTATTACATCGAGTGTCTCAAAAGAGAACTTATTACAATAAATATGGATTAAGGCCATCTAATAACGATAACAACGGAAGGCTTGGAAGATAAGTGAGTCCATCAACTCCAACGGCATCACTGAGTATAGAACCACGACCTAAAAACTCCTTAATCGTCGTCTGAAAAGTCTGCAACATTAACGTTGCAGCCCGAAACGGGTCAGCACATGGAATATGCTGGCAATATAACACATAGAGAGTAATGGAATGAAACAGCTATACTATATGCATATTTGGCTGGTGGAAAGCTCTATGGTTACAGTTTTGCGTAAAGCCAATTTTTCCCTACTTCAAAGGAATAGAATTTATTTAACTATCATGGTAGTTGTTAAACATTGAGAATGGTTGATAGCATTCTCAATCCCAATTAAGCATCATCATTAAACATAACCCAACAAAATTAATTTAGAGTAACATGTTGAGATTCACATGATAATCCAGGTACTAGATACTCAAGATGTCCATAGCCGGGGACACGGCTAACCATGATTAGTTTATTACACTCTACAGAGGTTTGCGCACTTTTCCCCACAAGAATCGATCGCCTCCGTTTGGTTTCTCGCACTACATGGTGTTTGAGAAACGGATGACCGAGACATAGTCTTTCAGAAGCGCTAGCACCTTACGATCGGGTAGACCGTACCACCTACATCCCCTACATCTGCTAGTCTACCACTGTAAGAGTTCGCACGACTTAGTCAACTATGCTAGAGCCCATAATAGCTTGTGGCTGCACACGGAAGTTTCTAGTATGAATAGTCTCATGATCCCTTTGAGCCTGGGTGGCGGTCCAAAAGAAAACAGGCAAGTCCTGGAATACCCAGGTGCCTCAATCCACCCAGATATGTGTTTAAGTTGCCACCTTAGATAAACCATTAATTAACAAAACTCACCTCTGTCATGGATATCACTCACCCAATCCACGTCTACTAGCATAGCATGGCATAATAAGCAAACGTAGAAGTAACTCCCAAAGGTTTGATAATAAACAGGTAATAGGTACTACCTCATCTACTTCCCATCCCACAATTTAATTAGATCCTAACCATGCAATGTGTGAGGATTGATCTAATGCAATAAAACTGGATAGTAGGAAAGGTATGATCAAAGTGTTACTTGCCTTGCTGATGATCCAGGAAACCTAGCGATTCGAAGTAACAGGCGGCGCACTCCGGATACTCTATCGCAAAAAACAAACGAGCATACAATAAGTACTCATCTAATGCACGGGTAAAACTCAAATAAGAGATCTAACCAGAAGGTTCAACTTAAGAACTCCGGTTGGCAAAAAGAATCAAATCGAACAAAGCAACGAAAGTCAAACGGCGAAAGAAAACAACTTCGTTCTACTAATCTGGATCGAGGGCAAATTTTACAGTAGCAAAATCTTGTTTAAGTTGGTTAAACGGATAGAGGGTTTCGAGACGAAACTCTAGGCGCTTGAATCGCCTGATTCCGATAAACGAGCGAAAAGTTATACTAAAACAAAAATCGGATCAGGAATCGCGATCAGAAAAATCGCGGATTTAATCTGAGAAAAAGAAATACGACGAACATTCGCTAGAACGAACGAATGGACAAACGCTCGCTATTTAAATAAACCGGAAAAACCGATCTATTTAAAAAAACCGAATCTAAAAAAACCCGATGAAAAACCGATGGTTTTTCGAAAAAAACGGCGGCATGGGAAACGAGGCGGCGGTGAACCTCGACGAGCGTGCGGGCGGGGCGGCGCGGCGGCGCGGCGCGAGTGGGGCGGCGGCGGCGGGCGCGGGTGCGGGGCGGGGCTGGGGCTAGGGTTTCCCCCCGGGGCTAGGCTGGCTTATAAAGGCCACCTCGGGCCGGAGTCCTAGTCGAACACGGCCCGTAGGTCGGTTTTTTTAATATTACGCGCAGAAGAAAAATAAAAAGAAATACTAAACAGACTCCAAAAATTCCGAAATAAATTTTCACGGGCTTCTAAAATCAAGCCGCACAAGGTGAACATTTATTTGGGACCTAAATGCAATTTTGAAAAACACACATTTTTCCTAAATTCAAATAAAACACCGAAAAACTCTGAAATAAAATCTTATTTGATTTTATTATTAAGTCCTCAATATTTCTTTATTTTGGGAAAGTCATTTTATTCCCTCTCTCATATTTTTGTAATAGAAATAATTGACGATAAAATAAATAAAATCAAATGATCCTATTCTCAAAATTTGAGAAAACTCAAGTATGAAAATAATGAAATCCCCAACTCTCTCCGTGGGTCATTGAGTTGCGTAGAATTTCTAGGATCAACCAAAATGCAAAATAAAATATGGTATGCAATGATGATTTAATGTATAACATTCCAAATTGAAAATTTGAGATGTTACATTCACACACTCATTACTAGTTGTCGGTGCTCATGCTTTTTCATTGTATCATCCATGCTAGTTTATTTTACTTTTTATTCTTTCTTCTTGTGTGTTTAATAAACCTTATAAAAACAAAAAAAATAGTTGTAGCTTTTAATGAGTTTACCTTCCATGCTTGTAGAAGTAATTAAAAAGAAAACCCAAAAAGATTTCTCGTTCTTCTTTTGCTTGTTGGGAGCTTTCCCGTATACATAGTTTTGTTTCTTCTCTATCCTTTGGGGGTCGAGAGGAGAAGACCATAATTAAAATGTTAAAGTGGCTCTTATATGCATTATTGATTGATCTGACAAAGAGCCCATATTACCTTGTCTTCTCTCTTGAATTGAATGCTTGTAGATTCCAGCTTAGTCCAATGCACATGCACAATTATTATTATTCACATTGTTCGGTCGTGCAAGTGAAAGGCAATAATGATGATTATATGATGAACTTATTGAGATGAGAAAAGCTGGTATGAACTCGACCTCTCTAGTTTTTGTAAATATGATTAGTTCATCGTTCCTGATTTAGCCTATTATGAATAAACATGTTTGCAATGACAATTAGAGATTATAGTTGCTTATGCCATGCTTAATTAGCTAGGAGCTTATAATGGTTTACCTTGCGTGCCAACATGCTATTAAAATGGTTGTGATGTGGTATGATAGGATGGTATCCTCTTTTGAATGATTCGAGTGGCTTGACTTGGCATATGTTCACGCATGTAGTTGAAACAAAATCAACATAGCCTCCACGATATTTATCTTCATGGTGCATTATATCCTACTCATGCTTGCATTCGGTGTTGATTAATTTTAATGCATGTTCATGACTGTTGTCGCTCTCTAGCTGGTCGCTTCCCAGTCTTTTGCTAGCCTTCACTTGTACTAAGCGGGAATACTGCTTGTGCATCCAATTCCATAAACCCCAAAGTTATTCCATATGAGTCCACCATACCTACCTATATACGGTATCTACCTGCCGTTCCAAGTAAATTTGTATGTGCCAAACTCTAAACCTTCAAATAAACATTTTGTTTTGTATGCTCGAATAGCTCATGTATCAACTAGGGCTGTCCGTATCTTCCATGTTAGGCGGGTTATTCTCAAGAGGAGTGGACTCCGCTCCTCACTCACGATAAAATGGCTGGTCACCGGGATGCCTAGTCCCATGCTTTATGCAAATCAAATCAAAATAACTGCAAACAAAACTCCCCCAGGACTATTGTTAGTTGGAGGCACTCGTTGTTTCGAGCAAGCCAAGGATTGATGCTTGTTGGTGGAGGGGGAGTATAAACTTTACCATTCTGTTTGGGAACCTCCTATAATGTGTGTAGCATGGAAGATATCGCCATCTCTTGGTTGTTATGTTGACAATGAAAGTATACCGCTCAAAATATTATTCATATCTATTTCAAAACCGAGCTCTGGCACCTCTACAAATCCCTGCTTCTCTCTGCGAAGGGCCTATCTATTTACTTTTATGTTGAGTCATCATCCGCTTATTAAAAAGCACCAGTTGGAGAGCACCACTGTCATTTGCATTCATTACTGTTAGTTTACATTGAGTATGACTTGACTGGATCTCTTTTACCATGAATTACAATGTCTAGTCAGTCCTTGATCTTTAAAGGTGCTCTGCATTTATGTTTTGCGGTCTCAGAAAGGGCTAGCGAGATACCATCTTGTTATATCATATCATGATTGTTTTGAGAAAGTGTTGTCATCCGAGATTTATTATTATTGCTCGCTAGTTGATTATGCCATTGATATGAGTAAACATGAGACCTAAAATGTTATTGTGATTATTGTTAGTTCATAATGTTTGCTGAAAACTTGAATGCTGGCTCTACATATTTACAACAACAAGAGAAAATAGAGTTTGTAAAAGTTTTTCTTTTTCCATTTCAGTTTATCAACTGAATTGCTTGAGGACAAGCAAATGTTAAGCTTGGGGGAGTTGATACGTCTCCGCCGTATCTACTTTTCGAAACACCTTTGCCCTTGTTTTGGACTCTAGCTTGCATGATTTGAATGTAACTAACCCGGACTAACGCTGTTTTCAGCAGAATTGCTGTGGTGTTATTTTTGTGCAGAAATAGAAGTTCTCGGAATGACCTAAAAATCAACGGATAATTATTTTGGAATATATAATAAATACTGGAAGGAAGATCCACGCCAGGGGCCTCCACTTGTCCACGAGGGTGGGGGGCGCCCCCTGCCTCGTGGGCCCCCTGACGCTCCACCGACCTCAACCTTGACTCTATATATTCACTTTCGGGGAGAAAAAACCAGAGAGAAGGATTCATCACATTTTACGATATAGAGCCATCGCCAAGCCCTAAACTCTCCCGGGAGGGCTGATCTGGAGTCCGTTCAGGGCACCAGAGAGGGGAATCCGCCACCATCGTCATCATCAACCTTCCTCCATCACCAATTTCATGATGCTCACCGCCGTGCATGAGTAATTCCATCATAGGCTTGCTGGACGGTGATGGGTTGGATGAGATTTATCATGTAATCGAGTTAGTTTTGTTAGGGTTTGATCCCTAGTATCCACTATGTTCTGAGATTGATGTTGCTATGACTTTGTTATGCTTAATGCTCGTCACTAGGGCCCGAGTGCCATTGAGGGAGTCCTGGATTAGGGGGTATCCGGACAGCCGGATTATATCCTTTGGCCGGACTGTTGGACTATGAAGATACAAGATTGAAGACTTCGTCTCGTGTCCGGATGGGACTCTACTTGGTGTGGAAGGCAAGCTAGGCAATACGGATATGTATATCTCCTCCTTTGTAACCGACCTTGTGTAACCCTAGCCCCCTCTGGTGTCTATGTAAACCGGGGGGTTTTAGTCCGTAGGACAACATACAATCATACCATAGGCTAGCTTCTAGGGTTTAGCCTCTCCGATCTTGTGGTAGACCAACTCTTGTAATACTCATGTCATCAAGAATAAATCAAGCAGGACATAGGGTTTTACCTCCATCAAGAGGGCCCGAACCTGGGTAAAACATCGTGTTCCCTGCCTCCTGTTACCAACCGCCTTAGACACACAGTTCGGGACTCCCTACCCGAGATCCGCCGGTTTTGACACCGACATTGGTGCTTTCATTGAGAGTTCCTCTGTGACGTCACCGTAAGGAAGGATGCCTCGTCTCGCTGTTAAAAGCAACATTACCGTCAGGGGAGCTCTGCCTGTCGACCAAACTCTCCAGCTAGGTAGTTTCGTCATGACTGCCTGTTCGGCCGCTGCACCGACGATGACTTCTTGGGTCATCAAAAACAGCCTCCATGTCGGCTCGGAAGTCGCCAAGCAGATGGATCCAATGGAGCCCTCTTCCCTAAACGAACTCTTGGATCGCATCGCCGCCTTGGGAGTAGCTACGAACTATGACCGGATTGGGCTTAAACCCGATCAAAGGGAGATTAACTCTCCACCGGTCACCCATCATGTTGCAGTGGTGCAGGAACAATGCGACAACTCTTCCTCTATTTTGAGGACTAACTATGTCCGGATTCCTGAGCTCTCCGAGCCGGATACCCGCTTACGGGAGGACATTACCCAAGCCCTGAACCTAATCAGGCAGTGGGCCAAATTTATCGGGTAACACTCCAGAACCCGAACTTCCAAGATTGGAAACTCCTCGGCCCTGGGTCTCAGATCGGGTAGGGATTCGGACTCAAATCCACCCACCCACCCAGACATAAATAATCGTTCCCACATCAGGCAAGAGCCCCATGAAAGAGTACATCATTATTGGGCCAGATTCCTCCTTGTGATGAACAAGGTTAAGGACTGTCGCGAGGAAGATGTAGTCTCACTTTTCTGCAATAATTGCACGGATAAGGGAATCCTTAACGCCTTAGGTCGCCGTGACATATCACGCTTCGCAGACTTGGCATCCATAGTACAAAAGTACTATGCGATGGAAAGCGCCTGGAAAACCGTAACGAAATTCTGGGATAATCCGGCTCCGAATATACACCCAGTCCGAAGTAAAAGGGTGCACTATCATAAGACGCCCGAGCTAGTTGCAAAGAAACAAAAACCCTCTACAGGGCATGGAACCGTACTGGAGGGATGGCTTAACGGACCCTGCAAAATTCACAGTACAACGGATACAATACCAACACACAGCCTTAGAGCATGTTGGATACTCCGGCAGGTGGCCAAAAGTGGTGAGGATCTTCTTATCCCAAATGCCACAAAGCACCATCCCGTGTATAATAATATAGTGTTAATAGTCTTTGAGACCTTTGCGTCAAATAATAGGCGCAAGCGAACACTCCGCAGCATGGCCGAAATCTGCCACGTAGCAGCAATAAATCCATGGAGTGACACAGCTATTACCTTCAATGCTAGTGACGAACCTAAATTCCGAACAACCTGAGCACCAGCTGCACTGGTCCTCAGTCCAATTGTGGACGGCTTTCGACTCACCAAAGTACTCATGGACGGCGGCAGCGAATTAAACCTCATCTATGAGGAAACTCTTCAAAAAATGGAAATAGACTGGAACCGCATTGAGCAAAGTAGCACAACCTTCAGGGGAATCATACCCAATCGGGAGGCATGACGCGCTGGGAAAATCACACTAGATGTGGTATTCGGTACGCCAGAGAATTACAGGTCCGAAGAAATTACATTTCAAGTGGCCCCGTTCAGCAGTGGATACCACGCCCTTTTAGGACGTGAGGCGTTCACGATCTTCCAAGCTGTACCCCATTACGGGTACATGAAGCCCAAAATGCCCGGGCCCAACGGAATCATCACCCTCGCTAGTGATCCGGCCACAACACACCGAGCCGAAAACAAAACAGCCGCACTGGCCCTCAAGGCATTATCCGAAGCCCTCTCGGCCGAGGAGCTAACCACGCTACGCTCCACAGTGGACAGGGACGACGTGATACTCGATAAGAGATCCAAGTCCACCTCTTTTAAACCAGCGGATGAAATAGTCAAATTCCAAGTCCACCCAACGGACCCTATAAAAACAGCCTCCATCGAGGCATAGTTAAAACCCGCCGTGGACACTGCACTACGAGAGTTCCTGCGCGAGAATTGGGACATATTCGCCTGGAACCCCTCAGACATGCCAGGAATCCGATGCAGGCTGGCCGAGCATAGCCTCAATATCCTAAAGGGGTTCAAGCCGGTCAAGCAAGCTCTTCGGCGTTTCTCCGAACCTAAGAGACAGGCCATGGGAGAGGAACTAGCCAAGTTATTGGAGGCCGGATTCATCAGAGAGATAAAACACTCGGACTGGCTAGCAAACCTGGTGATGGTACCAAAGAAGGATAAATCCTGGCGCCTTTGTGTCGATTTCACGGACCTCAATAAAGCTTGCCCAAAGTATCCCTTCCCCCTCCCCGCATCGACCAAATTATCGATGCTACCGCAGGACACGAGTCATTGTGTTTCCTCGACGCATACTCCGGTTACCACCAAATCAAGATGGCGGAGTCCGACCAAGCCGCAACGACATTCATCACACCATACGGTCCCTTCTATTTCAACACAATGCCTTTTGGGCTCAAAAACGCCGGCGCAACATATCAGCGCATGATTCAGACATGTCTGGAGAAACAAATCGGCAAAACAGTAGAGGCATACGTAGACGATGTGGTCATCAAAACCAAACACGTCGACTCTTTGATAGACGACTTGAGGCTCACATTCGACAACCTCCGAACATACGACATTAAGCTCAATCTGGAAAAATGCGTTTTCTGCGTACCAGCCGGAAAGCTCCTGGGTTTCATTGTCTCCAGTAGAGGTATTGAAGCTAACCCGGCCAAAATCCGAGCTTTGTCACAGTTGGCTACCCCAACAGACCTCAAACAAATCCAAAAGTTAACAGGATGCGTGGCGGCTCTAAGCCGCTTTATCTCCAGCTTAGGAGAAAAGGCTTTACCCCTTTATCGCCTCCTCCGGCGCACCGAACACTTTGAGTGGACGGACGCTGCCATAGTCGGATTGGAAGAAATAAAGGCCATTTTGGCAACCAACCCAATCCTGGACGCGCCAAACATCGGCGAACCAATGCTGTTGTACATTGCGGCAACCCATCAAGTTGTAAGCGCAGTGCTCGTCGTCGAACGAGAAGCTGACGGACATAAATTCCCTCTTCAAAAGCCGGTATACTATGTATCCACTGTCCTCACTCCATGCAAATCACGGTACCCACATTAGCAAAAGATAGCCTACGCGGTATTCATGGCATCCCGGAAGCTGCGACACTACTTTCAAGAGTGTTCGATTACAGTAGCCTCGGAAGTGCCACTTAATGATATTATAAACAACCGCGACGCTACGGGCCGGATTGCCAAATGGGCTATTGAGCTCCTCCCGTTCGACATAACATACAAACCTCGATGAGCCATTAAGTCACAAGTATTGGCTGACTTTGTCGCCGAATGGACGGAGGCCAAACTCCCTAAAGAGTACGACACATACTCCAATTGGATCATGCACTTCGACGGTTCTAAAATGCTGGCTGGTCTAGGGGCTGGCGTCGTCCTGACGTCCCCAACCGGAGATACCGTTCAGTACGTACTGCAAATATTGTACACAGACTCCAACAACGCAGCCGAATACAAAGCTCTGTTGCATGGTCTTCGGATGGCAGTCTCCATGGGCATTCAACGCCTGGAGGTGCGTGGGGATTCAAACCTTGCAATATCCCAAATAAATGGAGACTTTGACGCCAAGGATCCGAAAATGGCGGCCTACCGAAACGCCGTCCTAAAAATGTCAGCTCGGTTCAAGGGGCTTGAATTTCACCATGTGGCTCGGGAAAACAATCAGGCGTCGGATATCCTCACCCTCATCGGTGCAAAACGCGATGCGGTCCCCCCAACATCTTTCTGGAAAGGCTGTTCAAGCCATCCGTAGTATGGGAAGGGGACACCGGTAACCATAGTCTGTACCTGGCCAAAATGCCCGATACCGAATACTCTGACACAATCGGAGGCCCCGCCACCGAAATCACACCTTCAGCCCACGTAATAATGGCCATCATAGCCCTATGGACAGAACCATTCCTGACCTACCTAACTAGGCAGGAACTTCTGGAGGACCAAAATGAGGCACGCTGCATAGTGCGGCGATCTAAGGCCTACAGGGTCCACGAGGGAGAATTGTATAAAAAAAGCACTACCGGAGTCCTTCAAAGATGCATCTCCAAAGAGGAAGGGCAAAACCTTTTGGCAGAAATCCACGCCGGACTCGGCGGTCACCACGCCGCAGCCCGGGCTCTTGTAAGCAAGGCCTTCCGTACAGGATTCTATTGGCCAACGGCCCGGGCAGATACACAGGACTTGGTCCAACGTTGCGCTGGTTGCCAGCTCTTTGCAAATCAAAGCCACATGCCACCCATCGCCCTTCAAACAATCCCCATTATGTGGCCCTTTGCGGTCTGGGGGCTTGACATGGTTGGACCCCTTAAAGGGGGAACCCACAAGAAAAAATACTTACTGGTCATGGTGGATAAATTCACCAAGTTGATAGAGGCCAAGCCTATTAAAACAGCCGAATCCGGACCAGTGATAGACTTCATATCTGGGGTCGTACACCGTTATGGCGTCCCCCACAGCATCATCACTGACAATGGCACAAACTTCACAGCCGATGAGGTAAAACTCTGGTGCAGCAAAATGGACATCAAGCTCGATTATGCTTCAGTCTATCACCCACAAACCAACGCCAAGTCGAGCGAGCAAACGGTCTTATAATGAGCGACATTAAACCCAGATTAGTGCGTTCCTTAACAGAGTCTAACATGCACTGGGTAGAGGAGCTCGACTCCGTACTCTGGGGGCTGCGGACCACGCCGAATCGTAGTACCGGATACACACCCTTCTTTATGGTGTACGGCGCAGAGGCAGTCTTGCCCTGTGACATAATTCATGACTCACCTCGAGTGCGCATGTACGAAGAAAGAGAAGCCGAGCTCGATCGGCAGGATAGTCTGGACACCCTGGAGGAGGAGCGCGACGTAGCCAAAGCCCGTTCTGCATTTTATCAGCAACAGGCTCGCAGATACCAAAGCAGAGAAGTACGGGCCAAAACTTATAACGTTGACGAACTAGTTCTATGCCTGCCGGATAAGAAAAAGAACAAGCTCGAGCCCAAATGGGAAGGTCCCTTCATTATTGACCAAGTTCTGACCGGTGGAGCGTACCGACTGCGGGATGCATCGACTAGTCGACTCAAGCCGAACCCATGGAACGCGGCCAGGCTCCGAAGATTCTACGCCTAGTGCCGGACCCTATGTTCGTCCCCTCCCTTTGTCCATTTTTTGCATATACATTATCTGTCTTGTTTTTCTTTCTTCCTTTCTTTTATTATCTCTCTATGTCATTAAGGGCCAACTTGTGCCTCGCTTGCACATTATAGATGCGCTAGCCGCGCTCATAATACCTGGGAGCTTCTTTCATAGAAGCTTAATTATTTATCTGGGCCTCTGGCCCCGAACATGTGTCATGCTTCCGCATGTACCTTTTTTCGCCATTATATGCATCGATATGTCTTAAGTTTTGGCCAAGCTGGGTTGCCTGGCTCTTGTATTTATGCCCTACGTTCCCGTTAATTCGGCTAGGGCATAAGGGGAGCACCTCTGCGATTGTTACTGCCGGGTCAGCCGGACGTGTACCTCAGACTGGGTGAAGCCAAAAGCTAGCGTTCTTAAGGGAATATTTGGTCGGTGAACAAAAGATGATTTTTATTTATTGTCCATATCTGCCCCCAGATGTTTTTCCTGCGTTTCCTGTCGCAGTCCGGACATGCACTTTAGGGCTTGCTTACCCAAGGAAAGGAACCCTTAACGGAACTATTCTCTCTGGAAGATGTTTCTTACTACCCATGTAATATAACATAACTAGTTGGGCACTTGTCTGTTCAAGCACTTATGACCCCTACGCCTGGTCTCCACGCATACCCCGGTTCTTATATAACTGCGCGGGTATTCGGATACACTCCGGATTATCGGGTCCCAAGGTTGAAGCGAAAAGGTCCACCAAGACAAATGATCTACAATCCGGCTAGAAGGCATTATACATGTCACTTTCATTACATAGTCATGCAGACTGACTAAATTCCTCTTCTATACCATCCAACAGGCGGTCTAGCTTACAATCCTGTTGGGAATACTTTGCGGCTAATTCTACTTGCCCATAAACTAAGCTTATTGGGATCTCTTTTCCATCGGGCCCCACAGGCCCGACCTCGGCCATGTGATTTGGGTCTGCCTTGGTATACCGCGTCTTCACCATGGCCCAGGCTTCTCTGGCACCCTGTCGGCAGGCCGATATCTTCCATAACCGGAAGCACCGCCGTGCTCCCTTGAGCTTCTCCGCAAGCTCTGCAACTCCCTCTAGCAGGGAGACGGACGGCCACAAGGCCTGGGCAACACCCTGCATCACCTGCTGAACTTGTTCGTCCAGATGTGACAACTCGGATAGAAGATCACCCGCAGAACCGGGCATTTCCTCCGCGAGACGACCCGTCAGCATACCTGCAGACATAATGCTGATAGTCGGCTTCTTCGCCGAACTCCTTTAAAAGGATTTGTTCAAGCACTTACTAAAAATGCCGCGCCGAAGCCGCTTATTCTCCTTCTCGGAGTCTGCAAGCTGGCCCCGAACGTATTTTAGTTCCACGCTCAGCTTAATATTGGCGTCTTGGAGATTGTTTTTCTCCCGCCTAACCTCAGTCAGCACGTGTTTGCCAGCCTCTAGCTGTCGCATAACATGCTGGTCCTCCGGATTTTCTCCGGATTCATCTGCAACATCTATTGTTAGATCTGTAGCCATGCCGCACATTATATGGTAACCATCATTCTTTAAAGTAAATGTTACCAGCAGGTGACTTTTTCGGTTCCTGCAATGTGGCCACAGCAGCCCGCAGTTGGGTCTTGCATTCCTCTAGCTCTTGTGACAGCCTTGTATTCTTCTCTGTAAGAACCTGCACAATAAAGATGATCCTTAAATCAGTTCTGATAACTGTTTCAAGTCTCAGGGGCTACTGATACATATAAATCGTCAGATTTACTTACCCATACATCCTTTACATACTGATCCGTGGCTCTGGCTAGACCATCTTGAGCAGCTCGGAGGTATGCCTCTCCAGAATTGAAGGCATCAAATGCCTCTGGTGAGAAACAAGCGTCACGGAGTACGGCCCGGCGGCGCCTATGATTCATGGCGCTTTCCACCTCTGAGTTTGTAGCAGATAATCTTTCTGCATCCTCTATAGGGGGATTATTCGACGCCCGCCCCATATCGGCTTCCGCCTCTATGTCCGGTCCTGGCGCCCGACTGGTGGAAGCGTGATTAGTAACATCGCCGGACATATTCCGGCGAGCGTTTTTTCTGTTAAAGAAACACGAGCGTCATTATATTTCGAGAAAGACGACAACCATGGAGCGGGGTTTGTCATACCTTTGCGCCGGCATCTCCGTCTTGACCGCCTTCCTTTTTGGCCTACCCGGCCTCGGTGCCTCCTGTTGGCGCGTTGCTGCGGGTTCGGTAGGGCGTCCCGAATGCCTTCCCTGTAAAAATGCCATGTGTATATGGTGGGTGAAGTGTCTAAAAGGGGATCCTAGTTTTGGAGTTGGGATTTTTGGTTTTTCTTACGTGCGATGCAGGGAGCAGTCCGGGATAGTCGGCCGTAATGGCCACCATGGCATCATCGCAGCTTAACTGATAGAACTGCCGGTCTATCACCTCCATGAATATAATCGAATATTCTTCAAGTCCGGAGTCGAGGGCCCGGTCAGGGTCCTCTGGTTGTGGAGAAGGGCTGCTGACCTCCTTTATGGCTTTTCGCAGTTCCTGCCACAAAGTGGCAAGGTGAATACTTACGACAAAGAATGCGGGAAAAATGGGAGTAGGGAGATATAACTTACCCAGCTTGGAGGAGTGTACATGGAGAATCCTTCCCATGGCTTGATGCGGGTGAACTCCTCTTCCTCACCCTTAAACAATTCGGACAGAATTTTCGCTAAAGCGGCAGCATTGTCCCGACCCTTACGCCCGCAGCGGGTGGCGTCATCCGCCCCGTTATAACACCACAAGGGGTGCCCACAATATTGAAGTGGTTGCACTCCCCGCATTATGCAAATCGACATAACTTCGATTGCTGTCAATCCTGATCGAGCCCGTGCTTTAATTCGGTTCATCAGATAGAGGACTTCTCCATTGTCTTCCACCTGGGGGCTCCGTGGGCGCCAACTTCGGTGTTTCTTCATAGGAGCATTGTTGAACTCAGGAAGACCCCGCCGAACAGGGTCCGGAAGGGGAACATCCTCCATATAAAACCATTCTGAAGGCCAGTCTTCGGATGACTTCTTCGGAGTACCGGACAGGTATCCGGTATCGGCGATGCGCCATATTCCGGCTCCGCCCACTTGATAAAGTGACCCCCTCTGTGTGCCAGGGACGAGGCAAAATACCCTTTTCCATAGCTCGAAGTGAGCCTCGTATCCCAGGAACAACTCGCAGAGAGCCACATAGCCGGCGATATGTAGGATGGAGGCGGGGGTGAAATTGTGTAATTTTAGGCCGTAGAACTCCAGGAGCCCGCGGAGGAACGGATGAATTGGAAATCCGAGTCCCCTTAATACATAGGGAACAAGGCAGACTCGTCCCCCCATAGAGGGACAGGGAAAGCTCTCCGCTTGCTCCCCGCCATTATAGGTGGCAAGCCCGGCTCGAACGGGCGCCATGTACGCCGGAGGGAGAAATCCCTTAGTCTGCAGTTCGACTAAACGACTGTGTGGGACTGAACACCTCTCCCAATCACCAGGCTTAGGGCTTCAGGGGCGGGAGGAGGAGCTGCGGAGGTCGGTGCTACGTCTTGAGCTTGCGTTGGTTTTCACCGAAGAGGAAGGGATGATGCAGCAGAGTAGCATAAGTATTTCCCTCAGTTTTTGAGAACCAAGGTATCAATCCAGTAGGAAGCCACGCTCAAGTCCCTCGTACCTGCACAAAGCGATAGATACTCGCAACCAACGCGATTAGGGGTTGTCAATCCCTTCACGGTCACTTACGAGATTGAGATCTGATAGATATAATATTTTTGGTATTTTTGATATAAAGATGCAAAGTAAAAAGTAAAAGCAAAGTAAAAAGCAAAGCACGATTAAAGTGATGGAGATTGATATGATGAGAATAGACCCAGGGGCCATAGGTTTCACTAGTGGCTTCTCTCAAGAGCATAAGTATTCTAAAGTGGGTGAACAAATTACTGTTGAGCAATTGACAGAATTGAGCATAGTTATGAGAATATCTAGGCATGATCATGTATATAGGCATCACGTCTGTGACAAGTAGATCGAAATGATTCTGCATCTACTACTATTACTCCGCTCATCGACCGCTATCCAGCATGCATCTAGAGTATTAAGTTAAAAACAGAGTAATGCCGTAAGCAAGATGACATGATGTAGAGAGATAAATTCATGCAATATGGAATAAACCCCATCTTGTTATCCTTGATGGCAACGATACAATACGTGCCTTGTTGCCCCTTCTGTCACTGGGTAAGGACACCGCAAGATCGAACCCAAAGCTAAGCACTTCTCCCATGGCAAGAACTACCAATCTAGTTGGCCAAACCAAATGGATAATTCGAAGAGACTTGCAAAGACAACCAATCATACATAAAAGAATTCAGAGAAGATTCAAATATTATTCATAGATAGACTTGATCATAAACCCACAATTCATCGATCTCAACAAACACACCGCAAAAACAAGATTACATCGAATAGATCTCCACAAGAGAGGGGGAGAACTTTGTATTGAGATTCAAAGAGAGAGAAGAAGCCATCTAGCTACTAACTATGGACCCGAAGGTCTGAGGTAAACTACTCACACTTCATCGGAGAGGCTATGATGATGTAGAAGCCCTCCGTGATGACGGCCCTCTTCCGGCGGAGCTCTGGAACAGGCCCCAAGATGGGATCGCGTGGATACAGAAAGTTGCGACGGTGGAATTAGGTTTTTTTGCTCCTCTTCTGATCGTTTGGGGGTACGTGTGTATATATAGGAGGAAGAAGTACGCCGGAGGAGCAATGAGGGGCCCATGAGGCAGGGGGCGCGCCCTCGGGAGGGGGGGGGTGCCCCCCACTTTCGTGACCGCCTCTTCTGTTCCTTGGAGCAGGGTCCAAGTCTCCTGGATCACGTTCGGTGAGAAAATCACGTTCCCGAAGATTTTATTCCGTTTGGACTCGGTTTGATATTCGGTTTCTTCGGAACACTGAAATAGGCAAAAAACATCAATTCTGGGCTGGGCCTCCGGTTAATAGGTTAGTCTCAAAAATAATATAAAAGTGGAAAATAAAGCCCAATATAGTCCAAAACAGTAGATAATATAGCATGGAGCAATCAAAAATTATAGATACGTTGGAGACGTATTAGGCATCCCCAAGCTTAATTCCTGCTCGTCCTCGAGTAGGTAAATGATAAAAATTGAATTTTTGATGCGGAGTGCTACTTGGCATAATTTCATTGCAAATCTTCTTAATTGTGGTATGAATATTCAGATTAGAAAGATTCAAGACAAAAGTTTATATTGACATAAAAAATAATGATACTTCAACCATACTAACAAAGCAATTATGTTTTCTCAAAATAACATGGCCAAAGAAAGTTATCCCTACAAAATCATATAGTCTGGCTATGCTCCATCTTCACCATACAAAGTATTCAAATCATGCACAACCCCGATGACCAGCCAAGCAATTGTTTCATACTCTAACTTTTTCAAAACTTTTTCAATCTTCACGCAATACATGAGCGTGAGCCATGGATATAGCACTATAGGTGGAATAGAATGGTGGTTGTGGAGAAGACAAAAAGGAGGGGAAGATAGTCTCACATCAACTAGGCGTATCAACGGGCTATGGAGATGCCCATCAATAGATATCAATGTGAGTGAGTAGGGATTGCCATGCAACGGATGCACTAGAGCTATAAATGTATGAAAGCTCAACAAAACAAACTAGTGGGTGTGCATCCAACTTGCTTGCTCACAAAGACCTAGGGCAATTTTCAGGAAGCCCATCATTGGAATACACAAGCCAAGTTCTATAATGTAAAATTCCCACTAGTATATGAAAGTGACAACATATGAGACTCTCTATATGAAGAACATGGTGCTACTTTGAAGCACAATATATGAGACTCGCTATATCATGGTGCTACTTTGAAGCACAAGTGTGGAAAAAAAGATAGTAGCATTGCCCCTTTTTATTTATTTTCTTTTTTGGGCCTTATTTTTTTCTTTGGCCTTTCTCCTTTTTTTTACTTGGGACAATGCTCTATTGAATGATGATCATCACACTTTTATTTATTTACAACTCAATGATTACAACTCGATTCTAAAACAAAGTATGACTCTATATGGATGCCTCCGACGGTGTACCGGGATATGCAATGAATCAAGAGTGACAAGTATGAAGAAATTATGAACGGTGGCTTTGCCACAAATACTATGTCAACTACATGATCATGCTAAGCAATATGACAATGATGAATGTGTCATGATGAACTAGATGGTGGAAAGTTGCATGGCAATATATCTCGGAATGGCTATGGAAATGCCATAATAGGTAGGTATGGTGGTTGTTTTGAGGAAGGTATATTGTAGGTGTATGATACCGGCGAAAGGTGCGCGGTATTAGAGAGGCTAGAAAAGGTGGAAGGGTGAGAGTGCGTATAATCCATGGACTCAACATTATTCATAAAGAACTCATATACTTATTGCAAAAATCTAGAAGTTATCAAAGCAAAGTATTACACGCATGCTCCTAGGGGGATAGATTGGTAGGAAAAGACCATCGCTCGTCCCCGACCGCCACTCATAAGGAAGACAATCAATAAATAAATCATGCTCCGACTTCATTACATAACGGTTCACCATACGTGCATGCTACGGGAATCACAAACCTTAACACAAGTATTCTTTAAATTCACAACTACTCAACTAGCATGACTTTAATATTATCACCTCCATATCTCAAAACAATTATCATGCTTCAATCTTTTCTTAGTATTGAACACACTCAAAAGAAAGTTTCACAAATCTTGAATACTAAGCATATTATTATTAAGAAAATTACCATGCTATTAATAGACTCTCAAAATAATTTAAGTGAAGCATGAGATATCAATAGTTTCTTTAAAACAAATCCACCACCATGCTCTAAAAGATCTAAGTGAAGCACATAGAGCAAAATTATCTAGCTCAAAAGATATAAGTGAAGCACATAGAGTATTCTATCAAATTTTAATTCATGTATGGCTCTCTCAAAAGGTGTGTACACCAAGGATGATTGTGGCATAATAAGTCACAAAGACACAAATAATACAAGACGCTCCAAGCAAAACACATATCATGTTGGTGAATAAAAATATAGCTCCAAGTAAATTACCGATGGAAGTGGACGAAAGAGGGGATGCCTTCCGGGGCATCCCCAAGCTTTGAATTTTTGGTGTCCTTGGATTATCTTGGGGGTGCCATGGGCATAACCAAGCTTAGGCTCTTTCCACTCCTTGTTCCATGATCCAACAAAAGAATTCACCCAAAACTTGAAAACTTCACAACACAAAACTCAAAATAGAAAACTCGTGAGCTCCGTTAGCGAAAGAAAACAAAAGATCACTTAAATGTACTGTAATGAACTCATTCTTTATTTATATTGGTGTTAAACCTACTGTATTCCAACTTCTCTATGGATTATAAACTATTTTACTAGCCATAGATTCATCAAAATAAGCAAACAACACACGAAAAACAGAATCTGTCAAAAACAGAACGGTCTGTAGTAATCTGTAGCTAGCGCAAGATCTGGAACCCCAAAAATTCTAAAATAAATTTCTGGACGTGAGTAATTTATATATTAATCATCTACAAAAATAATTAACTAAATATAACTCTTCAAATAAAAATGACAGCAGTTCTCGTGAGCGCTAAAGTTTCTGTTTTTTACAGCAAGTTCAACAAGACTTTCCCCAAGTCTTCCCAACGGTTCTACTTGGGACAAACACTAATTAAACACAAAAACAGAACAAAAACAGAGGCTAAATAATTTATTTATTACTAAACAGGAGAAAAAAAAATCAAGGAATAAAAAAAAATTGGGTTGCCTCCCAACAAGCGCTATCGTTTAACGCCCTTAGCTAGGCATAAAAGCGAGGATAGATCTAGGTATTGCCATCTTTGGTAGGCAATCCATAAGTGGCTCTCATGATAGTTTAATATGGTAATTTTATTTTCTTTCTTGGAAAGTGTTCCATGCCATTTTTAATGGAAATTGAAATCTAATATACGCTTCCTTCATATCAATAATCGCACCAACCATTTTAAGGAAAGGTCTACCAAGAATAATAGGGCAAGAAGGATTGCAATCTATATCAAGAACAATGAAATCTATGGGCACATAATTCCTATTTGCAATAATAAGAACATCATTAATCCTTCCCATAGGTTTCTTAATAGTGGAATCCACAAGATGCAAGTTTAGAGAGGAATCATCAAAATTACGGAAATCTAGTAAATCACACAAAGTCTTGGGAATAGTAGAGACACTAGCACCCAAATCACACAAAGCATAAAACTCATGATCTTTAATTTTAATTTTAATAGTTGGTTCCCAATCATCATAGAGTTTTCTAGGGATAGAAACTTTCAACTCAAGTTTTCTTCATAAGATTGCATCAAGGCATCAACAATATGTTCGGTGAAGGCTTTATTTCGACTATAAGCATGTGGAGAATTTAGCACGGATTGCAAAAAGGAAATACAATCAATTAAAGAGAAACTTTCATAATTAAATTCCTTGAAATCCAATATAGTGGGTTTAGCAACATCTAGATTTTTATTTCTTTCAATCCCACTTTCATCAATTTCATCTAAGATCTAAATACTCCAAATTTTTAGAACGCCTTCTAGGTAAAGGAAGATCATATTTAGTTTCATCAAGATTCATATTGCAAAATAAAGATTTAATAGGGGACACATCAGTAACTTTTAGATCTTCATCTTGATTTTCATAGGAATTGGAGGAACACGCTTTAATAAAGGCATCTTTGGAAGCACGCATCCTAGCGGTTCTTTCCTTACAGTCATCAATGGAAATTCTCATGGCTTTGAGAGACTCATTGATATTATGTTTAGGAGGAATAGATCCAAGCTTTAAAGAATCGACCTCAAGAGAAATTCTATCAACGTTTCTAGCCAAATCATCAACTTTAAGCAATTTCTCCTCAATCAAAGCATTAAAATTCTTTTGTGAATTCATAAACTCTTTAACACTATTCTCAAATTCAGAGGGCATCTTATTATAATTTCCATAAGAGTTGTTGTAGGAATTCCCATAATTATTAGAAGGATTACTAGGATATGGCCTAGGATTAAAATTCCCTCTATAAGCGTTGTTACCAAAATTATTCCTACCAACAAAATTCACATCCATAGATTCATTGTTATTCTCAATCAAAGTAGACAAAGGCATATCATTAGGATCAGAAGAAACACCCTTAGTAGCAAATAATTTCATAAGTTCATCCATCTTTCCACTCAACGCATTAATTTCTTCTATCGCATGCACTTTTTTATTAGAGGATCTTTCTGTATGCCATTGAGAATAATTAACCATAATATTATCTAGGACTTTAGTAGCATCTCCTAAAGTGATTTCCATAAAAGTGCCTCCCGCGGCCGAATCTAAAAGATTTCTAGACGCAAAATTCAATCCAGCATAAAAAATTTGTATGATCATCCACAAATTCAAACCATGAGTAGGGCAATTACGTATCATTAATTTCATTCTATCCCAAGCTTGTGCAACATGTTCATGATCAATTTGTTTAAAGTTCATAATATCGTTTCTAAGAGAGATGATCTTAGCAGGAGGAAAATACTTAGAGATAAAAGCATCTTTGCACTTGTTCCATGAATCAATACTATTCTTAGGCAAAGACGAAAACCAAGCTTTAGCACGATCTCTAAGCGAAAAAGGAAATAGCTTCAGTTTAATGACATCATTATAGACATCTTTTTTCTTTTGCATATCACATAAATCAACGAAACTATTCAGATGAGTAGCGGCATCTTCACTAGGAATGCCGGTGAATTGATCTTTCATAACAAGATTCAACAAAGCAATATTAATTTCACAAGATTCAACATCGATAAGAGGAGCAATCGGAGTGCTAAGGAAATCATTATTATTGGTTTTGGTGAAGTCACACAATTTAGTAGTATCTTGAGCCATCGCGACAAACAAGCAATCTAACACATGGGCAAACAAAAAGCAAACGGGCAAAAAAAGCAAATAGAGAGGGAGGATAGAGAGAGAGAGGGCGAACAAAACGGCAAGGGTGAATTGGGGGGAGAGGAAAACGAGAGGCAAATGGCAAATAATGTAATGCGAGAGATAGGGATTGTGATGGGTACTTGGTATGTTGACTTTTTGCGTAGACTCCCCGGCAACGGCGCCAGAAATCCTTCTTGCTACGTCTTAAGCTTGCGTTGGTTTTCCCCGAAGAGGAAGGGATGACGCAGCAGAGTAGCGTAAGTATTTCCCTCAGTTTTTGAGAACCAAGGTATCAATCCAGTAGGAGGCCATGCTCAAGTCCCTCGTACCTGCACAAAGCGATAGCTACTCACAACCAACGCGATTAGGGGTTGTCAATCCCTTCACGGTCACTTATGAGAGTGAGATCTGATAGATATAATATTTTTGGTATTTTTGATATAAAGATGCAAAGTAAAAAGTAAAAGCAAAGCAAGATTAAAGTGATGGAGATTGATATGATGAGAATAGACCCGGGGCCATAGGTTTCACTAGTGGCTTCTCTCAAGAGCATAAGTATTCTACGGTGGGTGAACAAATTACTGTTGAGCAATTGACAGAATTGAGCCTAGTTATGAGAATATCTAGGCATGATCATGTATATAGGTATCACGTCCGTGACAAGTAGATCGAAACGATTCTGCATCTACTACTATTACTCCACTCATCGACCGCTATCTAGCATGCATCTAGAGTATTAAGTTAAAAACAGAGTAACGCCTTAAGCAAGATGACATGATGTAGAGAGATAAATTCATGCAATATGAAATAAACCCCATCTTGTTATCCTCGATGGCAATGATACAATACGTGCCTTGCTGCCCCTTCTATCACTGGGTAAGGACACCGCAAGATCGAACCCAAAGCTAAGCACTTCTCCCATGGCAAGAACTACCAATCTAGTTGGCCAAACCAAACGGATAATTCGAAGAGACTTGCAAAGACAACCAATCATACATAAAAGAATTCAGAGAAGATTCAAATATTATTCATAGATAGACTTGATCATAAACCCACAATTCATCGGTCTCAACAAACACACCGCAAAAAGAAGATTACATCGAATAGATCTCCACAAGAGAGGGGGAGAACTTTGTATTGAGATTCAAAGAGAGAGAAGAAGCCATCTAGCTACTAACTATGGACCCGAAGGTCTGAGGTAAACTACTCACACTTCATCGGAGAGGCTATGATGATGTAGAAGCCCTCCGTGATGACGGCCCTCTTCCGGTGGAGCTCCGGAACAGGCCCCAAGATGGGTTCTCATGGATACAGAAAGTTGCGACGGTGGAATTAGGTTTTTTTGCTCCTCTTATGATCGTTTGGGGGTATGTGTGTATATATAGGAGGAAGAAGTACGCCGGAGGAGCAAAGAGGGGCCCATGAGGCAGGGGGCGCACCCTAGGGGGGGGGGCGCCCCCACCCTCGTGACCGCCTCTTTTGTTCCTTGGAGCAGGGTCCAAGTCTCCTGGATCACGTTCGGTGAGAAAATCATGTTCCCAAAGATTTTATTCCGTTTGGACTCCGTTTGATATTCCGTTTCTTCGAAACACTAAAATAGGCAAAAAACAACAATTCTGGGCTGGGCCTCCGGTTAATAGGTTAGTCCCAAAAATAATATAAAAGTGGAAAATAAAGCCCAATATAGTCCAAAACAGTAGATAATATAGCATGGAGCAATCAAAATTTATAGATACATTGGAGACGTATCAGTCGGCTGTCGGGACCCCGATCCCAAGTCACATCGATCTAGCCAGTAACACCTCATATCACTTTGCGGCCTCACGCACGGTATTCCCACGGGTGTCGCCTTACCCTGGCCCGGGACCGTTTGCGCCTTTTGGCTCACGTATATGATTGTGTCGCTAGCATCCATATGACAGAGAACTCGGGCCGACATGGCTAGTCGTGAACCCAAAGCGTCACTAACCTATGGGGACAGGTATACCTGATTCACATCGAGCATGTCGGTCAGCAGCGTGTGAATCCGGGCTGTAGCACTGCGCTAACAGGACTCCGGGGAACCCGGGGCTGTAGCAGGCTAGGCCGGACTCCGGATGTCACCGCGTGACATTTCCCCGAAGGGACAGACACAGGAACGAAGTGAAACACATGTCGGCCAGTCAAGTGTCCTGAGCAGTAGTGCTGGGCTAGCAGGACTCCGGTAAACTGGGCTATAGCGGACTACTATGGCTCAAGGAAGCACTAGACTACATTTCCCCATATGATAGGCTGCCAAGGATAAACAACTAGATTGTCGGATCCCACACATAGCAATACACGTCACACGTATGCATAACACGCAAGTATGTGCTGTACAACATGGCATCATAACATAACGCAACTCATATAGATAAAGGCCCAGAAGAGCCACATAGGATTAAATACAAACAGGGGTCACATGACCCATCATTCAGAGCATACAAGCAACGGAAGCATTACATGTTTGAGTACAGACAACTACAAAAGAAAAAGGCTAAGAAGCCTGACTATCTACAAGTCCCTCCCAAGGGTACAAGATCGTACCTGAGGTAACAAGCTACTCGTCGAAATCCAAGCGGTACTACTAGTGAGACAGATGTCTCACCTGCAAGACATAAATAAAGCAAACGTGAGTACAAAGGTACTCACCAAGACTTACATCAGATCCTATCATACATGCATTTGTATCAAGAAGGTAATGTGGGGTTTAGTTGCAGCAAGCCAGCTTTGACTCAGTGGCTATCCTGTTCTACGACAACGAGAAACTTCTTTGAGGTGAGGCAGTGCACACGAGTCCACTAAACACCACATCAAATACACTACTATGGATTCATCCTCGTCTCCTTACGAGAAGGCCATCCATAGCACTCACACTTGTCTTGAGCATTTTAGGGTATCCACTTTAAGTTGTCTATGTACCACGTAAGCATCCAAGAAGTCCATAACCGAGGACACGGCTATCCGAATAGATCATGATAACCCTGCAGGGGTGTACTTCTTCACACACGCTCTCACCACTTATCACCATGTACACGTCATGTATCTCGGCAACCTTCAAGCGGAAGCCTGGCGAGGGTGTCGGCCACGACTTGACTAACCACACAAGACTCTAGTCCAGGTTTATCGCCTATTCGGGTTCCATCCGCAAGGAGATCCGGCCGGGGTGTCGCTCACGGCCCCAAACAATATGTGCAGGGTTCCCAAGCCCACCTCGCCGGATGGATCTACGCTTGGTACACCGTGCCACTTGTGCCTAGTCTGTCCCAAGCCCACCTGGCCGGGTGCCACTTGGTAGACTGCTAACACTACCTACAAACACCAGAAACTATTTGCGACTCCTGGACAGAGATCAAGTTGGCTAATAAGTCGAGAGGGGCACTTAAGCATTCCAATGTGTGGTAGTAGCTAGTCATTGGACAACATACACGGAACTCAGTGCTTAAGGACGGTTCCAGTGAGACAACCCACCATGTACTCCTACATGGCCTCTCACCGCTACCTTTACCAAATCATGTTCACACGCTTAACTCTCAGCACCAGAACATATCGTATCACTCCAATTCATTCTCGATGAATCAGACCTGACACAACTCTATGCAATAGCAGGCATGGCATGGCAAGAACACAACATGGCTCAAACAACTCCTACACATGCTAGTGGGTTATAACTATTTACTGTGGAAATGATAGGTAATGCAGAGGAATGGGTTCAACTACCGTAGCATAAAGTAGCAGTTGAATCGTTGTTGTCCTAATGCAATAAATGAGAGCAGGAGCGAGAGAGTAGGATTGTATCGGAATGAACAAGGGGGTTTTCTTGCCTGGTAGATCAACAAGGAAGGCACTGCTCCTCAGACAGGTACTCTGGAAGGGTCTCCGGAGCAGGACCTATCGAGAAGGAACGGTGTCGATAATCAAACACAAGCATATGCAACAATATGATGCATGATCATGGCATGAGTATGTGATGTGCTTTGAGCTAATGCATTTAGCATTCTATTTGGAAGAGGTCCATTTGAACCAAAGGTTCAAATGCAACTCTAAAATAAATCTTTATAAATGTCAGTTATATGTTTTCACCTATACAGCAAGTATAAGTTGGTTATACATGCATGAAACAGGTATAGATGGATAGACTGAATTTTTCTGATAATTTTTCATATATAAATTATTTCAATCTGAGCTACGGTTGAATTTCTATGAATTTTTGAAGTTTATAGCATTTTCTGGAATTTCCTGATTTAATTTAATACCAGAAAAGAAATAACTGCGTCAGCATTACAGAGGCATGACGTCAGCGAGTCAACCGTGGCTGACCAGGTCAAACCTAACGTGTGGGGTCCACACGTTAGTGTCACTGTTAGTTAACAGGGGATTAACTCATTCTAATTACAGGGTTAGTGGCGCTGGGGCCCACTGGTCAGTTGCTCAGAGGTTTAGTTAGAGGGTGATTAGCCTTAAGCTAATCACCTGACCCATGGGGCCCACCTAAAGGCCGGTGTGGTCAAAGGTCAAACCCCACCGGCGTTTAGCCGCCGGCGAGGCTGAACGCGGCGGAGGGCTCGGGATCATCGCTCCGGCGGCCAAAAGCGCGGCGGAGACTACCTACATGATGCCCAGGCTCGCGCACATCCAGTGGAACACGTGGGAGGCCGTGGGGTGGCCGGAGACGACTGCGGCGGCCGGAGCTACGGGAATGGAGGGTTCGGCGCTACGGGGCACTAGGGGGGCTGCGGTTGGGTGCAAACGACACGCGGGAGGGCACTGAGAACGGCAGTGAGCTCGGTTGCGAGCTGTGGCAGCTGTGGCCACGGCGGCAACATAAACGGCGGAGCTGAGCTCTCGGCCAAGGTGGCCGACAGAGCTAGGGGGTGCTAGAGCTATGGGGCTAGGGGGAGGAGGAAGGGGAGCTCACAGCGAACTCGAAGGCGTCGTCGGTGAGCTTGGGAAGGACCAGTCGGCGACGAATTTAGCGGCGGCGATCCGCGGCTCCGACGAAGGGGATGACGGCGGTGGCGACGCTGCAGTGCTCCTGGCGTCGTCCAGCTCGACGAGGAGGCGTAGTCGAGGGCGGCGGTGCTCCTGGACAACAGCAAGGGACGGGGCGGTGGCAATGGTCGCGGTGGCTCACGGCGACGTGATGCGGTGGCGTTCGGGCGTGGGAGAGAAGACGAGCAAAGGAGAGGAGAGAGCTCGGGAGAGAGTGGAGAGGCCAGGGGGCTCGGTGGAGCTCTCTGGGGTGGACAGCGCCGAGGGGAAGGGGGGCAGGCAGGCAGGAGCGTGGCATGCATGCGCGCGCTCGCCATGCCCTCCTTCGCCTCCTCCTGGCAAGGAGGAGGATGACTGGCTTGGCCAGTTGGGCTGGGCCAGGCCGCACAGTGCTGGGCCAGCACAGGAGTTGGCCGCAGGTAAGTTCCTTTTCTATTTTTGTTTTGTTTTCTATTTTCTGACATTTGTTTCTGCTTAAAAAATAATACTAAACTAATTTATTTTCTTATGCCAAGTTTTGTAGGAGCTAATGGTATTATTCCAGAGCTCCTCAACAACTAGCATAAGTTTTGGACATATATTATATATATAACATATATATATATCCAATGCAAATAATTATTGCATTAATTCCAAATGGCCAAAATAAATAGTTATGAGCTCCTGAAAATATTTGTTTGAATTTTACCTCTAACCAATATTTTCAGAGAGCTACATGAACATTTTCTTGGAACTTTTTGGAGCAATTTTTATCTGGGTTATTTCCAGAAATGATTCTGAGGGTTTCACAAATCCCCATTTCAAATTTAAATGGAATTTGAACATGATGCACAAATGACTAGCTGGTCTAGGTCATACCAGAACTAGGGATGTGACATCGGCCATGCTGGAATGGATCTTTCCGGAACACGCTCTGATGGACTCTCGCTGGGGGAGGAAGGTATGTATCGGATCTAAGGATCCCCATCCCTTTAATAGACAATTTATTTATTTGGCTAGGGGGGCGAATGTAAAAATGCCCTGGCGCCTCGTATTCATTCGACGCGTGGGAGAAAGCCCTTATTGGGCACAGAAGCCAAGAGGTCCAAACATTTATGGGACCGGACACTGCTTTACAAGCGTTCGAAAGATGGAGAAGAACCGGCCTTACAATGCCGAAGACAATATTGCGCGCCGGACTCATCGTCATTGAAGCCTGGTTCGTGGGCTACTGAGGGAGTCCTGGATTAGGGGGTATCCGGACAGCCGGATTATATCCTTTGGCCGGACTGTTGGACTATGAAGATACAAGATTGAAGACTTCGTCTCGTGTCCGCATGGGACTCTACTTGGCGTGGAAGGCAAGCTAGGCAATACTGATATGTATATCTCCTCCTTTGTAACCGACCTTGTGTAACCCCAGCCCCCTCTAGTGTCTATATAAACCAGGGGGGTTTAGTCCATAGGACAACATACAATCATACCATAGGCTAGCTTCTAGGGTTTAGCCTCTCCGATCTCGTGGTAGACCAACTCTTGTAATACTCATATCATCAAGAATAAATCAAGCAGGACGTAGGGTTTTACCTCCATCAAGAGGGCCCGAACCTGGGTAAAACATCATGTTCCCTCCCTCCTGTTACCATCCGCCTTAGACGCACAGTTCGGGACCCCCTACCCGAGATCCGCCGGTTTTGACACCGACAGCCATGATTTCAAATATGAACCTATTATGTTTTGATCAATATAAGAGAGTTCTTGATCCTATCTTGCAAGTCTATAGTCGCCTATTATGTGTTATGATCCGTTAACCCCGAAGTGACAATAATCGGGATACTTACCGGTGATGACCGTAGTTTGAGGAGTTCACGTATTCACTATGTGTTAATGCTTTGTTTCGGTACTCTATTAAAAGGAGGCCTTAATATCCCTTAGTTTCCAATAGGACCCCGCTGCCACGGGAGGGTAGGACAAAAGATGTCATGCATGTTCTTTTCCATAAGCACGTATGACTATATTCGGAATACATGCCTACATTACATTGATGAACTGGAGCTAGTTCTGTGTCACCCTAGGTTATGACTATTACATGATGAACCGCATCCGGCATAATTCTCCATCACCGATCCAATGCCAACGAGCTTTCTGTATATTGTTCCTCGTCATTTACTTTTTCGTTGCTATTGTTCTCATCACTAAAAAACACCAAAAATATTACTTTTAATACTGTTACTTCTGCTATCGTTACCACTACTATCATATTACTTTGCTACTAAATACCTTGCTGCAGATATTAATTTTCCAGGTGTGATTGAATTGACAACTTAGCTGCTAATACTTGAAAATATTCTTTGGCTCCCCTTGTGTCGACTCAAAAAATTTGGGTTGAATACTCTACCCTCGAAAACTATTGCGATCCCCTATACTTGTGGGTTATCACCTACTATCGCTGCCGTTTCTGTGGCTACAAGTCGCCTGTGACGCCCCGGGTCCGATGAGCCAGGTGTCTTCCAGTTATTCGCCAACATTGCCATGTCATTTGCTTGCGTGTTGCATTTCATCATGTCATCATGTGCATTGCATGGTCATGTTTTCAAAACTTGCATCTGTTCCGGTCTCCCAGTTCCTTCCGTTGTCCGTTCTGAGCCCAGACACACTCGCACGCGCCCGTGGCACGTCCAAAATAGTATTTTTATAAGTGGCTGGAAAATGTTCTTGGAAAGGGTCGAAAGTTAGCATGTGGTGTTGTTATGTTATAGGTAGGCGGCCTGCCATGTTTCATCGCACAGTGCATCGGCCCCTCGCGCGCGTCCGAAAGTTTTCCCGCACCCGACCCGGGCAGTCGTCACCGTTGGGTCTGGATCATCCTCACACGTCTATAAAATGTCTCCGTTTTCTTAATTGGACTTCCTAACCTATACTATCTCAGCCGTCCATTTTAGATCAAAGGCTTCCAATTAGTCTGTTTTTAGATCCACTTGCTTTATTAACTAGACAAACCCTAGATTCTAGGCACCTTGTCCCATCCATCCCATCATGCGCGGCCACTCCAAAAATCTTCCTCGGGATCCCAGCGTAGCCAAGCCACCCACCTGCCTTCTCCTCGTTTCCCCATCGCACCAATCACGAGCCTCCTCTCCCTCGATCCACCCATTCCCACAGCTCCTCCCCATGGCTTCCAGATCGATGCGAGCTCGATCTCCAGCATCAGCACCCGAGCGCTCCTTCTCCTCGTGACCTGCAACTCCTCGAGCACCTACGCCTGTTGCCGGCGACCACCTCCTCGCCCGCGGCCTCCTCTGCCCTCTCCACGAGCCGGCCGCAAGCAGCGCCGCCAACAGGTCCACGCCATGACCCACCTTCTTCCCTCATTCTTCCTCCTTCCTCTATTCATCTCTCTCTCTCTCAAGGCTCTCTCTGGCTTGGGCAGAAAACGCCCTGGCCTTGCAGCTCCCGCCGCCGCCCAGCTCCGGTTGTTGTCGTCTGCCGGAATTCGACGAGGACGTCTGCCTCCCGTCCGATGCGCCTGGCCTCTGTTCGCCTCCACGCTGTCCCCGACGCCCTCCATCTACATCTTCGCGCCGCCTCAAGCTTCGTCGCGGGTCAACAGCAGCAGCGGGGAAACCCATCGCCGCTCATCGCCATGCCTGGCCCTGCCAAGCTCCACTGCGTTGGATCCATCCATCCATGTCATCTGCTAGCCTTGCCAAGTCCCTCGCTGGCCTTCTGCACTTCGTCTCTGGCCATGCCCGTCGGAGCCATGCCTCCCCATACCCGCAGTTGCATCGCCGATCTTCCTCCACGACGATGCCGCTTCGAGTCTCCCCATGCCGCTCGAGACCACCGTGCCAAGTTCCAGCTGCCGCCTAGGCCACCTCTATGCTGGATCCATGCCAAGGCCACGCTGCTGCGGCTCTGCTTCTTGTCGAGCAGAGGACGCCCGCTCGTCCCTGCTTCGTTGACCGCGTCCAGCTGCTTCGACAACGACCCCCCCCCCCCCCCCCGAGCTGGCCTTTTCCACCGCTAGCTCGCCAGGCCTGCCTGCGCCCTTCTCCAAGGCCCAATGTGAGAATCTCCCCTGCGCCCTGGGCCAGACCTCTGTTTCGGCCCATATTTTTTTTCCTGTGCGCGGCAAATTTGTCCAATTATCCTAGGATTTACCGAATTGCAGAAAACCCCTTCCTCTTCATGCATATAAAAAACTCAACAATCATGCCTCATATTAAAATGTTTTATATATGAAAAATGCTTAGAATTATGTGTAGATTAATAATATGCAACTTTCATGCATGTTAAAAATGTTTAAATTGTTGTTTGAGTAAATTTTCTTAAATGCCATGCTAAAATGATTTAATTCATAACTTAATAACCGTAGCTCCAAACTTAACAAACTTTATATGTAAATGGGGTTGAATAATGCCTAGTTTAACATGGTGGCTTTCTTTGCATGTTTAACAAGTCTAAAATATGAATTAGGGCAGAACAGTACCAAACCTAATAATTGCACATGAGGATTTTTCCGTACTTGTTGTTTGTCGTTCCGGCCTCATTTAAACTTGCCTAGATAGGTAGTTATCATTTGCTTCACCTCTTGCCATGTTAATCAACATTTAATATTGTTGGGTACAAAAACGAGATCGAACTAAATAACTTGAATGTGGTGTTCCGTCAATATGCAACTCGTTGCATATTGAGCTCCACTTACCTTGTAGTGTTGTTTGTGCACTTTGCCATGCCATGCTTCATTAAACCGGACATGCATCATACTTGGTTGTGCATCATGCCATGTTGATGTGATGGTTGTTTACTATGTTGTTTGCTTCTTTCTGGTGTTGCTTCTTCGGGTTAGTTCCGATAACGTCGCATTTGTGAGGATTCGTTCGACTACATCCGTTTGTCTTCTTCATGGACTCGTCCTTCTTCCTTGCGGGATCTCAGGCAAGATGACCATACCCTCGAAATCACTTCTATATTTGCTTGCTAGTTGCTCGCTCTATTGCTATGCCGCGATACCTACCACTTGCTATATCATGCCTCCCATATGTCCATGCCAAGCCTCTAACCCACCCTTCCTAGCAAACCGTTGTTTGGCTATGTTACCGCTTTGCTCAGCCCCTCTTATAGCGTTGCTAGTTGCAGGCAAAGAGGAAGTTTGTTCCATGTTGGAACATGATTATTGTTGAGATATCATTATTATATATTATTTACTTTAATGCACCTATATACTTGGTAAAGGGTGGAAGGCTCGGCCTATGCCTGGTGTTTTTTTCCACTCTTTCTGCCCTAGTTTCCGTCATACCACTGTTATGTTCCTTCATTTTGCGTTCCTTACGCGGTTGGGTTATAATGGGAACCCCTTGACAGTTTGCCTTGAATAAAACTCCTCCAGCAAGGCCCAACCTTGGTTTTACCATTTGCCACCTAAGCCTTTTTCCCTTGAGTTCTGCAGACTCAAGGGTCATCTTTATTTTACCCCCCCGGGCCAGTGCTCCTCTGAGTGTTGGTCCGAAACGGGCAGCCTGCGGGGCCACCTCGGGGCAACTCGAGGGTTGGTTTTACTCGTAGCTTGACCTATCCGGTGTGCCCTGAGAACGAGATACGTGTGACTCCTATCGGGATTTGTCGGCACATCGGGCGGCTTTGCTGGTCTTGTTTTACCATTGTCGAAATGTCTTGTAACCGGGATTCCGAGTCTGATCGGGTCTTCCTGGGAGAAGGAATATCCTTCGTTGACTGTGAGAGCTTGTGATGGGCTAAGTTGGGACACCCCTGCAGGGTTTTGAACTTTCAAAAGCCATGCCCGCGGTTATGGGTAGATGGGAATTTGTTAATATCCGATTGTAGAAAACCTGACACTAAACTTAATTAAAATGAATCAACCGCGTGTGTAGCCATGATGGTCTCTTTTCGGCGGAGTCCGAGAAGAGCGGTTTCGTGTTATGCTTGATCGTAAGTAGTTTCAGGATCACTTCTTGATCTTATAGCTTCTCGACCGTGCTTTGCTTCTCTTCTCGCTCTCATTTGCGTATGTTAGCCACCATATATGCTAGTGCTTGATGCAGATCCACCTTACTACCTTTTCCTACCCATAAGCTTAAATAGTCTTGATCGCGAGGGTGTGAGATTGCTGAGTCCCCGTGACTGACAGATACTTCCAAAACAGTTGCAGGTGCCGATGATACCAGTGTAGGTGACGCAACCCAGCTCAAGTGGGACCTCGATGAAGATTGTGTTTGTTGTGTTGTTTCGTTTCCCGTTGATCAGTAGTGGAGCCCAGTTGGGGTGATTGGGGATCTTTTGCATTAGGGGTTGTCTTTCTTTATTTGGTTCCATAGTCGGACCTTGATTGTATTCTGGATGATGTAATGCTATATTCATGTATTGTGTGAAGTGGCGATTGTAAGCCAACTCTTTATCCCTTTCATATTCAGTACATGGGATGTGTAAAGAATACCCCTCTTGCGACATGCCTACTATGCGGTTAAGCCTCTAAGTCGTGCTCCGACACGTGGGAGATATATCCGCATCGTGGGTGTTACAAGTTGGTAATCAGAGCCTTCGCCGACTTAGGAGCCCCCTGCTTGATCGAATCGCTGACGTTGTGAGTCTAGAAAAATGTTTTGAGTCTTATAGGATTATATATATCGGAGAGTAGGATTCTTTTTACTCCTCAGTCCCTCCGTCGCTCTAGTGAGGCCTCCTGACGTAGAGTTTTACTCTTCTCTTCTAAAATTTCACTAAAAAAATTTAGGATCACGCGGGTATCTTGGAATTGTTCTGATGGTTTTGTGACGAGAACATTGTTCTTGGTGCCTCCTATCATTTAGGGGTTATGGCAGTGTCCCGGGGAGTTGAGCTCCGAGGTGTTGTTGTCACAATTTTATTGTTGCAGTTCTGGAATACCTGAGTTTCGCCGACATTGAAAATCTCTTTTATGCAGTTGTTGGTGAGATAACCTCGACACCACCCAGTACTGGGGCGGGAGTTCGGGAGTATTGCCATAACTTGTATAACGAATGCTTTTCGAAGGTTGAGGTACATGACTTCCGAAGGTTTCTTGGTTATGTGTTGAAGGATGGATACATCTGGATGTAGGATTTTCTAGTTTTGGGTGAGATATTATGCTTCCCTTGTATCCCCAACACCTGATTGCATAACCAGAAAGTTTCGGAAGTTTATAAGTGGGAATTGAAGTAGCTCCTAGAATATCTTTCCAACAGACACATGATACAATATGGGATCTATCATATGTTTGTTTTCGGCTTATTCTGCAAGCCAATCCTTTGTTTTGTTTTGAGTTGTGGTATTCGAGTTGCTTCGAAGTCAAGTGTTGATTCCATACCTTTTCCTCAGCGGTATTCTCATGTGAATACTAATCCTTCATGATAATCGAGATTGTCATGTCAATTCTTTCCAACCGGTGTGTTTCTCTTCAAGTGGATCCGATCATTTTAAACATTCGCAAGATCAACTCTAAGTATTCTCAACGGTGTTTGCTTCATCCGTCCCAAGCTGCCTTTGTTTTTCCCGCCCTCCCACCTTGTTTCTTCAAGGACTCAGATTTCTTTATCAAGTATCAATCTTATGGATGTGAAGCCTCTTTACTCCTCTCTTTCAATGTTCTTATCCGGTGATTATCAGGAAGATTCTAGAGGAGCTTCAAGTTCATCATTCTTCATTCTTTTCTTCTCCGGTGGATTCAATTCAAGCTTTTGCTATTGATCATATCCCTTTTCCTCGTTTCAAATGTTTTCTCATGCCGGTGCACCTCTTAATCATCCACTCCTCGCTATTCATTTGTTCCGGAGTGCTCTAGATATCTCGAAGATTCGTGTTTCCACTCTGCATTCGTTCAAGCTCTTTCGAGGATGTTATCTCATTCAAGCCATTTAGTTCAACCGGTGCAATCTCTCTTTTCAAGTAATCATTCAACAGTGTCTCTTTTGAGTGGGCCCTAACCCACATGTCTTTTCTAAGGATCTTACCCGACTCTTCTTATTTTCCCGGAGATATTCTCAAATTCATTTCAAAGTTGACGTAAGAATGAATTATCATCAGTCATATGTATTTCTCCAAGATCTTTCAAATTCTTTCCTCGTTGGTTCAACCTTTCTAACTTTTCATTCCGGAGTACCTCAAAAATTCATGGTGGTGTTTCTCATCGTCATTCTCTACATTTGAAGACCAAAGAAGATTTTCTCTCAAATCTTGGTCCGTTCTCTCGAAGATGCGTAGTTCAAGCTTGATGCCATCTTCTCATAATTATTTCCTATTGTGAGAATTCTTTTCACCCATCTGGAGCAATTCAGGAGTCTTTTCAGTTTGATTCTCTGGAGCCCATCATCTCAGAATTATTCATTCCAGCTTTCAGCTCTCGTTCTCCAAATCTTACTGGTGCATCATTCAAGTATTCTCTAATCAGCTCGAGATATCTATTCATTCTCATGCTTCTAAATTCCTCCAAGTATCTTCATTCGTTTTCCAATTCTTCCCAATGAATTCTGCCTTTGCTTCGTTCTTTTTCAAACTCTTATGGCGGTTTGTTTAAGATTCCTCTTCCTATGTTCTCATATCAATTCATTTCGTTCTTTCCAATCCTATCGGTGGATCATTGAAGACCTTTCTCAAGTTTGCGCTATATCTCTCTTAATCCTTTCTACGAGAATAAGTAGTATGCCAAGTCTGTTGCTTGTCATCGATTTAAATTGGTGAAGGATAAGCATAATGTTATGCAATTCTTATTCTTGTTTCATCGAGTATATTCAACTCCTTATTCCAGAGGCTAATCAAATTCTCGTTTTCAATTGTTTCATCTTTTCTTTCCCGGAGTTCCAAGATCTCTCAATTATATCACCACGAAGCCCCATCATCACAAGGCTTCACCTTGTGTTTTCAACTTCTCTTTCTTTTTATCATCGTTTTGTTACCGGAGTTCTTCATGGAGGCTTTACATGATGGTTCATAAAGGATTTAATTCCTTCTCGAAGTGTTCATCGAGATTATTTTCAGAGGAGTTCAAGCATTCTTCATCTTGCATTCCAAAGTGCAGTTCTTCCTATCTTATCTGTTGAAGTGGTGTTGTGTCATTCTTGACAATTTCTTTGTGCTTCTTAATTCACAAGTTGTTTAAGAATGACATATTTTAAACCCATCATTTTCAATTCGGTCATGAGAATTTTTGCAACCCATTAATCTCTTCATTGGAGTTATCTTGGGTTATATTTCACCTAAAGCCTTCCCTAAGGAATGTTGCTATTGTGGTGCTTCTCAATGATCCAAGTTATCTCTATCACCTCGGTGGAAGAAGCTTTCTATCCTTTCTTGTTCTCAATCAAATCTTTTCCCCGTGAGTGGCAGGTTGTCACCTCATTATTTGAGATGTTCTCCATAAGCCCACAACAAGCTTACTCTTTTCGTTGTTGGTTTTCCAACAACTCCATTATAACCTTCTCGGAAGGGTGCTTTCCAAGCTCATTTGTGGCAGAAGTTGTCATTTTCTTCTCCGTTCTTTTGTTCCGACGATCTACCTTCTATTCCTTCATCCGAAGGCATTGTGATGTTGCTCTTTTCTAACATCATCTCGAATTGTGAGGACCGTGTTCTTTTCATGCTCATCCTTTTAACCGGAGTGTCGTGCCCTCTTTTCAAGTTCTTCCCGTTCTGTCAAGTTTTACCTCCCGTCTCAACGGGAGTGTTGTCTGAGATCTTTCTTACCCCTTGTGTCATTCTTTCATTTGCCGGAGGCAGTGTGTTGTTGATTTCATCAAGTATCCTCTCATCTTGTCAAGATCATATTCTATGCCTTCATTTTCCAACCGGAGTGTTATCATAATTGATCTTTATCGTTCCTTGTACTTCTCATTTCTACTAGAGTCCTTGCATGTACTTCTTGTCCATTGCAACTCTTTTCTTATGTCTTTATACCTATAAGGTTCTAGTAATGTTCCTTGTTCCTCTTTTCCAACGGAGTGTTTCAACTTTATTCATCTTCGTTGTATTCTGTCTTTCTATTTGTTCAACCTCTCAAGGTTCTTTGGTTTCACTCATTCGTCAAAGAAGCAACTTAGTTTTACCTCTTCTCTTCCTCTTCCGTTTCTCTCCGATGCCAGCCTAGATCTCGGGACGAGATCCTCTTGTAGTGGTGGAGTGTTCTGACACCCCGAGTCCGATGCGCCATGTGTCTTCCAGTTATTCGCCGACGTTGCCATGTCATTTGCTTGCGTGTTGCATTTCATCATGTGCATTGCATCATAATGTTTTCAAAACTTGCATATGTTCCGGTCTCCCAGTTCCTTCCGTTGTCCGTTCTGAGCCCAGACACACTCGCACGCGCCCGTGGCACGTCCGAAATAGTATTTTTATAAGTGGCCAGAAAATGTTCTCGGAATGGGTCGAAAGTTGGCATGTGGTGTTGTTATGTTGTAGGTAGGCCGCCTGCCAAGTTTGATCGCATTCGGAGTTCGTTTGATAGCCCAACCGTTAAACTATAGCGGCAATAGTAGCCGGTCTATCGTCGGGCGTTTTCGGTCTCCGGAACCTGTTGCCGGGCTTTCCCTCTCTTTCCTCCCTAGACCATCTACACGGCCCACTACCAAACACCAGGCCCCGAAACCCCCTCCTTGCACAGTGCATCGGCCCCTCGCGCGCGTCCGAAAGTTGTCCCGCACCCGACCCGGGCAGTCGTCACCGTTGGGTCCGGATCATCCTCGAACGTCTATAAAACATCTCCGTTTTCTTAATTGGACTTCCTAACCTATACTTTCTCAGTCGTCCATTTTAGATCAAAGGGCTTCCAATTAGTCTGCTTTTAGATCCACTTGCTTTATTAACTAGACAAACCCTAAATTCTAGGCACCTTGTCCCATCCATCCCATCATGCGCCGCCACTCCAAAAATCTTCCTCGGGATCCCAGCGCAGCCAAGCCACCCACCTGCCTTCTCCTCGTTTCCCCATCGCACCAATCATGAGCCTCCTCTCCCTCGATCCACCCATTCCCACAGCTCCTCCCCATGGCTTCCAGATCAATGCGAGCTCGATCTCCAGCATCAGCGCCCGAGCGCTCCTTCTCCTCGTGACCCGCAGCTCCTCGAGCACCTACGCCTGCTGCCGGCGACCACCTCCTCGCCCACGGCCTCCTCTGCCCTCTCCTCGAGCTGGCCGCAAGCAGCGCCGCCAACAGGTCCACGCCATGACCCACCTTCTTCCCTCGTTCTTCCTCCTTCCTCTGTTCGTCTCTCTCTCTCAAGGCTCTCTCTGGCTTGGACAGAAAATGCCCTGCCCTTGTAGCTCCCGCCGCCGCCCAGCTCCGGTTGTTTTCGTCTCTGCCAGAATTCGACGAGGAAGTCTGCCTCCCGTCCGATGCGCCTGGCCTCTATTCGCCTCCACGCTGTCCCCGACGCCCTCCGTCTACATCTTTGCGCCGCCTCAAGCTTCGTCGCGACTCAACAACAGCAGCGGGGTAACCCATCACCGCTCATCGCCATGCCTGGCCCTGCTAAGCTCCAGTGCATCGGATCCATCCATCCACGTCATCTGCTAGCCTCGCAAAGTGTAACACCCTCGATGCGACTATATCTCCCACGTGTCGAGGCACGACTTAGAGGCATAATCGCATTGAAGGCATATGTCGCAAGTTAGGCAATCTTCACAACATCCCATGTAATATAGATAATAAAAGGGGGAGATAACATAGTTGGCTTACACTCGCCACGTCAATCAAGTACATAAATAACATTACATCATCCAAACACTCATGGCCCGACTACGGAGCCAAAATAAAAGATAACCCAACATGCGACACGGTCCCGATCACCCCCAACAGGGCACCACTACTGACCATCAGGAAAGGAAACATAGTATCGTTGAGAGTCCTCGTCGAACTCCCACTTGAGCTCGAGCACATCACCTGGAGCGGAATCATCAGGCCCTGCATCTGGTGTAATAGTAATCTGTGAGCCACAGGGACTCAGCAATCTCGCACCCTCGCTATCAAGACTATTTAAGCTTAATAGGTATGGCAAGGTAAATATGTGGAGCTGCAGCAAGCGACTATCAAATATGGTGGCTATCCTGTTCGCAAAAGAGAGCGAGAACAGGAGGCAAAGCGCGAGCGAGAAACTAGAGGACAACCTGCGCAAACATTACTCCAACACCGTGTCCACTTCCCGGACTCCGCCGAGAAGAGGCCATCACGGTAACACACTCAGTTGATTCATTTTAGTTAAGGTTCAAGTTATCTACAACCGGACATTACCAAATTCCCATCTGCCCATAACCGCGGGCACGGCTTTCGAAAGTTCAAATCCCTGCAGGGGAGTCCCAACTTAGCCCATGACAAGCTCTCACAGTCAACGAAGGAATAGACCTCCTCCCAAGACATTCCGATCAGACTCGGTACCTCGGTTCTTCAAGACACTTCGACAGGTTAAAACTAATCCAGCAACACCGCCCAAATGTGCCGAAAAATCCTGATAGGAGCTGCACATATCTCTTTCTCAGGGCACACTCACATTGTCCTAGGTACGGGTAGGCCAGCCCAGAGTTGCCCCTGGTGGCCACCGGCAGCTGACAGGTGGACCAACACTCAGAGGAGCACTGGCCCGGGGGGGTTTAAAATAAGATGACCCTCGGGCTCCGAAAACCTAAGGGAAAAAGAGGCTAGGTTGCAAATGGTAAAACCAAGGTTGGGCATTGCTGGAAAAGCTTTAATCAAGGCGAACTATCAAGGGGTTCCCATTATAACCCAACCACGTAAGGAACGCAAAATCCGGGAATGTAACACCGATATAACGGAAACTAGGGCGGCAAGAGCGGAACAAAACACTAGGCGAGAGGCCGAGCCTTCCACCCTTTACCAAGTATATAGATGCATTAAGATAACATGGCAATATAATGATATCCCAACAAGTAAATAAATGTTCCAACAAGGAACGGCCTCCAATATTCACCTACAACTAGCAACGCTATAAGAGGGGCTGAGCAAAGCGGTAACATAGCCAATCAACGGTTTGCTAGGACATGGTGGGTTAGAGGTTTGACATGGCAATTTGGGAGGCTTGAAAGCAAGTGGTAGGCATCGTAGCAATGGCATATCAAAAGAGCGAGCAATCTAGCATAGCAAAGATAGTAGTGATTTCGAGGGTATGATCATCTTGCCTGCAAAGTTGTCAGAGTTGACTGGATCCTCGAAAGCAAACTCAACAGGCTCCTCGTTAGCGAACTCGTCTCCCGGCTCTACCCAAACAAAACAAACAAGCAAACGGAACACAATCAACCACAGGCAAAGCTCAAACAATATGATGCAAAGATGGTATGCTATGCGGGACGTGATGCAGGATGCATATGCAAGATTTGACAAGGGATGCATGAACCTGGCCTCAACTTGGGAATCCAAGTGTGCCACCGAAAAGATGAGATGAAATCTCTTGAAAACGATATAAAGATCTGTTGAAAACGATATAAATAATGCCGGAATCGGAGTTACGGTTTGGAAATGGCAAGCAATTCAAATATGACCACGTTCTGCGATTTACAGCAAGTAGCCATCTAAATGCAACAAGATGAACATGCTACAGCACCCAAACATGGCATCAAAATACACGGCAGGGATGCATTCATGATGCTTAACAAAAGTCTAGCACTGAGCTACGGCAAATTCATCCATTAACAGGTTCAAACAAGCATGGAAAAAATGCATATGACAAACATATTTCAGACAGTGAAATTAACACTTGTCTAGAATTTCAGATCAGGTAGCACACTTCGGAGCAACAAAACTACATGCTACAGGACCTGAACATGGCAAAGTAAAGCATGGCATGGAGATACTCAAAGAGCTTAACAAAAGTCCCTTAGTGACATTGAGCCAAAAGGGATCAGAAAATACAATTGCAAGCATGTGAACATGGCAAAAACATAATCAGTTCTCAGACTTAGTGAAAACTGGAGCATGCTGAAAACAGATATCAAGTAGGCATGTTTACGAGCTCGATGCACTCACTACGGAGCAAGTCATGATAATCTAAGAATACACCCATCAAGAATACACAAAATGCAAGCTAGACATGGCAAGAACAATAGCATAGCATGCACGGATCGACTACAAGATCCTTGGCAAAATCGCTAACAAGTAGACAATCTGCCCAGATTCACGAAGTAGCAAAAGTAGAGCTCGATTGACTCAAGCTAGGGTGCTCCGTAATTGCAAACAAAGACATGGATGGATAGAGAACTACAATATTAACAAAACATCCTTACTGATCACCCTCAAAAGGGGCACGGATCACTAGGAAACAACATGAACATATGGCCACATGAGATAAACAGATCAAGGACTTAGTGGAAATGCTAAGTCCCTGAAATCAGCATTACCAAGTGCCTCACTTTGCAAGCTTGTGCTAGTCACCACACACATCACAAAAATACATGGGTTGCACCTCTAGAAAGATGGAAAAACCCTTAACAAAACATATGTAGAGCTCATGGGCATATCATGCACACAATAAACATGGCAAAAATGACAAATATCTAAATGGAGCAGAAGATCTGGCAACTTATCTCAAGTAGCCCTCTTCTAACAGAATTTCGGGCATCAAGATGAACTCAAATGAAAATGATGCAATGAGATGAAGTGATGTACTCTCTTAGATGAACATTTTGATATGCTATATGCCCAAAACGGAGTTACGGATGCAAAGTTACGATGCTATGAACATGACCAAAAAATTTAGGGACTTAGGGAAAAAGGCAACCCCTAGGGTTTCCAGATCTAGATCTGGGGCGCGGGAACCGAGGACCGCCGGGTTCGGCGCCAGAGTTAGATGGGGAGGCCGCCGGGGAAGGACCGGCCGGGTCTTGGGGAGGCGGAGGCGGCGGAGGGCGTCGCCGGCGTCAGCGCGGCCGGGCGCGGTCACCGGAGCCGGGAGCTCCTCTCCCTGGCGCGAGCGCCGGCGAGGTGAGCCATGGCAGCGTTCGGCATTGAGGGCGACGCCAAGCGAAGAGGCGGCGGGGCGCGGATGCGCGGCGAGGAGGTGGCGGCGGACGGCGTGCGGGCCTCGGGGGCCGGCGATGGGCCTGCCCGGGCCGGCGGCGCGGAGGCGGTGAGGCGCCACGTGGCGGCCTAGGATTGGCGCGGAGGCAGCGGCGGACGCGTCCGGCGCCGTCCGGACGTGTCCGGTGGCGGCGGAGACGAATTTTTAGGGTTTGGACGGGGGGAGATCCGGATTTTCGGAGGAGGACCTATTTATAGGCATAGAGGGAGCTAGGAGTGTCCAAATGAGGTGCGGTTTTCGGCCACGCGATCGTGATCGAACGCTCTAGATGATGGAGAGGGTTTAGGTGGGTTTTGGGCCTAATTTGAGGGGTGTTGGGCTGCAACACACACGAGGCCTTTTCGGTCCCTCGGTTAACCGTTGGAGTATCAAACGAAGTCCAAATGGTACGAAACTTGACAGGCGGTCTACCGGCAGTAAACCAAGGCCGCTTGGCAAGTCCCGGTCCAATCCGGAAATGTTTAATCCCCACACACGAAAGAAAGATAGAAATGACCACCGGAGGAGAACGAAGCACCGGAATGCAAAACGGACAACGGGGAAATTGCTCGAATGCATGAGACGAACACGTATGCAAATGCAATGCACATGATGACATGATATGAGATGCATGACAATGATAACAACACACAGAGACAAAGACCCGAACCCGAGAAAATAAAATAACTTAACGCCGGAAACGGCAAGAGTTGGAGTACAAATTGGTAAAGTCATATCCGGGGTGTTACAACACTCCACCACTACGAAAGGATCTCGTCCCAAGATCTAGGACTGAAAGAACGTCGGGTACTCAGAACGGCGGTGATCCTCGCGTTCCCAGGTAGCTTCACGGTCGGAATGGTGTGACCACTTGACTTTGAGGAATTTGATTGACTTGTTGCGAGTCTTGCGTTTAGTCTCTTCAAGAATAGATACGGGGTGCTCACGATAAGAGAGATCTTCTTGGAGCTCAATGTCCTCGAAGTTGATGGTGCGGTCAGGAGTCTTGAAGCACTTTCGGAGCTGAGAGACATGGAACACATCATGAACATTTGCGAAGTTTGAAGGAAGCTCGAGTTGATTGGCGAGATCGCCTCTCTTGCTGACAATCTTGAAAGGTCCCATGTATCTAGGGGCAAGCTTCCCTTTGATACCAAAGCGGCAAGTACCTTTCATAGGAGAGACGCGGAGGTAAACATGATCTCCGATCTTGAAAGACAAATCACGGTGCTTACTATCATAGTAGCACTTATGGCAGGATTGGGCTGCTTTAAGGTTATCTCGAATGACTTTGCACATTTCCTCTGCCTCTGTGATTAAGTCATTACCCAAAAGCTGACGTTCACTGGTTTCGGACCAGTTGAGAGGGGTACGACACTTCCTGCCATACAGAATTTCAAATGGGGCCTTGCCCAAACTTGCTTGAAAACTGTTGTTGTAGGAGAATTCAGCATAAGGAAGACAATCCTCCCACTTCACGCCGAAGGAGATCACACAAGCCCTGAGCATATCTTCAAGAATCTGATTAACACGCTCGACTTGACCGCTAGTTTGAGGATGGAAAGCTGTGCTGAAACGGATGTTGGTGCCCATGGCCTTCTGAAAAGAATCCCAAAACTTGGAGGTAAAGATGCTGCCACGGTCTGAAGAGATCACTTGTGGAATACCGTGCAGAGAGACAATCCGAGAGGTATAGAGCTCCGCCAATTGAGCTGCAGTGATTGACTCTTTGATAGGCAGAAAGTGAGCCACTTTGGTGAGTTCGTCGATGACAACGAATATAGCATCATTGCCACGCTTGGACTTTGGAAACCCAGTCACGAAGTCCATCTCAATGTGGTCTAACTTCCATTCTGGAATGGCAAGAGGTTGGAGGAGACCCACTGGCCTTTGGTGTTCTGCCTTCACTCTTCTGCAGACATCACATTCATTCACGAATTGAGCAATCTCGCGCTTCATTCGAGTCCACCAATAAGCCTGCTTAAGGTCCTGATACATCTTCGTGCTCCCAGGGTGGATGGAGAGGAGAGAATTGTGAGCCTCGTTCATGATCACTTTACGGAGGTCACCTTTGCGCACAACAATACGATCCTCTAAGAAGAGAGTATCCTTGTCATCAAGGCGGTAGCACTTGTACTTGGGTTGACTCTTGGCAATCCCAATCTTCACCTTGTTCACCATAGCATCAAGAAGCTGAGCTTGGTGAATCTGGTCTTCCAAGGTAGGAGAGACTTGAAGGTTGGCGAGGAAACCTTGAGGAACAACTTGCAGATTAAGTTTGCGGAAAGCTTCACAAAGCTCGGGTTGATAAGGCTTGAGAATCAGACTGTTGCAGTAAGCCTTTCTGCTCAATGCGTCAGCAATCACATTGTCCTTGCCTGGAGTATACTCGATACTCGGATTATACTCGTGAATCATTTTGACCCATCGAGTTTGCCTGAGGTTGAGATTAGGCTGAGTGAAGATGTACTTGAGACTCTTGTGATCAGTAAAAATGTCCACTTTTCTTCCCAACAAGAGATGTCTCCGAGTCAAAAGAGTATGCACAACTGCCGCCAACTCGAGATCATGAGTGGGGTTGTTCTTCCCATTGGGATTCAACTGGCGAGAGGTATAAGCAACAACTTTCTTCTCTTGCATCAACACTGCGCCAAGACCTTGGAGAGAGGCATGACAAAAGACCTCATACGGCTTGGATTCATCAGGCGGAGTGAGAACTGGAGCAGTGATCAATTTCTCTTTCAAAGTGTTGAAAGCAATGTCACACTCCGGAGACCAAACATACTTGACGTGCTTCTGGAGAAGATTTGAGAGAGGCTTCGCGATCTTAGAAAAGTTTTCAACGAATCTTCGGCAATAGCTTGCGAGACCGAGGAAGCTACGGAGTTGCTTCACGTTCTGAGGAGGTTCCCAATTCACAATTGCAGACACCTTCTCAGGATTCACCGCAATGCCCTTGGCAGAGATGATATGACCAAGATAAAGAACCTCATCGAGCCAAAATTCGCACTTGGAGAACTTGGCGCAGAACTTGTGTTCTCTGAGCTTATCGAGCACCAAAAGCAAGTGCTTGGCATGATCTTCCTTGTTCTTCGAGAAAACCAGAATGTCGTCGAGATAGACCAAAACGAAGTCATTGGTGTAGGCGTTGAAGATGAAGTTCATCATGCGAGAGAACGTCGGAGGAGCGTTGACAAGGCCAAAAGACATGACAGTGTATTCATATGAATCGTAGCTTGTCCTGAAAGCCGTCTTGGGAATATCTTGCTCCCGGATTCGAATCTGATGATAACCCATACGGAGATCAAGCTTGGAGAATACTTGGGCACCTTTGAGTTGTTCGAATAGCTCATTGATCTTGGGAAGTGGGTACTTGTTCTTGATGGTCTTCTTGTTCAATGGACGGTAATCAACACAAAGTCGGTCCGTTCCATCCTTCTTCTTCACAAAAAGGACACCACAACCCCACGGAGAAGAACTAGGCCGGATGAGACCCATTCTCTCTTGAATATCGAGTTGCTTCTTCAGCTCCTTCAACTCTTCAGGTCCAAGCTTGTAAGGACGCTTGCACACTGGTTCTGTGCCAGGCTCAAGATCAATAACGAATTCAACTGGCCGGTGCGGAGGCATTCCTGGAAGCTCTTCTGGAAAGACGTCTTGATATTCGCAAACGACTGGAATTTGCGAGATGGCATCGAGTTCACCCTTCTCATTGAGAGAAAACAGACGGATGGTATCATCATGAGCGGCAAAGACAATTACATCCTCAGACGAATGAGTCAATTGAATTTGCCTGGCTGCACAATCAAGCTGAGCCTTGTGCTTAGAAAGCCAATCCATTCCGAGAATAAGATCAATATCCGAGTCACCAAGAACTGTTGGAGAAGCCAAAAACTTGTAGTCTCCCAAGGTGATAGTAACATCCGGAACGATGGAGTTAGCATGCATGCGCTTACCGGGAGAGACAACTGCTAATGGACTAGGCAAAACTTGCGAAACCAATTCATGCCTAGATGTAAACGGTCTCGAGATGAAACAATGTGATGCACCAGTGTCAAAAAGAACTTTAGCTGGAATATCATTAACAAGAAGGTTACCCATGATGACATCTGATGAGTCCTCTGCCTGAGCTGCATTCATCAAGTTGACCTTGGCATGCTTGGGGTTATGCTTGATCATAGCTGTACTTGCCGATCTGACATGAGGAGGAGGAGGAAGACGCCTCTGGTTGAAACACTTGTTGGCATAGTGACCCTTCTATTGGCACTTGTTGCACGTGACCTCTGAAAGCGGACGGTGGTACGGAGCACTTGATCTTGGAGGTTGAGACGAAGTCTTGTTCTGAAAGCTAGGGTTGGGTGGGTGGGAAGATCCACTGCCACCTTTGCTCTTCTGCTGATATGGCTGACGGAACGGAGGAGGAAGCCAATACTTCTGCTGCTTGGCCACTTGAGTAGAGGAATAAGGAGTAACATCTCTGACTCGCTTCTTGGAAGCATCACACCTCAGTTGAGCGGCCTCTTGCTTCGATGCCATGTTGTAGAACTCATCGTACCTCAAGGGCTCAAAGAGAACAAGAGCTAGCTGAATTTCTTCTCTAAGACCACCCCTGAACTGGTATATCATGCTCTTCTCATCAGGCACGTCCTGCTTGGCAAAACGGGCGAGCTTCTGAAACAACTTGTTGTAGTCATAGATAGACAAAGAGCCTTGCTTCAGGTTGCGGAATTCCTGACGCTTGCTTTCAACCACGCTCTGAGGGATATGGTGAGCTCTGAAATCTTGACGGAATTCATCCCAAGTGATAACACGTCCACCTCTGGAATCCTTGTACTGCTGGAACCATTCTGCAGCTTGATCTTTGAGTTGGAAGGAAGCGAACTTGACAAAGTCCTCAGGCCTGACGTTACTGCACTCGAAATGCTTGCACAGATCCACGAGCCAATCGTCATCATCGGTTGCCTCAACACAATTGCTAAAAGTCTTTGGCCCATTAGCAAGGAACTGGTTGAGTGTAGCAAAGTGATTCTGATTGTTGCCTTGGTTCCCTTGATTGCGCTCTTGAAGAATTTGCATGATCAACTGTGTGTTTGCATTGGTTGCGGCCATCACAGCTTCTCCGGAGGAGGTGGAGGTGGTTGCGGATCAGGATTCGGAGTCGTGCGTGTTGGAGGAGCCATCCTGAAGAGGTTGACATCCATTAGCACATTGATAGACAAATATTGAAGCTGAATCCAACGGAATGCAAATTGCAACATATAGTCTTCACAACCGAACAAAATGAACGAATGCATTCCTCTTGAAATGGTCACATATCCATAAATTGAGAAGCCACTTAGAATTTAGGTAGAGAAATAAATCAACAAGGTACGGATCAAGAACGAATAATCGGTAAGAAATCCCAATCTCAAACCAACTATCCGTGGAAGAAGAACTAGAGCTACTTGAATTCCCACCTATGAAACTCCCGAACCTTTCCGGTTATGCAATCAGGTGTTGGGGATACAGGGGAAGCATAATATCTCACCCAAATCTAGCAATTCCTACATCCAGCTGTATCCATCCTTCAACACATAACCGAGAAAAAACTTCGGAAACCATCTACCTCAACCTTCGAAAAGCATCCGTTATACAAGTTATGGCGATACTCCCGAACTCCCGCCCCAGTACTGGGTGGCGTCGAGGTTACCTCACCAACGAACTGCATAAAAGAGATTTTCGACGTCGGTGTACTAAACTCAGGTATTCCAGAACTGCAACGATAAAATTATGACGACAACACCTCAGAGCTCAACTCCCCGGGACACTTCCACAAAACCCCTGACAGGAGGCACCAAGACAATGTTCTCGTCATAAAACCATCGGAACGATTCCAAGATACCCGCGTGATCCTAAAATTTTTTTTAGTGAAATTTGAGAAGAGAAAAGTCAAAACTCTACGTCAGGATGCCTTACCAAAGCGATGAGGAGACTGGGAAGTAAAAAGAATTCCTAAACTCTCCGATATATAATTCCTAAATGACTCAAAACATTTTTCTAGACACAACTCGGCCGCTAATAACGATCAAGCAATGGGGCTCCTAAGGTCGGGGAAGGCTCTGATTACCAACTTGTAACACCCTCGATGCGACTATATCTCCCACGTGTCGAGGCACGACTTAGAGGCATAATTGCATTGAAGGCATATGTCGCAAGTTAGGCAATCTTCACAACATCCCATGTAATATAGATAATAAAAGGGGGAGATAACATAGTTAGCTTACACTCGCCACGTCAATCAAGTACATAAATAACATTACATCATCCAAACACTCATGGCCCGACTACGGAGCCAAAATAAAAGATAACCCAACATGCGACACGGTCCCGATCACCCCCAACAGGGCACCACTACTGACCATCAGGAAAGGAAACATAGTATCGTTGAGAGTCCTCGTCGAACTCCCACTTGAGCTCGAGCGCGTCACCTGGAGCAGAATCATCAGGCCCTGCATCTGGAGTAATAGTAATCTGTGAGCCACAGGGACTTAGCAATCTCGCACCCTCGCGATCAAGACTATTTAAGCTTAATATGTATGGCAAGGTAAATATGTGGAGCTGCAGCAAGCGACTAGCAAATATGGTGGCTATCCTGTTTGCAAAAGAGAGCGAGAAGAGGAGGCAAAGCGTGAGCGAGAAACTAGAGGACAACCTATGCAAACATTACTCCAACACCGTGTCCACTTCCCGGACTCCACCGAGAAGAGGCCATCACGGTAACACACTCAGTTGATTCATTTTAGTTAAGTTAAGGTTCAAGTTATCTACAACCGGACATTAACAAATTCCCATCTTCCCATAACCATGGGCACGGCTTTCGAAAGTTCAAATCCCTGTAGGGGAGTCCCAACTTAGCCCATGACAAGCTCTCACGGTCAACGAAGGAATAGACCTCCTCCCAAGACGTTCCAATCAGACTCGGTACCTCGATTCTTCAAGACACTTCGACAGGTTAAAACTAATGCAGCAACACCGCCCGAATGTGCAGACAAATCCCGATAGGAGCTGCACATATCTCTTTCTCAGGGCACACTTAGATTGTCCTAGGTACGGATAGGCCAGCCCAGAGTTGCCCCTGGTGGCCACCGGCAGCTGACAGGTGGACCAACATTCAGAGGAGCACTTGCCCGGGGGGTTTAAAATAAGATGACCCTCGGGCTCCGGAAACCTAAGGGAAAAAGAGGCTAGGTGGCAAACGGTAAAACCAAGGTTGGGCATTGCTGGAAAAGCTTTAATCAAGGCGAACTATCAAGGGGTTCCCATTATAACCCAACCGCGTAAGGAACGCAAAATCCGGGAACATAACACCGATATAACGGAAACTAGGGCGGCAAGAGCGGAACAAAACACTAGGCGAGAGGCCGAGCCTTCCACCCTTTACCAAGTATATAGATGCATTAAGATAACATGGCAATATAATGATATCCCAACAAGTAAATAAATGTTCCAACAAGGAACGGCCTCCAATCTTCACCTGCAACTAGCAACGCTATAAGAGGGGCTGAGCAAAGCGGTAACATAGCCAATCAACGGTTTGCTAGGACATGGTGGGTTAGAGGTTTGACATGGCAATTTGGGAGGCTTGAAAGCAAGTGGTAGGCATCGTAGCAATGGCATAGCAAAAGAGCGAGCAATCTAGCATAGCAAAGATAGTAGTGATTTCGAGGGTATGATCATCTTGCCTGCAAAGTTGTCAGAGTTGACTGGATACTCGAAAGCAAGCTCAACGGGCTCCTCGTTAGCGAACTCGTCTCCCGGCTCTACCCAAACAATACAAACAAGCAAACTGAACACAATCAACCACGGGCAAAGCTCAAACAATATGATGCAAAGATGGTATGCTATGCGGGATGCGATGTGGGATGCATATGCAAGATTTGACAAGGGATGCATGAACCTGGCCTCAACTTGGGAATCCAAGTGTGCCACCGGAAAGATGAGATGAAATCTCTTGAAAACGATATAAAGATCTCTTGAAAACGATATAAAGAACGCCGGAATCGGAGTTACGGTTTGGAAATGGCAAGCAATTCAAATATGACCACGTTCTGCGATTTACAGCAAGTAGCCATCTAAATGCAACAAGATGAACATGCTACAGCACCCAAACATGGCATCAAAATACATGGCAGGTATGCATTCATGATGCTTAACAAAAGTCTAGCACTGAGCTACGGCCAATTCATCCATTAACAGGTTCAAACAAGCATGGCAAAAATGCATATGACAAACAGATTTCAGACAGTGAAATTAACACTTGTCTGGAATTTCAGATTAGGTAGCACACTTCGGAGCAACAAAAACTACATGCTACAGGACCTGAACATGGCAAAGTAAAGCATGGCATGGAGATACTCAAAGAGCTTAACAAAAGTCCCTTAGTGACATTGAGCTAAAAGGGATCAGAAAATACAATTGCAAGCATGTGAACATGGCAAAAAACATAATCAGTTCTCAGACTTAGTGAAAACTGGAGCATGCTGAAAACAGATATCAAGTAGGCATGTTTATGAGCTCGATGCACTCACTACGGAGCAAGTCATGATAATCTAAGCATACACCCATCAAGAATACACAAAATGCAAGCTAGACATGGCAAGAACAATAGCATAGCATGCACGGATAGACTACAACATCCTCGGCAAAATCGCTAACAAGTAGACAATCTGCCCAGATTCACGAAGTAGCAAAAGTAGAGCTCGATTGACTCAAGCTAGGGTGCTCCATAATTGCAAACAAAGACATGGATGGATAGAGCACTACAATATTAACAAAACATCCTTACTGATCACCCTCAAAAGAGGCATGGATCACTAGGAAACAACATGAACATATGGCCACATGAGATAAACAGATCAAGGACTTGGTGGAAATGCATTACCAAGTGCCTCACTTTGCAAGCTTGTGCTAGTCACCACACACATCATAAAAATACATGGGTTGCACCTCTGGAAAGATGGAAAAACCCTTAACAAAACATATGTAAAGCTCATGGGCATATCATGCACACAATAAACATGGCAAAAATGACAAATATCTAAATGGAGCAGCAGATCTGGCAACTTATCTCAAGTAGCCCTCTTCTAACAGAATTTCGGGCATCAAGATGAACTCAAATGAAAATGATGCAATGAGATGAAATGATGTACTCTCTGAGATGAACATTTTGATATGCTATATGCCCAAAACGGAGTTAAAAGTTATGATGCTATGAACATGAGCAAAAAATTTAGGGACTTAGGGAAAAAGACAACCCCTAGGGTTTCCAGATCCAGATCTGGGGCGCGGGAACCGAGGAACGCCGGGGTCGGCGCCGGAGTTAGACGGGGAGGCCACCGGGGAAGGACCGACCGGGTCTTGGGGAGGCGGAGGCGGCGGAGGGCGTCGCCGGCGTCAGCGCGGCCGGGCGCGGTCGCCGGAGCCGGGAGCTCCTCTCCCTGGCGCGGGCGCCGGCGAGGTGAGCCACGGCGGCGGTTGGCGTTGAGGGCGGCGGCGAGCGAAGAGGCAGCGGGGCTTGGGTGCGCGGCGAGGCGGTGGCGGTGGACGGCGTGCGGGCCTCGGGGGCCGGCGATGGGCCTACCCGGGCCGGCGGCGCGGAGGCGGTGAGGCGCCACGTGGCGGCCTAGGATTGGCGTGGAGGCGGCGGCGGACGCGTCCGGCGGCGTCCGGACGTGTCCGGTGGCGGCGGAGTTTTTAGGGTTTGGACGGGGGGAGATCCGGATTTTCGGAGGAGGACCTATTTATAGGCATAGAGGGAGCTAGGAGTGTCGAAATGAGGTGCGGTTTTCGGCCACGCGATCGTGATCGAACGCTCTAGATGATGGAGAGGGTTTAGGTGGGTTTTGGGTCTAATTGGAGGGTTGTTGGGCTGCAACACACACGAGGCCTTTTCGGTCCCTCGGTTAACCGTTGGAGTATCAAATGAAGTCCAAATGGTACAAAACTTGACAGGCGGTCTACCGGTAGTAAACCAAGGCCGCTTGGCAAGTCTCGGTCCAATCCGGAAATGTTTAATCCCCACACATGAAAGAAAGGTAGAAATGACCACCGGAGGAGAACGAAGCGCCGGAATGCAAAACGGACAACGGGGAAAATGCTGGAATGCATGAGACGAACACGTATGCAAATACAATGCACATGATGACATGATATGAGATGCATGACAACGATAACAACACACGGAGACAAAGACCCGAACCCTAGAAAATAAAATAACTTAACGCCGGAAACGGCAAGAGTTGGAGTACAAATTGGGAAAGTCATATCCGGGGTGTTACACCAAGTCCCTCACCGGCCATCTGCACTTTGTCTCTGGCCATGCCCGTCGGAGCCATGCCTCCATGTACCCGTAGTTGCATCGCCGATCTTCCTCCACGACGCTGCCGCTTCGAGTCTCCCCATGCCGCTCGAGACCGTTGTGCCAAGTTCCAGCTGCCGCCTGGGCCACCTCTACGCTGGATCCGTGCCAAGGCCGCGCCACCGCGGCTCTGCTTCTTGTCGAGCAGAGGACGCCCGCTCGTCCCTGCTTCATTGACCGCGTCCAGCTGCTTCGACAATGAGCCCCCCTCCCCGAGCCGGCCTTTTCCACCACTAGCCCGCCAGGCCTGCCTGCGCCCTTCTCCAAGGCCCAATGTGAGAATCTCCCCTGCGCCCTGAGCCAGACCTCTGTTTCGGCCCATATATTTTTTTCCTGTGCGTGGCAAATTTGTCCAATTATCCCAGGATTTACCGAATTGCAGAAAACCCCTTCCTCTTCATCCATATAAAAAACTCAACAATCATGCCTCATATTAAAATGTTTTATATATGAAAAATGCTTAGAATTATGTGTAGATTAATAATATGCAACTTTCATGCATGTTAAAAATGTTTAAATTTCTGTTTGAGTAAATTTGCTTAAATGCCATGCTAAAATGATTTAATTCATAACTTAATAACCGTAGCTCCAAACTTAACAAACTTTATATGTAAATGGGGTGGAATAATGCCTAGTTTAACATGGTGGCTTTCTTTGCATGTTTAACAAGTCTAAAATATGAATTAGGGCAGAACAGTACCAAACCTAATAATTGCACATGAGGATTTTTTCGGACTTGTTGTTTGTTGTTCTGGCCTCATTTAAACTTGCCTAGATAGGTAGTTATCATTTGCTTCACCTCTTGCCATGTTAATCAACATTTAATATTGTTGGGTACATAAACGAGATCGAACTAAATAACTTGAATGTGGTGTTCCATCAATATGCAACTCGTTGCATATTGAGCTCCACTTAATTTGTAGTGTTGTTTGTGCACTTTGCCATGCCATGCTTCATTAAACCGGACATGCATCATACTTGGTTGTGCATGATGCCATGTTGATGTGATGGTTGTTTACTATGTTGTTTGCTTCTTTCCGGTGTTGCTTCTTTGGGTTAGTTCCGATAACGTCGCGTTTGTGAGGATCCGTTCGACTACGTCCGTTTGTCTTCTTCATGGACTCGTTCTTCTTCCTTGCGGGATCTCAGGCAAGATGACCATACCCTCGAAATCACTTCTATATTTGCTTGCTAGTTGCTCGCTCTATTGCTATGCCGCGATACCTACCACTTGCTATATCATGCCTCCCATATGTCCATGCCAAGCCTCTAACCCACCTTTCCTAGCAAACCGTTGTTTGGCTATGTTACCGCTTTGCTCAGCCCCTCTTATAGTGTTGCTAGTTGCAGGTGAAGATGAAGTTTGTTCCATGTTGGAACATGATTATTGTTGAGATATCATTATTATATCTTATTTACTTTAATGCACCTATATACTTGGTAAAGGGTGGAAGGCTCGGCCTTATGCCTGGTGTTTTGTACCACTCTTGCCGCCTAGTTTCCGTCATACCGGTGTTATGTTCCTTGATTTTGCGTTCCTTACGTGGTTGGGTTATAATGGGAACCCCTTGACAGTTTGCCTTGAATAAAACTCCTCCAGCAAGGCCCAACCTTGGTTTTACCATTTGCCACCTAAGCCTTTTTCCCTTGATTTCTGCAGACTCAAGGGTCATCTTTATTTTAACCCTCCCCCGGGCCAGTGCTCCTCTGAGTGTTGGTCCAAAACGGGCAGCCTGCGGGGCCACCTCGGGGCAACTCGAGGGTTGGTTTTACTCGTAGCTTGACCTAACCAGTGTGCCCTGAGAATGAGATACGTGCGACTCCTATCGAGATTTGTCGGCACATCGGGCAGCTTTGCTGGTCTTGTTTTACCATTGTCGAAATGTCTTGTAACCAGGATTCCGAGTCTGATCGGGTCTTCCTGGGAGAAGGAATATCCTTCGTTGACCATGAGAGCTTGTGATGGGCTAAGTTGGGACACCCCTGCAGGGTTTTGAACTTCGAAAGCCGTTCCCGCGGTTATGGGAAGATGGGAATTTCTTAATATCCGGTTGTCGAAAACCTGACACTAAACTTAATTAAAATGAATGAACCACGTGTGTAGCCGTGATGGTCTCTTTTCGGCGGAGTCCGGGAAGAGAACACGGTTTTGTGTTATGCTTGATCGTAAGTAGTTTCAGGATCACTTCTTGATCTTATAGCTTCTCGATCGTGCTTTGCTTCTCTTCTCGCTCTCATTTGCGTATGTTAGCCACCATATATTCTAGTGCTTGTTGTAGATCCACCTCACTACCTTTTCCTACCCATAAGCTTAAATAGTCTTGATCGCGAGGGTGTGAGATTGCTGAGTCCCCGTGACTCACAGATACTTCCAAAACAGTTGTAGGTGCCGATGATACCAGTGCAGGTGATGCAACCCAGCTCAAGTGGGAGCTTGATGAAGATTGTGTTCGTTGTGTTGTTTCGTTTCCCGTTGATCAGTAGTGGAGCCCAGTCAGGGCGATCGGGGATCTTTTGCATTAGTGGTTGTCTTTCTTTATTTGGTTCCGTAGTCAGACCTTGATTGTATTCTGGATGATGCAATGTTATATTCATGTATTGTGTGAAGTGGTGATTGTAAGCCAACTCTTTATCCCTTTCATATTCAGTACATGGGATGTGTAAAGATTACCCCTCTTACGACATGCCTACTATGCGGATATGCCTCTAAGTCGTGCTCTGACACGTGGGAGATATAGCCGCATCGTGGGTGTTACATCGCCATCACCAACCCGCCGCCGGTTCAGCGCGCCTCGCTGGCCCGTCAGTTCCCACACTACAGGATTGTGAAGGTCGCCAATAATTGACAGCCTTGTGCCTCTGGACCGTCCCGCGTTGTGAGCCGCCAACACCTCAAATGGCCCACCTCCACCACGCTCATGCATCTTCATGGGTTACTTCCGATAACGTCGCATTTTTGAGGATTCGTTCGTCTACGTCCGTTTGTCTTCTTCATGGACTCGTTCTTCTTCCTTGCGGGATCTCAGGCAAGATGACCATACCCTCGAAATCACTTCTATATTTGCTTGCTAGTTGCTCGCTCTATTGCTATGCCGCGATACCTACCACTTGCTATATCATGCCTCCCATATGTCCATGCCAAGCCTCTAACCCACCTTTCCTAGCAAACCGTTGTTTGGCTATGTTACCGCTTTGCTCAGCCCCTCATATAGTGTTGCTAGTTGCAGGCAAAGAGGAAGTTTGTTCCATGTTGGAACATGATTATTGTTGAGATATCATTATTATATCTTATTTACTTTAATGCACCTATATACTTGGTAAAGGGTGGAAGGCTCGGCCTATGCCTGGTGTTTTGTTCCACTCTTGCTGCCCTAGTTTCCGTCATACCGCTGTTATGTTCCTTCATTTTGCGTTCCTTACGCGGTTGGGTTATAATGGGAACCCCTTGACAGTTCGCCTTGAATAAAACTCCTCCAGCAAGGCCCAACCTTGGTTTTACCATTTGCCACCTAAGCCTTTTTCCCTTGAGTTCTGCAGACTCAAGGGTCATCTTTATTTTACCCCCCCCCCGGGCCAGTGCTCCTCTGAGTGTTGGTCCGAAACGGGCAGCCTGCGGGGCCACCTCGGGGCAACTCGAGGGTTGGTTTTACTCGTAGCTTGACCTATCCGGTGTGCCCTGAGAACGAGATACGTGTGACTCCTATCGGGATTTGTCGGCACATCGGGTGGCTTTGCTGGTCTTGTTTTACCATTGTCGAAATGTCTTGTAACCGGGATTCGGAGTCTGATCGGGTCTTCCTGGGAGAAGGAATATCCTTCGTTGACTGTGAGAGCTTGTGATGGGCTAAGTTGGGACACCCCTGCAGGGTTTTGAACTTTCAAAAGCCATGCCCACGGTTATGGGTAGATGGGAATTTGTTAATATCCGATTGTAGAAAACCTGACACTAAACTTAAGTAAAATGAATCAACCGCGTGTGTAGCCGTGATGGTCTCTTTTCGGCTGAGTCCGGGAAGAGATCACGGTTTCGTGTTATGCTTGATCGTAAGTAGTTTCAGGATCACTTCTTGATCTTATAGCTTCTCGACCGTGCTTTGCTTCTCTTCTCGCTCTCATTTGCGTATGTTAGCCACCATATATGCTAGTGCTTGCTGTAGATCCACCTTACTACCTTTTCCTACCCATAAGCTTAAATAGTCTTGATCACGAGGGTGTGAGATTGCTGAGTCCTCGTGACTCACAGATACTTCCAAAACAATTGTAGGTGTCGATGATACCAGTGCAGGTGATGCAACCCAGCTCAAGTGGGAGCTTGATGAAGATTGTGTTCGTTGTGTTGTTCCGTTTCCCGTTGATCAGTAGTGGAGCCCAGTCAGGGCGATCGGGGATCTTTTGCATTAGTGGTTGTCTTTCTTTATTTGGTTCCGTAGTCGGACCTTGATTGTATTCTGGATGATGCAATGTTATATTCATGTATTGTGTGAAGTGGTGATTGTAAGCCAACCCTTTATCCCTTTCATATTCAGTACATGGGATGTGTAAAGATTACCCCTCTTGCGACATGCCTACTATGCGGTTATGCCTCTAAGTCGTGCTCTAACACGTGGGAGATATAGCCGCATGGTGGGTGTTACATCGCCATCACCAACCCGCCGCCGGTTCAGTGCACCTCGCTGGCCCGTCAGTTCCCACACTACAGGATTGTGAAGGTCGCCAATAATTGACGGCCTTGTGCCTCTGGACCGCCCCGCGTTGTGAGCCGCCAACACCTCAAATGGCCCACCTCCACCACGCTCATGCATTTGCTGCCCACGTGGGCAGCCTTGTCTCATTGGTACGGACAAGGGAGAAGTCAGACGAGAAGGGGAAGTTGACCAAGTGGGCTTAGGCACTTGGATAAAAGGGGTCAACCTGACCCGGCGGTTTCATTCTGAGCCGCCCAAGTTTTCAAACTCCACGACTAGGTGATATTTGTCTAGTTTATTTCAGCACATATTATTTTTTGTGTGAAACAGTTATTTTTGTTTGCGATACTTTTTGATGCAAGATAGTTGTTCATTACAAATGAGGTGTTTTATTGCGGGTGCGGAGTATGCGATAGCAGCATTCTGCACCGGCGTTTCCTCTATGTCATACCACCCGGTGAGTGAACATGTGCAAGTCGCCGTCCCTGTGGCCCGGTTTACATCAACTCACCCATCCGCGCTGGCTTACAACGCTGTGGCCAGCGCATCTATCTGGCCGCGTGGCCGACTCGGCCGTGATTGATTCCAGATTTACCAGGGTGACCATCAACTCCGCAGTGGATAATTTCTAGCCTAACATATCAGGTGAAATCCATCCAGTATATTTTTATATTATATATTGCTTTCTTTAAAAGAGCAATTACTCTGGCTTGCAAGTTCTCCGATGCAGGATAAATTGTCTACTACAAAAGGGACTATTATATCACTGAGCTATTGAATGACTCATACTAGTTTATATCACAGTCAAAAATGGAGAATCTCAAGCCAACTCCTCAAATCATCTTAAGACTCGGGGGCTACAATGACATGACTTGGCAGAATTGACAGGTTTCAGCGAATTCAAGAACTCCGGGTAGGTGGAGGGAAGATAACCCAGCCCTGGAGGCTACTGCCTTATTGGCGAATATTTAAGGGCCGTCAGAAAATTTCCAGCTTAAAAAGAAGGATTCCGGTTTAAAATGCGGCTATCAAGCCCATATTATAAGATCACAACTCTGTTACCTTGGTAATCTGGCTATCAAGCCCATATTATAAGAGCACATCTCTGTTACCTTGGTAATCCGGCTATCAAGCCCATATTATAAGAGCACAGCTCTGTTACCTTGGTAATCCGGCTATCAAGCCCATCTTATAAGAGCACAGCTCTGGTTACCTTGGTAATCCGGCTATCAAGCCAATATTACAACTTCATATGAGCATGGCTCTGATTTATTTAAGGCTCCATGCCCGGATCAAAGGGACCTAAGAGTGTTTGTTGCATAGCACAGCTCAAACATAGGTACCCCTTGGGCACAGCCCACATAATCACTTGGGGGCTTGGTCGTATTCGAACCATAGCTACACCTCTTGATTGGCGTAAGGCCACCAGGGAAATCACTTGGGGGCTTGGTCGTATTTGAACCATAGCTACGCCTCTTGATTGGCGTAAGGCCACCAGGGAAATCACTTGGGGGCTTGGTCATATTCGAACCATAGCTACACCTCTTGATCGGCGTAAGGCCACCAGGGAAATCACTTGGGGGCTTGGTCGTATTCAAACCATAGCTACACCTCTTGATCGGCGTAAGGCCACCAGGGAAATCACTTGGGGGCTTGGTCATATTTGAACCATAGCTTCAACCCTCTTGATCGGATCAATGCCACATACATATACATCATCATATATTGCATCATGCATTGAATCATCATTACATCATCATAGCATACATCATATGTGCATGGATATACTGGTTTATATGGCAGGAATCGCTTTTTAGGCCAGGATTTTAGGAATGGTCCGGAGGTAAAGATTTATATATGGGAAGTCTAGTTTCAGTCACCAGAATGGTTTCGGGGGTTATCGGTATTGTACCGGGACCACCGGAAGGTGTCCGGGGGTCCACCGGGTGGGGCCACCTGCCCCGGTGGGCCAAGTGAGCTAAACAGGGGAGGGAACCAGCCCCTGGTGGGCTGGTGCGCCCCCCAAGGGGCCCTAGGGGGTGGGGGCGCCTCCCACCTGACTTGGGGGGGAAGTCCCCCTTGGCCGCCGCCTTGTAGATGGGATCTAGGGGCCCGGCCCCTCTCCCCTCCCCCCTATAAATAGTGGGGTGGGAGGGATGTGAGACCCTTCGCCTGGCGCAACCCCTTCCCCTCTCGAACAACTCCTCCTCCTCCATAGTGCTCGGCGAAGCCCTATGGGAGAACCACGAGCTCCATCACCACCATGTCGTCGTGCTGTCCGACTTCTCCCTCAACTTCTCCTCTACCATTGCTGGATCACGAAGGAGGAGACGTCCCCGGGCTGTACGTGTGTTGAACGCGGAGGCGCCGTCCGTTCGGTGATGGATCGGATCTTCCATGATTTGAATCGCCGCGAGTACGACTCCATCATCCGCGTTCCTTGTAACGCTTTCGCTTAGTGATCTTCAAGGGTATGAAGATGAACTCCCTCTCTCTCTTTGCTAGCATCTCCTAGATTGATCTTGGTGACACATAGGAATTTTTTGAATTATTTCTACGTTCCCCAATAGTGGCATCATGAGCTAGGTCTATGCGTAGTTTCTATGCATGAGTAGAACACAAAGTAGTTGTGGGCGATGATTTGTTCAATTTGCTTACCGTTACTAGTCTTATCTTGATTCGGCGGCATTGTGGGATGAAGCGTCCCAGACCGACCTTACATGTACGCTTACGTGAGACTGGTTTCACCGACTGACATGCACTTGATGCATAAGGTGGCTAGCGGGTGTCTGTCTCTCCCACTTTAGTCGGATAAGATTCGATGAAAAGGGTCCTTATGAAGGGTAAATATCAATTGGCATATCCCCGTTGTGATTTTTGCGTAGGTAAGAAACGTTCTTGCTAAAAACCCATAACAGCCACGTAAAACATGCAACAACAATTAGAGGACATGTAACTTGTTTTTGTAGGGTATGCTATGTGATGTGATATGGCCAAAAGGATGTGATGAATGATATATGTGATGTATGAGATTGATCATGTTCTTGTAATAGGAATCACGACTTGCATGTCGATGAGTATGACAACTAGGAGGAGACATAGGAGTTGTCTTAATTTATTGTATGACCTGCGTGTCAATGAAAACGCCATGTAATTACTTTACTTTATTGCTAACCGTTAGCCATAGTAGTAGAAGTAATAGTTGGCGAGACAACTTCATGACGACACGATGATGGAGATCATGGTGTCATGCCGGTGACGATGGTGATCATGCCGCGCCTCGAAGATGGACAGGCGCAAGATGATATTGGCCATATGATGTCACTTTATAATTTGCATGTGATGTTTGTCATGTTTACATCTTATTTTCTTTGAACGACGGTAGCATAAATAAGATGATCCCTCACTAAAATTTCAAGAAAAGTGTTCCCCCTAACTATGCACCGTTGTGAAGGTTCGTTGTTTCGAAGCACCACGTGATGATCAGGTGTGATAGATTCTAACATTCGCATATAGCGGGTGTAAGCCAGATTTACACATGCAAAACACTTAGGTTGACTTGACGAGCTTAGCATGTACATACATGGCCTCGAAACACGAGAGACCAAAAGGCCGAACATGAGTCGTATAGTAGATACAATCAACATGGAGATGCTCACCGTTGATGACTAGTCTGTCTCACGTGATGATCGGACACGGCCTAGTAGATTCGGATCATGTATCACTTAGATGACTAGAGGGATGTCTATCTGAGTGGGAGTTCATTAAATAATTTAATTAGATGAACTTAGTCTAAAATGTCTTTACAATATGTCTTGTAGATCAAATGGCCCACGCTAATGTTTCCCTCAACTTCAATGTGTTCCAAGAGAAAACCAAGCTGAAAGACGATGGTAGCAACTATACGGATTGGGTCCGTAACTTGAGGATCATCCTCATAGCTGCCAAGAAAGCATATGTTCTTGAAGCACCGCTAGGTGACGCACCCATTTTCCTAGCAACTCAAGACGTTATGAACGCCTGGCAGTCGCGTAGTGATGATTACTCCCTGGTTCAGTGCGGCATGCTTTACAGCTTAAAACCAGGGCTCCAAAAGTGTTTTGAGCAGCACGGAGCATATGAGATGTTCCGAGAGTTGAAAATGGTTTTCCAAGCTCATGCTCGGGTTGAGAGATATGAAGTCTCCGACAAGTTGTACAGTTGTAAGATGGAGGAAAACAATTATGTCAGCGAGCATATGCTCAAAATGTTTGGGTTGCACAACCGCTTATCTCAGCTGGGAGTTAATCTTCCAGATGACTCGGTCATTGACAGGATCCTCCAGTCGCTTCCACCTAGCTACAAGAGCTTTGTGACGAACTACAATATGCAAGGGATGGAGAAGTCCATTCCTGAGTTATATTCAATGCTGAAATCAGCGGAGGTGGAAATCAAAAAGGAACATCAAGTGTTGATGGTGAATAAAACCACTAGTTTCAAGAAAGACAAGGGTAAGAAGAACTTCAAGAAGGATGGCAAGGGAGTTGCCGCGCCCAGTAAATCAGTTGCCGGGAAGAAGCCAAAGAATGGACCAAGCCCGAGACTCGGTGCTTTTATTGTAAGGGAAATGGTCACTGGAAGCGGAACTGCCCCAAGTACTTAGCGGATAAGAAGGCTGACAACGCCAAAGGTATATGTGATATACATGTTATTGATGTGTACCTTACCAGCGCTCGTAGTAGCTCCTGGGTATTTGATACCGGTGTGGTTGCTCATATTTGTAACTCAAAACAGGAGTTGCGGAATAAGCGGAGACTGGCGAAGGACGAGGTGACGATGTGCGCGGGGAATGGTTCCAAGGTCGATGTGATCGCCATCGGCACACTCCCTCTACATATACCTACGGGATTAGTTTTAAACCTTAATGATTGTTATTTAGTACCAGCTTTGAGCATGAACATTTTATCTAGATCTTGTTTAATGCGAGATGGCTACTCATTGAAATCCGAGAATAATGGTTGTTCCATTTATATGAGAGATATGTTTTATGGTCATGCTCCGCTGGTCAATGGTTTATTTTTTTTGTTTAATATCGAATACGACGTTACACATATTCATAGTGTGAATGCCAAAAGATGTAAGGTTGATAATGATAGTCCCACATACTTGTGGCACTGCCGCCTTGGTCACATTGGTGTCAAACGCATGAAGAAACTCCATGCAGATGGACTTTTGGAGTCTCTTGATTATGAATCATTTGACACATGCGAACCATGCCTCACGGGCAAAATGACCAAGACTCCGTTCTCCGGAACGATGGAGCGAGCAACCAACTTATTGGAAATCATACATACTGATGTGTGCGGTCCAATGAGCGTTGAGGCTCGCGGTGGCTATCATTATGTTCTCACCCTCACTGATGACTTAAGTAGATATGGGTATGTCTACTTAATGAAACATAAGCCTGAGACCTTTGAAAGGTTCAAGGAATTTCAGAGTGAGGTAGAGAATCAATGTGACAGAAAAATAAAGTTCTTACGATCAGATCGTGGAGGGGAATATTTGAGTCACGAGTTTGGCATGCACTTAAGGAAATGTGGAATTGTTTCACAAGTCACACTGTCTGGAACACCTCAGCGTAATGGTGTGTCCGATTGTCGTAATCGCACTCTATTGTATAGCGTGAGATCTATGATGTCACTTACCAATCTACCGCTATCACTTTGGGGTTATGCTTTAGAGACTGCCGCATTCACTTTAAGTAGGGCTCCATCGAAATCCGTTGAGACGACACCGTATGAATTATGGTTTGGAAAGAAACCTAAGCTGTCGTTTCTGAAAGTTTGGGGATGCGATGCTTATGTCAAGAAACTTCAACCTGAAAACCTCGAACCCAAGTCAGAAAAATGCATCTTCATAGGAGACCCTAAGGAAACTATCGGGTATACCTTCTACCTCAGATCCGAAGGCAAGATCTTTGTTGCCAAGAATGGATCCTTTCTAGATAAAGAGTTTCTCTCGAAAGAAGTAAGTGTGAGGAAAGTAGAACTTGATGAGGTACCGCCTCTTGAACGGGAGAGTAGCATAGCTCAGGTAGATATTTCCGTGGTGCCTGCACCGACTAAAGAGGAAGTTAATGATGCTGATCATGAAACTTCGGATCAAGCTACTGAACTTCATAGGTCCATGAGGGCACGTTCCGCACCAGAGTGGTACGGCAACCTTGTCCTGGAAATCATGTTGTTAGACAACGGTGAACCTTCGGACTATGAAGAAGCGATGGCGGGCCCGGACTCCAACAAATGGCTTGAAGCCATGAAATCTGAGATAGGATCCATGTATGAAAACGAAGTATGGACTTTGACAGACTTGCCCGATGATCGGCAAGCCATAGAGAATAAATGGATCTTTAAGAAGAAGACTGACGCGGATGGTAATGTGACCATCTAAAGGCTCGGCTTGTCGCTAAGGGTTATCGACAAGTTCAAGAGGTTGACTATGATGAGACCTTCTCACCCGTAGCAAAGCTGAAGTCCATCCGAATCATGTTAGCAATTGCCGCATCCTATGATTATGAGATATGACAAATGGACGTCAAAACGGCATTCCTTAATGGTTTCCTTAAGGAAGAATTGTATATGATGCAGCCCGAAGGTTTTGTCGATCCTAAGAATGCTGACAAGGTATGCAAGCTCCAGCACTCAATCTATGGGCTGGTGCAAGCATCTCGGAGTTGGAACATTCGCTTTGATGAGATGATCAAAGCTTTTGGGTTTATGCAGACTTATGGAGAAGCCTATGTTTACAAGACAGTGAGTGGGAGCTCTGTAGCATTTCTCATTTTATATGTGGATGACATACTATTGATGGGAAATGATATAGAACTTTTGGAAAGCATAAAGGCCTGCTTGAATAAGTTTTTTTCAATGAAGGACCTTGGAGAAGCTGCTTACATATTAGGCATCAAGATCTATGGAGATAGATCGAGACACCTCATTGCTCTTTCACAAAGCACATACATTGACAAGATTTTGAAGAAGTTCAATATGGATCAGTCCAAGAAGGGGTTCTTGCCTGTATTGCAAGGTGTGAAATTGAGCACGACTCAATGCCCGACCTCGGCAGAAGATAGAAAAAAGATGAGTGTCATCCCCTATGCCTCAGCCACAGGGTCTATTATGTATGCCATGCCGTGTACTAGACCTAATGTGAACCTTGCCGTAAGTTTGTGTTGGGGAACGTAGTAATTTCAAAAAAATCCCACGCACACACAGGATCATGGTGATGCATAGCAACGAGTGGGGAGAGTGTTGTCCACGCACCCTCGTAGATCGAAAGCGGAAGCGTTTGCACAACACGGTTTATGTAGTCATACGTCTTCACGATCTGACCAATCAAGTACCGAACATACGGCACATCCGAGTTCAGCACACATCCAGCTCGATGACGTCCCTCGAACTCCGATCCAGCCGAGCTTTGAGGGAGAGTTCCGTCAGCACGACGGTGTGGTGACAATGATGATGTTCTACCGACGCAGGGCTTCGCCTAAGCACTTCTACGATATTATCGAGGTGGACTATGGTGGAGGGGGCACCGCACATGGCTAAGAGATCCAAGAGATCAATTGTTGTGTCTAGAGGTGCCCCCTGTGTTGGAAATATGCCCTAGAGGCAATAATAAAATGGTTATTATTATATTTCTTTGTTCATGATAATTGTCTATTGTTCATGCTATAATTGTGTTATCCGGAAATCATAATACATGTGTGAATACATAGACCACAACACGTCCCTAGTGAGCCTCTAGTTGACTATCTCGTTGATCAAAAGATAGTCATGGTTTCCTGACTATGGACATTGGATGTCATTGATAACGGGATCACGTCATTAGGAGAATGATGTGATGGACAAGACCCAATCCTAAGCATAGCTCAAAGATCGTGTAGTTCGTTTGCTATAGCTTTTCTGAATGTCAAGTATCATTTCCTTAGACCATGAGATTGTGCAACTCCCGGATGCCGTAGGAGTGCTTTGGGTGTGCCAAACGTCACAACGTAACTGGGTGACTATAAAGGTACACTATGGGTATGTCCGAAAGTGTCTGTTGGGTTGGCACGAATGGAGACTGGGATTTGTCACTCCGTATGATGGAGAGGTATCTCTGGGCCCACTCGGTAATGCATCATCGAGCTCAATGTGATCAAGTGGTTGATCACGGGATCATGCATTACGGTACGAGTAAAGTGACTTGCCGGTAACGAGATTGAACAAGGTATTGGGATACCGACGACCGAGTCTCGGGCAAGTAACGTACCGATTGACAAAGGGAATTGTATACAGGATTGATCGAATCCTCGACATCATGGTTCATCCGATGAGATCATCGAGGAGCATGTGGGAGCCAACATGGGTATCCAGATCCCGCTGTTGGTTATTGACCGAAGAGTCGTCTCGGTCATGTCTGCGTGTCTCCCGAACCCGTAGGGTCTACATACTTAAGGTTCGGTGACGCTAGGGTTGTTGAGACATTAGTATACGATTACCCGAAAGTTGTTCGGAGTCCCGGATGAGATCTCGGACGTCACGAGGAGTTCTGGAATGGTCCGAAGGTGAAGAATTATGTATAGGAAGTCCAGTTTCGGCCATCGGGAAAGTTTCGGGGTTACCAATATCGTACCGGGACCACCGGAAGGGTCCCGGGGGTCCACCGGGTGGGGCCACCTATCCCGGAGGGCCCCATGGGCTGAAGTGGTGAAGGGAACCAGCCCCTGATGGGCTGGTGCGCCCCCCTTGGGCCTCCCTTGCGCCTAGGGTTGGAAACCCTAGGGGTGGGGGGCGCCCCACTTGGCTTGGGGGGCAAGCCACCCCCTTGGCCGCCGCCCCCCCTTGGAGATTGGATCTCCTAGGGCCGGCGCCCCCCCTAGGGACCCTATATATAGTGGGGGGAGGGAGGGCAGCCGCACCCTATCCCCCGGCGCCTCCCTCTCCCTCCCGTGACACTCCTCCCTCTCCCTGAGCTTGGCGAAGCCCTGCCGAGATCACCGTTGTTTCCACCACCACGCCGTCGTGCTGCTGGATCTTCATCAACCTCTCCTTCCCCCTTGCTGGATCAAGTTGGAGGAGACATCTTCCCAACCATACGTGTGTTCAACGCGGAGGTGCCGTCTGTTCAGCGCTAGGTCATCGGTGATTTGGATCACGACGAGTACGACTCCATCAACCCCGTTCTCTTGAACGCTTCCGCGCGTGATCTACAAGGGTATGTAGATGCACTCCCCTCTCCCTCGTTGCTAGATGACTCCATAGATTGATCTTGGTGATCCATAGAAAATTTTAAAATTCTGCTACGTTCCCCAACAATGGTATCAGAGCTAGGTCTATGCATAGTTTCTATGCACGAGTAGAACACAAAGCAGTTGTGGGCGTCGATATTGTCAATTTACTTGTCGTTACTAGTCTTATCTTGATTCGGCGGCATCGTGGGATGAAGCGGCCCGGACCGACCTTACACGTACGCTTACGTGAGACTGGTTCCACCGATTGACATGCACTAGTTGCATAAGGTGGCTGGCGGGTGTCTGTTTCTCCCACTTTAGTCGGATCGGATTCGATGAAAAGGGTCCTTATGAAGGGTAAATAGAAATTGGCATATCACGTTGTGGTTTTGGCGTAGGTAAGAAACGTTCTTGCTAGAAACCTATAGCAGCCACGTAAAAACTTGCAACAACAAAATATCAGACGTCTAACTTTTTTTTGCAGCATGTGCCATGTGATGTGATATGGCCAAAAGGATGTGATGAATGATATATGTGATGTATGAGATTGATCATGTTCTTGTAATAGGAATCACGACTTGCATGTCGATGAGTATGACAACCGGCAGGAGCCATAGGAGTTGTCTTAATTTATTTATGACCTGCGTGTCAACATAAACGTCATGTAATTACTTTACTTTATTGCTAAAGCGTTAGCCATAGTAGTAGAAGTAATGGACGACGAGACAACTTCAAGAAGACACGATGACGGAGATCATGATGATGGAGATCATGGTGTCATGCCGGTGACAACGATGATCATGGAGCCCCGAAGATGGAGATCAAAAGGAGAAAATGATATTGGCCATATCATGCCACTATTTAATTGCATGTGATGTTTATCATGTTTTGCATCTTATTTGCTTGGAACGACGGTAGCTTAAATAAGATGATCCCTCGTAATAATTTCAAGAAAGTGTTCCCCCTAACTGTGCACCGTTGCGAAGGTTCGTTGTTTCGAAGCACCACGTGATGATCGGGTGTGATAGATTCTAACGTTCAAATACAACGGGTGTAAGCCAGATTTACACACACAATACACTTAGGTTGACTTGAAGAGCCTAGCATGTACAGACATGGCCTCGGAACACGGAAGACCGAAAGGTCGAGCATGAGTCGTATAGAAGATATGATCAACATGAAGATGTTCACCAATGTTGACTAGTCCGTCTCACGTGATGATCGGACACGGCCTAGTTGACTCGGATCATGTTTCACTTAGATGACTAGAGGGATGTCTATCTGAGTGGGAGTTCATTGAATAATTTGATTAGATGAACTTAATTGTCATGAACTTAGTCTAAAATCTTTACACTATGTCTTGTAGATCAAATGGCCCACGCTAATGTTGCCCTCAACTTCAACGCGTTCCTAGAGAAAACCAAGCTGAAAGATGATGGCAGCAACTATACGGACTGGGTCCGGAACCTGAGGATCATCCTCATAGCTGCCAAGAAAGATTATGTCCTAGAAGCACCGCTAGGTGAGGCACCCATCCAAGAGAACCAAGACGTTATGAACGCTTGGCAGTCACGTGCTGATGATTACTCCCTCGTTCAGTGAGGCATGCTTTACAGCTTAGAACCGGGGCTCCAAAAGCGTTTTGAGCGACACGGAGCATATGAGATGTTCGAAGAGCTGAAAATGGTTTTCCAAGCTCATGCCCGGGTCGAGAGATATGAAGTCTCCGACAAGTTCTTCAGTTGTAAGATGGAGGAAAATAGTTCTGTCAGTGAGCATTTACTCAAAATGTCTGGGTTGCATAACCGCTTGACTCAGCTGGGAGTTAATCTCCTGGATGACGCGGTCATTGACAGAATCCTTCAGTCGCTTCCACCGAGCTACAAGAGCTTTGTGATGAACTTCAATATGCAGGGGATGGAAAAGACCATTCCTGAGGTATATTCAATGCTGAAATCAGCGGAGGTGGAAATCAAAAAGGAACATCAAGTGTTGATGGTGAATAAAACCACTAAGATCAAGAAAGGCAAGGGTAAGAAGAACTTCAAGAAGGACAGCAAGGGGGTTGCCGCGCCTGGTAAGAAAGTTGCCGGGAAGAAGTCAAAGAATGGACCCAAGCCTGAGACTGAGTGTTTTTATTGCAAGGGAAGTGGTCACTGGAAGCGGAACTGTCCGAAATACTTTGTGGACAAGAAGGCCGGCAACACTAAAGGTATATGTGATATACATGTAATTGATGTGTACCTTACCAGTACTCGTAGTCGCTCCTGGGTATTTGATACCGGTGCGGTTGCTCACATTTGTAACTCAAAGCAGGAGCTGCGGAATAAGCAGAGACTGGCGAAGGATGAGGTGACGATGCGCGTCGGGAATGGTTCCAAGGTCGATGTGATCGTCGTTGGCACGCTGCCTCTACATTTACCTACGGGATTAGTTTTAAACCTCAATAATGGTTATTTAGTGCTAGCTTTGAGCATGAACATTGTATCAGGATCTCGTTTAATTCGAGATGGCTACTCATTTAAATCCGAGAATAATGGTTGTTCTATTTATATGAGAGATATGTTTTATGGTCATGCTCCGCTGGTGAATGGTTTATTCTTAATGAATCTCGAGTGTAATGTTACACATATTCATAGTGTGAATACCAATAGATGTAAGGTTGATAATGATAGTCCCACATACTTGTGGCACTGCCGCCTTGGTCACATAGGTGTCAAACGCATGAAGAAGCTCCATGCAGATGGACTTTTGGAGTCTATTGATTACGAATCATTTGACACGTGCGAACCATGCCTCATGGGTAAAATGACCAAGACTCCGTTCTCAGGAACAATGGAGCGAGCAACCAACTTATTGGAAATCATACATACTGATGTGTGCGGTCCAATGAGTGTTGAGGCTCGCGGTGGCTATCGTTATGTTCTCACCCTCACTGATGACTTGAGTAGATATGGGTATGTCTACTTAATGAAATACAAGTCTGAGACCTTTGAAAGGTTCAAGGAATTTCAGAGTGAGGTTGAGAATCAACATGACAGGAAAATCAAGTTCTTACGATCAGATCGTGGAGGAGAATACTTGAGTCACGAATTTGGCACACACTTAAGGAAATGTGGAATAGTTTCACAACTCACGCCGCCTGGAACACCTCAGCGTAATGGTGTGTCCGAACGTCGTAATCGCACTCTATTGGATATGGTGCGATCTATGATGTCTCTTACCGATTTACCACTGTCATTTTGGGGCTATGCTTTAGAGACTACCGCATTCACTTTAAATAGGGCTCCGTCGAAATCCGTTGAGATGACACCATATGAATTATGGTTTGGGAAGAAACCTAAGCTGTCGTTTCTAAAAGTTTGGGGATGCGATGCTTATGTCAAGAAACTTCAACCTGAAAAGCTCGAACCCAAGTCGGAAAAATGCGTCTTCATAGGATACCCTAAAGAAACTATTGGGTATACCTTCTACCTCAGATCTGAAGGCAAGATCTTTGTTGCCAAGAATGGATCCTTTCTAGAGAAAGAGTTTCTCTCGAAAGAAATAAGTGGGAGGAAAGTAGAACTCGATGAAGTATTACCTCTTGAACCGGTAAGTGGCGCAGCTCAAGAAAATGTTCCTGAGGTGCCTGCACAGACTAGAGAGGAAGTTAATGATGATGATCAGGAAACTTCAGATCAAGTTGCTACTGAACTTCGTAAGTCCACAAGGACACGTTCCGCACCAGAATGGTACGGCAACCCTGTCCTGGAAATCATGTTGTTAGACAACGGTAAACCTTCGAACTATGAAGAAGCGATGGCGGGCCCAGATTCCGACAAATGGCTGGAAGCCATGAAATCCGACATACGATCCATGTATGAAAACGAAGTATGGACTTTGACTGACTTGCCCGATGATTGGTGAGCCATAGAAAATAAATGGATCTTTAAGAAGAAGACAGACGCGGATGGTAATGTAACCATCTATAAAGCTCGGCTTGTCGCTAAGGGTTATCAACAAGTTCAAGGGGTTGACTACGATGAGACTTTCTCACCCGTAGCGAAGCTGAAGTCCGTCCCAATCATGTTAGCAATTGCCGCATTCTATGATTATGAGATATGGCAAATGGACGTCAAAACGGCATTCCTTAATGGTTTCCTTAAGGAAGAATTGTATATGATGCAGCCGGAAAGTTTTGTCGATCCTAAGAATGCTGACAAGGTGTGCAAGCTCCAACGCTCGATTTATGGGCTGATGCAAGCATCTCGGAGTTGGAACATTCATTTTGATGAGATGATCAAAGCGTTTGGGTTTACGCAGACTTATGGAGAAGCCTGCATTTACAAGAAAGTGAGTGGGAGCTCTGTAGCATTTCTCATATTGTATGTGGATGACATATTGTTTTTGGGAAATGATATAGAATTCTTGGGGAGCATAAAGGCCTACTTGAACAAGTGTTTTTCAATGAAGGATCTTGGAGAAGCTGCTTACATATTAGGCATCAAGATCTATAGAGATAGATCGAGACGCCTCATTGGTCTTTCACAGAGTACGTACCTTGACAAGATATTGAAGAAGTTCAATATGGATCAGTTAAAGAAGGGGTTCTTGCCTGTATTTCAAGGTACGAGATTGAGCACGGCTCAATGCCCGACCACGGCAGAAGATAGAGAAAAGATGAGTGTCGTCCCCTATGCCTCGGCCATAGGGTCTATCATGTATGCTATGTTGTGTACCAGACCTGATGTAAACCTTGCTGTAAGTTTGGTAGGAAGGTACCAAAGTAATCCCGGCATGGAGCACTGGACAACGGTCAAGAATATCCTGAAGTACCTGAAGAGGACTAAGGATATGTTTCTCGTTTATGGAGGTGACGAAGAGCTCGTCGTAAAGGGTTACGTCGATGCTAGCTTCGACACTGATCTTGATGACTCTAACTCACAAACCGGATACGTGTATATTTTGAATGGTGGGGCAGTAAGCCGGTGCATTTGCAAGAAAAGCGTTGTGGCAGGATCTACATGTGAAGCGGAGTACATGGCAGCCTCGGAGGCAGCACAAGAGGCAATCTGGGTGAAGGAGTTCATTACCGACCTAGGAGTCATACCCAATGCGTCGGGCCCAATGACTCTCTTCTGTGACAACACTGGAGCTATTGCCCTTGCCAAGGAGCCCAGGTTTCACAGGAAGACCAGGCATATCAAGCGTCGCTTCAACTCCATTCGTGAAAGTGTTCAAAATGGAGACATAGATATTTGTAAAGTGCATACGGACCTGAATGTGGCAGATCCGTTGACTAAACCTCTCCCTAGAGCAAAACATGATCAACACCAGAACTGCATGGATGTTCGATTCATCACAATGTAACTAGACTATTGACTCTAGTGCAAGTGGGAGACTGTTGGAAATATGCCCTAGAGGCAATAATAAAATGGTTATTATTATATTTCTTTGTTCGTGATAATTGTCTATTGTTCATGCTATAATTGTGTTATTCGGAAATCGTAATACATGTGTGAATACATAGACCACAACACGTCCCTAGTGAGCCTCTAGTTGACTAGCTCGTTGATCAAAAGATAGTCATGGTTTCCTGACTATGGACATTGGATGTCATTGATAACGGGATCACATCATTAGGAGAATGATGTGATGGACAAGACCCAATCCTAAGCATAGCTCAAAGATCGTGCAGTTTGTTTGCTATAGCTTTTCCGAATGTCAAGTATAATTTCCTTAGACCATGAGATTGTGCAACTCCCGGATGCCGTAGGAGTGCTTTGGGTGTGCCAAACGTCACAACGTAACTGGGTGACTATAAAGGTACACTACGGGTATCTCCGAAAGTGTCTGTTGGGTTGGCACGAATCGAGACTGGGATTTGTCACTCTGTATGACGGAGAGGTATCTCTGGGCCCACTCGGTAATGCATCATCATAATGAGCTCAATGTGATCAAGTGGTCGATCATGGGATCATGCATTACGGTACGAGTAAAGTGACTTGCCAGTAACGAGATTGAACAAGGTATTGGGATACTGACGATCGAGTCTCGGGCAAGTAACGTACCGATTGACAAAGGGAATTGTATACGGGATTGATCGAATCCTCGACATCGTGGTTCATCCGATGAGATCATCGAGGAGCATGTGGGAGCCAACATGGGTATCCAGATCCCGCTGTTGGTTATTGACCGCAGAGTCGTCTCGGTCATGTCTGCGTGTCTCCCGAACCCGTAGGGTCTACATACTTAAGGTTCGGTGACGCTAGGGTTGTTGAGACATTAGTATACGATTACCCGAAAGTTGTTCGGAGTCCCGGATGAGATCTCGGACGTCACGAGGAGTTCTGGAATGGTCCGAAGGTGAAGAATTATGTATAGGAAGTCCAGTTTCGGCCATCGGGAAAGTTTCGGGGTTACCAATATCGTACCGGGACCACCGGAAGGGTCCCGGGGGTCCACCGGGTGGGGCCACCTATCCCGGAGGGCCCCATGGGCTGAAGTGGTGAAGGGAACCAGCCCCTGATGGGCTGGTGCGCCCCCCTTGGGCCTCCCTTGCGCCTAGGGTTGGAAACCCTAGGGGTGGGGGGCGCCCCACTTGGCTTGGGGGGCAAGCCACCCCCCCTTGGAGATTGGATCTCCTAGGGCCGGCGCCCCCCTAGGGACCCTATATATAGTGGGGGGAGGAAGGGCAGCCGCACCCTAGCCCCTGGCGCCTCCCTCTCCCTCCCATGACACTCCTCCCTCTCCCTGAGCTTGGCGAAGCCCTGCCGAGATCACCGTTGCTTCCACCACCACGCCGTCGTGCTGCTGGATCTTCATCAACCTCTCCTTCCCCCTTGCTGGATCAAGTTGGAGGAGACGTCTTCCCAACCGTACGTGTGTTGAACGCGGAGGTGCCGTCCGTTCGGAGCTAGGTCATCGGTGATTTGGATCACGACGAGTACGACTCCATCAACCCGTTCTCTTGAACGCTTCCGCGCGCGATCTACAAGGGTATGTAGATGCACTCCCCTCTCCCTCGTTGCTAGATGACTCCATAGATTGATCTTGGTGATGTTTAGAAAATTTTAAAATTCTGCTACGTTCCCCAACACCCTGCCCCCGTATATAAAGGAGCAAGGGGGGAGAGGCGGCTGGCCAGGAGGAGGTGCGCCAGGGAGGAGTCCTACTCCCACTGGGAGTAGAACTCCCTCCTTTCCTAGTTGGAGTAGGAGAAGGAGGAAGGAGGGAAAGAGGAAGGAAAGGGGGGCGCCACCACTCTCCTTGTCCAATTCGTACTAGAGGGACAGGGGGCGCACGGCCTGCCCTGGCCGCCCCTCCTCTTCTCCATTAAGGCCCATCTTGGCCCATTAAACCCCCGGGGGGGTTCCGGTAACCTCAGGTACTCCGGTAAAATCCCGATTTTACCCGGAACACTTCCGATATCCAAATATAGGCTTCCAATATATCAATATTTATGTCTCGACCATTTCGAGACTCCTCGTCATGTCCGTGATCACATCCGGGACTCCGAACTTCCTTCGGTACATCAAAACACATAAACTCATAATATAGCCATCATCGAACTTTAAGCGTGCGGACCCTACGGGTTCGAGAACTATGTAGACATGACCGAGACATGTCTTCGGTCAATAACCAATAGCGGAACCTGGATGCTCATATTGGCTCCTACATATTCTACGAAGATCTTTGTCGGTCAAACCGCATAACAACATACGTTGTTCCCTTTGTCATCGGTATGTTACTTGCTCGAGATTCGATCGTCGGTATCTTAATACCTAGTTCATTCTCGTTACCGGCAAGTCTCTTTACTCGTTCTGTAATACATCATCCCGCAACTAACTCATTAGTTGCAATGCTTGCAAGGCTTATAGTGATGTGTATTACCGAGTGGGCCCAGAGATACCTCTCCGACGATCGAAGTGACAAATCCTAATCTCGAAATATGCCAACCCAACAAGTACCTTCGGAGACACCTGTAGAGCACCTTTATAATCACCCAGTTACGTTGTGACGTTTGGTAGCACACAAAGTGTTCTTCTGGTAAACGGGAGTTGCATAATCTCATAGTCATAGGAACATGTATAAGTCATGAAGAAAGCAATAGCAGAATACTAAACGATCGTGTGCTAAGCTAACGGAATGGGTCAAGTCAATCACATCATTCTCCTAATGATGTGATCCCGTTAATCAAATGACAACTGATGTCAATGGCTAGGAAACATAACCATCTTTGATCAACGAGCTAGTCAAGTAGAGGCATACTAGTGACACTCTGTTTGTTTATGTATTCACACAAGTATTATGTTTCCGGTTTATACAATGCTAGCATGTTTCCGGTCAAATAGAGGAATACTAGTGACACTCTGTTTGTTTAGGAGAATGATGTGATGGACAAGACCCAATCCTAAGCGTAGCACAAGATAGTGTAGTTCGTTGCTAAAGCTTTTCTAATGTCAAGTATCATTTCCTTGGACCATGAGATTGTGCAACTCCTGGATACTGTAGGAATGCTTTGGGTGTACCGAACGTCACAACATAACTGGGTGGCTATAAAGGTGCACTATAGGTATCTCCGAAAGTATCTGTTGGGTTGGCACGAATCGAGACTGGGATTTGTCACTCCGTATGACAAAGAGGTATCTCTGGGCCCACCGGTAATGCATCATCATAACGAGCTCATTGTGACTAAGGAGTTAGCCACATGATCATGCACTACGAAACTAGTAAAGAGACTTGCCGGCAACGAGCTTGAACGAGGTATATAGATACCGACGATCGGATCTCGGGTAAGTAACATGCCGATAGACAAAGGGAATTGTATACGGGATTGATTGAATCCTTGACATTGTGGTTCATCCGATGAGATCATCGTGGATCATGTGGGAGCCAACATGGGTATCCAAATCCCGTTGTTGGTTATTGGCCGGAGAGATGTCTCGGTCATGTCTGCATGGTTCCCGAACCCGTAGGGTCTACACACTTAAGGTTTGGTGACACTAGAGTTGTTATGAGAAATAGTATGTGGTTACCGAAGGTTGTTCGGAGTCCGGATGAGATCCCGGACGTCATGAGGAGTTCCGAAATGGTCCAGAGGTGAAGATTTATATATGGGAAGTCCAGTTTCAGTCACCGGAATGGTTTCGGGGGTTATCGGTATTGTACCAGGACCACCGGAAGGTGTCCGGGGGTCCACCGGGTGGGGCCACTTGCCCCAGTGGGCCAAGTGGGCTGAAAAAGGGAGGGAACCAGCCCCTGGTGGGCTGGTGTGCCCCCAAGGGGCCCTAGGCGCCTAGGGTTAGAAACCCTAGGGGGTGGGGGCGCATCCCACCTGACTTGGGGGGCAAGTCCCCCTTGGCCAAATCCCCCCCCTTGTAGATGGGATCTAGGGGGCCGACCCCTCTCCCCTTCCCCCTATAAATAGTGGGGGGTGGGAGGGATGTGAGACCCTTCGCCTGGCGCAGCCCCTCCCCTCTCGAACACCTCCTCCTCCTCCTCCATAGTGCTTGGCGAAGCCCTGCCGGAGAACCACGAGCTCCATCACCACCATGCCGTCGTGCTGTCAGAGTTCTCCCTCAACTTCTCCTCTCCCATTGCTGGATCAAGAAGGAGCAGACGTCCCCGGGCTGTACGTGTGTTGAACACGGAGGCGCCGTCCTTTCGGCGCTGGATCGGATCTTCCGTGATTTGAATCACCGCGAGTACGACTCCATCATCCGCGTTCCTTGTAACGCTTCCGCTTAGCGATCTTCAAGGGTATGAAGATGCACTCCCTCTCTCTCGTTACTAGCATCTCCTAGATTGATGTTGGTGACACGTAGGAATTTTTTTGAATTATTGCTACATTCCCCAACAAGAACAGCCGCCACCGCAGCCAGGGATGGCCACAAAGGGAGGCCCTCTCGCGCTGTGCACCGCAATCCAGTCGCAAGGGCCCGGCCGGACAAAGATAGCACACATCCAACCGCTCCCATGATGCCCCCACTAGCAAACTACGCCAAGGGAGGCCGCCCGTGACTCAGGAAACTCGCGACCCGCGGTGCCAGAGGTGGATCTAGGGTCGCCGCCGTGATGCAACCGCCGCCATCACCAGCCTCATGCCTGCACCACCTCCATGTCGCCCGTTGCACTGCCGCCATGACACTGTCACCGGCCAACTTCGGAGCGCCGCCGCACTGTAGCGCCCAACACCAAGCGCTGCATCTCCTACGCGTGGAGACGAAGAGGCCCCGCTGGCGCCGGCGTCGACCTGGCTTCGCATGCTCGCTTCCTCTGGCGGCGGCAAGCGAGGAGAAAATGGAGGAGGGGGATTGGCGATGAGGCTAGGGTTGGCCTCCCGGACGCTCGCGGGAGCATTGCGTGAGGAGGAGGGGGAGAATTCTATCCCTGTCCAAATGAACAGACAATCCCCATTTTGATTGGTTTACCTTGAATCTCTTTGAATTGTGCGTACACAATTTGTGTGGTATTGGACCACGGTGTAGCTGTCCTACACAATCCATCTGTCAAGTGGATCATATGAATGCATTATAGTCTCCATGGACATGTGTGTTGTGGGTTACCGACCTTCCAAAATACGAAGATTTGTTCGTCGCATCCCCGCAGAAAAAAGGGAGAGAATTGTTCGTCGCAGCCTATCCGAGAACGGGGACCATGGAACGCATGTGCGAGCTCAAAATGATCCCATAGCTCTGTGACTTTACGAATCTCTTCAATAAAGATACGTTAATTGGAAAACATATTACATCCTTGTTGGACCTTCTTAAGCGAGCCAATCTGGGACGTCAAATCATTGCACCCACATATGCATTGTTGTAATACAGTCATGCAAACATATTGCGACATTTTGAACATGCTGATGAAACGAATGCCCCTTATTGTCCATAAGACATGACACAGGAACAAAAACTAGTGCAATCTTCTAACATATCATGAATATTTACAAAGCAAAAAGTATGTACAGTTACATAACTAAGTAACTTATGCAACATCAAAAGTTCTCAAAACCACTAACTTGTAAAAATCAACCTTTGAGCATGCGACCTCGCCGCTTATGGTCGGCTGGCAACCAATCTGGATCTGAGAGCCCAAGCATCATTGGATTAGGTGTTCCCTGGACCAATCCACCACTCTCTACTGAGTTCAATAAACTTCTAACATATCATGAAAATGATAAGTATAGAACATAGAAAATTGTTCGAACGTGGGCCGCGAGGGCCTAATCATTAGGGTGTGGGCTGCAGCCTGAGCCGTTTCCACGTCCAAATGATTAGGGGTCTAGTGGCCCACGGCCTAACGCTTGCGTGCTCTCTCTCTTTCTCTCCACAATTCCTCCTGCCGCAAAAGCCATCGCCGTAGTCGCCGCCTCCCCTCCCCTGCCGCACCCCAGAGGTACCCGACCGCCTCCGTCCATGTTAGTACTCGCCGATCGCCCTACTTGTTTGCTTTACTCGTTCGATCTTGCATTTCATCGATCGCGTACTCGTTTGTGTCTTCAAATTGATTTTCGGCAGTACGACACAAGATCGACCATGGCGTTGATCGGTAGCGATGACACGGTGGCGGTACTCGAGGAACTACGTCGCAGGGAGGACAAGGACGACCCCGAACATCTCCACCAGTACGAGGGTCGACGCTGAGGGCTGCCTGAAGAGGCTCTTCTGGGCTAACGCCGACGCGCGCCTCAGCAGCGTCCTCTACAGCGATGACGGCGTGGTTGTCATCGACACCGTGTTCCGGGCAAACAGGTATGGCGCGGCCTTCGTCCATTTCCTCGGGTTGAACCACCACCGGCGCCCCGTGCTCCTCGGCTGCGGCGTCCTCACTGACCAATCCCCCGACCACCTGCCAAGAGAAGCCCAAGTCAGTGATCACCGACGGCGGGAGTGAATAGCATAAAACTACCAATTTTCGTGTTATGGTTCCAAGAAACTACCGAAAATTTGTTTGTGACTAGTTACTACCACTTTAGGCGTCGACTGTTTCAAAAAACACAAAATGTCCGTTGCTAAGAAATTAAACCGGGTTATGACAGTTTGACCTTTTGTTTGACCATTAGCTGACATGTGGGGCCCACACATTAGTGTCTCTTCCTCATTTCCTTCACTCATCTCTACCTCCCTTCTCCTTCTTCAATCCCAGCTCAACTTCCCACCGGTGAAAGACTCCCCAAGTTCACTAGAGACGGCGGCGCAGCCATGGGCACCGGCCAGACTGCTCGACCGCATCCACTCACACAACGACATTCTTGTGGACGGCGGCGTCAGCAGGGCGACGGAGCGCCGGCCGCCTCTCCTTCCACCAGCGCCAATAGCCCACTCTTCCACCTCGCCGGCATCGAGGCCGCTCCTTCGCCTCCACTACTGCCTCCTCTTCCCAGATCCTCTTCTCCTCCCCATATTCTGCAACCCGAAGCGCCCTCCTCTACGGCCTGGAGCCATGGACAGAGGCCCTGCCCCGCATTGCCGGCCAATCCCAGCAGGCACCGTTGGTGCAAGGTCTAGGCGGAGGTTGGTCGCGGCTGCGGGCGACACGGGCGGCTAACTCCGGCAGCAGGCCTCCTTGGACGTGGTCCTCCATGGCGGCGTCCAGCAGGGGGACGAAGGCGTCCACCCCACACCCTGCACGTACTATACGGCGACGAGTGACGGAAGGGAGCTCCACAGCGGCGCCATGGCTGCTGGCCGGCGAGCTCCTCGCGGCGGCTGGCCCGTGAGCACGCCGCGGGCGCACATCCATGGGAGGGACTCGATTGCTTTTTTCAAAACATTACAAGGACCCGACTGCATTTTTTAAACATTTATAGGGACCCAATTGTTTTTTATGAGGAAGAGACACTGACACGTGGGCCCCACATGTTAGCTAACGGTCAAACAAACGGTTAAACTGACGGTTCGTTTAGGTGCGGGCCCAACTTGTCATAAACTTGTTTAATTTCTTAGCAACATGCGTTTTGGGTTTTTTGAAATAGCCAACGCCAAAAGTGGTAGTTATCAGTCACAAATAAATTTCCGGTAGTTTTTTGAAAGGGAAAATTTTCTTTTGCCACTCTAAATTTTGCCATTTTTTCTTATGTCATTCTAGATTTTAATATTTCACTTTTGCCACTCTTAGCTTTTGATAATTATCACAATTGCCATTCGATGGCAAAAGCAAAATGATTTTATTTCATTTTTGTCACTCTTAGCTTTTGAAATGTATCACAATTGCTACTCTGAAAATTTTGCTTTTGCCACAAAAATGGCAATTATGAAAATGATCAACAATTAAGAGTGGCAAAAGTGAAATGTCCAAATTTAGAGTGGCATAAGAAAAATTGGCAAAATCTAGAGTGAAAAAAACAAAAATTTCCCTTTTTAAAACCATAACCCGAAAAATGATAGTTTTATGCTATTCACTCCCAACGGCGACAACGCGGTGGTTCAAGCAGTCCAGGTCGTGCTCCCGCAGTGCCACCACGGGATCTGCTCGTGCCACCTGGAGCAGGGCATCAGGGAGCACCTCAGCGGCTATTCGGCCCTGGTCGGCTTCAGGTCGCTGATGTTGGAGGACAGTTGCTCGCCTGTGGACAAGGAGCGATGGCACAGTTTCGTGGCCAGCCAGGAATGGCTCTTCAGGATGTACGTGAAGAGGGAGCTCTGGGCCGCCGCCTTCGTCTGCGACAAGTTCTTCCTCGGCCTGGCGAGAGACCAGAGCACGGAGTGCCTCTGCCTATCTTCGGGCCTGCGTAGGTCCTTCTCCGAGGACATGACGTACACAACTTAGGCAAGCTACACTTGGACCCCACATGGCATATACACAAAAATTGTGGTAAGATTCCCTTAGGTTTGCCAACTTGTGGCTCTCATTTTGATGAACTAACCTTAGGCAAGCTTGATAAAAATGTGTGGCAAAGTGTGGCAATACTAGGACTAGAACCAAACATCCCCTACATGTGCGCGCAGCAGACCGAGCTGGACGAGGAGGCCGACAAGTCCCGCGTCGAGCTGACCACCGAGCACGAGTACCTTGAGGAAGACGCTGCGAGGTCCTTCATGCCCGCCAACTTCGCCATCGTGCTGGAGGAGATCAAGGCGCTGGACGACTTCAAGATCGTCGACACCCTGAGCGGCAGCTTCGGCGACAAGGTCTACACGTTGGATCTCCATGGCGAGCTCTTCAACGTGCTGCAGTCCGACGACCGCGTCGACCGCCGCGACGGTGTCGTCTTCAAGTGCAGCTGCCGGAAGATGGAGCGCGACGGCCTACCGTGCCGGCACATCCTCCACGTGCTGCGGCATGAGAGGGCATCCACCATACCGAAGCGCTGCAAGCTGGGACGGCTGCGCCGGCGGGGTGACACAAGGTGCGAGAGGCTTGGCGAGACGGAAACGCGAGAGACGTGATTCAGGACCATGGTTCAGCCGAACCTATGGTCTATACCGTACGATTTAACATCCTACTACATGTGGATCTGTGACACGCATGTCAACTATATTTTTTAATCAACCATGCATGAATCCTCATGAATAGACATGCATGCTAACTGCATTTTTTAATCAACCATGAACGAATCCTCATAAATAGTGTCTAAAAACCAATGATGTTGAGCGGAGGTTTGACTGAACCAAACATTTTCGATGGAGGCGCTGGGGCGGCAGGTGTTCGACCTGGCGCCGCGGGACGCCAATGAGTTTGAGGATATCAAGGGGTTCCTGCAAGATTGGCTGCAGGAGAGGCGAGGCCACTGCCCCGCTTGGGCCTTCCGTCTTTATGAGTAGTCCATACACTCTACGGCTTCCTCTTATATACGTGACTGCCGTACATCATCTATCTTCTACGGGTATCCATTAATTGGTCTTGTGACTTGAAGTAGTACTACCCATCTTCTACTGGTATCTATTGTTAAGCACTGTTAAGAACGTACTATATTGTTACTGTTCTAATTAGGTTAATTATGGGATGCTGATGCAATAGGTTTATTATGGCTGCCGGCTTGCTGAATCTCAGCCAACTGAGACTTAATGAAGTCTTGGTCGATGCTATATTCGTTAGATCCTACATAAAGATCCGTGTATTTTTTTTAATTTCCTTTTTGTATGTTCTTTCACTTGATTAAGACTTTGTTAAATTTCATAGATCTAACCACACCTTTATGAATGTGAATTGCTGTTATTTTAATTATCTGGAGCTTTTATTTTAAGTGTCGACGATGCTTCATGCAGGAAAGGAAATGGCAGAAACGGGCCGATATTTTGTTCAGGGAACATGTCGCTTTGCCTATCACTACAAAGTGTTCTTTTTTCAGTTTGTAGTATGAATGAACATGTGATCTCCATTTTTGTTCGTTCATCTTGTGTCACTTTGAATTGTGCGTACACAACACTACTACACTAGCACTACGGTGGGATGCAAGCGAACGCGTCGTCTGTGAAGCTGAAAGTAAGCTAACCACTAGTGCTTTAATAATCGTGTTAATGCAAAAATGATACAATCACGGACTTCGTGGAGGCGTCCGCCTGCATCCCTGTGCAGCTCTTGTACGATGTCCCTGTGCTATAAAAATCACTGCAATGCAATGTGCAGCTCTTGTACGATGTCCCTGTGCATAAAAGTCACATCCAGCACAGTCAAATAGGTCAATGCCTTCCTTGGGCTAGCTGGGTAATATAAGAGGTTTACCAATCATTATGGCATTATTAGCAGACCCTCACCGAACTTTTCTCAAACAGGGTGCAACATTTGTATGGTCCTCAACAGTGCACCAAGCTTTTGAAGCATGAAGCAAGCCTTGGTGTTAGCCTGATTTTTCAAAACAATTTTTTCTTGAGACTGATGCATGTCATGATGGTATTGGAGCTGTTCTTATTTAACAAGGACATCTTGTTGCATATCTAAGTAGAGCACCGTGTCCGAAATCTCGAGCATTGTCCACTGAGGAAAAAGTGTGTTTGCTTATTTTGCTAGAAATAGACATGTGGAGATCTTACTTCCAACACAAAGAAATTCATCATTCAGACTGATCACAAGAGTTAGGACCATTTGTCTGAACAAAGACTCACAATGCAACATCCATCTTGCAAAAAGCATTTGTTAAACTCCTAGGGTTACAATACAAAATTCAATATAAAAAAGGGAGTTGCAACCAAGTAGCTCATGCGCTTAGTAGGAAACTGGAAGAACATGAAGTATGTGTAATTTCCACTGTCATACCTACTTGAACAACTGCAGTTATAGAATGGTATGCCCATGACATTTATGACGAGGAACTAATTGCTACATTGGCAGTACATTCAACTCCATCACGCAAATATATGTTGGAGGAAGGACTATTGAGGTACAAAGATAGAACACATACTGGGGAAAATCCCACAACACATAATCATATCTTGCAAGCATTGCATGCCAGTGGAATATGTGGGAATTCTAGGATCACTACCACTTACCACAGGTAATGTCCTTGTTTTCTTGGACTTTTATGAAACAAACAATGTAAAAGTATGTAAATCAGTGCACTATGTGTCAATAAGCAAAAATTGAACATATATAAAAAGTTACCTGGTTTTTACAACCACTGAAAGTTCCTAAGCAAGCATGCGATTCAGCATGGGTTTCATTTGGGGGCTTGCCAAAGTAAGGAGCTTATGCCTCTATTCAGGTGATGGTGGACACATTCAGTAAGAATGCTCATTTTTTCACTCAGACATTTCTTCACTATTCAACAAGTGGCACAAAAGTTTGTGGAAGAAGTGTACGGATTGTGTGGCATGCCCTTGCCATCTCTGATAGGGATCCTATTTTCACAAGAAAATTTTGGCACCACTTGTTTGTTGGGGAACGTAGTAATTTCAAAATTTTCCTACGCACACGCAAGATCATGGTGATGCATAGCAACGAGAGGGGAGAGTATGATCTACGTACCCTTGTAGATCGCAACGGAAGCGTTGACACAACGTAGAGGAAGTAGTCGTACGTCTTCTTCCCGATCCGACCGATCCAAGCACCGTTACTCCGGCACCTCCGAGTTCTTAGCACACGTACAGCTCGATGACGTTCCCCGGGCTCCGATCCAGCAAAGCTTCGGGGATGAGTTTCGTCAGCACAACGGCGTGGTGACGATGATGATGTTCTACCGACGCAGGGCTTCGCCTAAGCACTACAACGATATGACCGAGGTGGAATATGGTGGCAGGGGGCGCCGCACACGGCTAAGGAGTGTCTCTAGGGTGCCCCTTGCCTCAGTATATAAAGGAGCCAGGGAGAGGGGGCGGCCGGCCAAGGTGGGCGCGCCAAGGGGGAGTCCTACTCTCGCCGGGAGTAGGACTCCTAGTTGGACAAGGAGAGAGGGGAAAGAGGTGGAAGAGAGGAAGGAAAGGGGGGGGGGCGCCGCCCCCTTCCCTCGTCCTATTCGGACTAGGAAGGGGAGGGGCGCGCGGCCACCTCTTGCCTCCTTCTCTCTTCTCCCTCAAGGCCCATGTAGGCCCAATAACCCCCCGGGGGGGTTCCGGTAACCCCCCGGAACTCCGGAAAAATGCCGATTTCACCAGGAACGATTCCGAAATATAAGCTTCCAATATATCAATCTTTACGTCTCGACCATTTCGAGACTCCTCGTCATGTCCGTGATCACATCCGGGACTCCGAACAAACTTCGGTACATCAAAAATGCATAAACTCATAATAACTGTCATCGTAACTTTAAGCGTGCGGACCCTACGGTTCGAGAACAATGTAGACATGACCGAGACACATCTCCGGTCAATAACCAATAGCGGGACCTGGATGCCCATATTGGCTCCTACATATTCTACGAAGATCTTTATCGGTCAGACCGCATAACAACATACGTTGTTCCCTTTGTCATCGGTATGTTACTTGCCCGAGATTCGATCGTCGGTATCCAATACCTAGTTCAATCTCGTTACCGGCAAGAGTCTTTACTTGTTCCGTAATACATCATTTCACAACTAACATATTAGTTGTAATGCTTGCAAGGCTTATGTGATGTGCATTACCGAGAGGGCCCAGAGATACCTCTTCGACAATCGGAGTGACAAATCCTAATCTCGAAATACGCCAACCCAACATCTACCTTTGGAGACACCTGTAGTACTCCTTTATAATCACCCAGTTACGTTGTGACGTTTGGTAGCACCCAAAGTGTTCCTCCGGTAAATGGGAGTTGCATAATCTCATAGTCATAGTAACATGTATATGTTATGAAGAAAGCAATAGCAACATACTAAACGATCGGGTGCTAAGCTAATGGAATGGGTCATGTCAATCAGATCATTCAACTAATGATGTGATCCCATTAATCAAATAACAACTATTTTGTCTATGGTTAGGAAACATAACCATCTTTGATTAATGAGCTAGTCAAGTAGAGGCACACTAGTGACACTCTGTTTGTCTATGTATTCACACATGTATTATGTTTCCGGTTAATACAATTCTAGCATGAATAATAAACATTTATCATGATATAAGGAAATAAATAATAACTTTATTATTGCCTCTAGGGCATATTTCCTTCAGTCTCCCACTTGCACTAGAGTCAATAATCTAGATTACACCGTAATGATTCTAACACCCATGGAGCCTTGGTGCTGATCATGTTTTGCTCGTGGAAGAGGCTTAGTCAACGGGTCTGCAACATTCAGATCTGTATGTATCTTGTAAATCTCTATGTCTCCCACCTGGACTAGATCCCGGATGGAATTGAAGCGTCTCTTGATGTGCTTGGTTCTCTTGTGAAATCTGGATTCCTTTGCCAAGGCAATTGCACCAGTATTGTCACAAAAGATTTTCATTGGACCCGATGCACTAGGTATGGCACCTAGATCGGATATGAACTCCTTCATCCAGACTCCTTCATTTGCTGCTTCCGAAGCAGCTATGTATTCCGCTTCACATGTAGATCCCGCTACGACGCTTTGTTTAGAACTGCACCAACTGACAGCTCCACCGTTTAATGTAAACACGTATCCGGTTTGTGATTTAGAATCGTCCGGATCAGTGTCAAAGCTTGCATCAACGTAACCTTTTATGATGAGCTCTTTGTCACCTCCATATATGAGAAACATATCCTTAGTCCTTTTCAGGTATTTCAGGATGTTCTTGACCGCTGTCCAGTGATCCATTCCTGGATTACTTTGGTACCTCCCTGCTAAACTTATAGCAAGGCACACATCAGGTCTGGTACACAGCATTGCATACATGATAGAGCCTATGGCTGAAGCATAGGGAACATCTTTCATTTTCTCTCTATCTTCTGCAGTGGTCGGGCTTTGAGTCTTACTCAATTTCACACCTTGTAACACAGGCAAGAACCCTTTCTTTGCTTGATCCATTTTGAACTTTTTCAAAACTTTGTCAAGGTATGTGCTTTGTGAAAGTCCAATTAGGCGTCTTGATCTATCTCTATAGATCTTAATGCCTAATATATAAGCAACTTCACCGAGGTCTTTCATTGAAAAACTCTTATTCAAGTATCCCTTTATGCTACCCAGAAATTCTATATCATTTCCAATCAGTAATATGTCATCTACATATAATATCAGAAATGCTACAGAGCTCCCACTCACTTTCTTGTAAATAGAGGCTTCTCCAAAAGTCTATATAAAACCAAATGCTTTGATCACACTATCAAAGCGTTTATTCCAACTCCGAGAGGCTTGCACCAGTCCATAAATGGATCGCTGGAGCTTGCATACTTTGTTAGCTCCCTTTGGATCGACAAAACCTTCTGGTTGCATCATATACAACTCTTCTTCCAGAAATCCATTCAGGAATGTAGTTTTGACATCCATCTGCCAAATTTCATAATCATAAAATGCGGCAATTGCTAACATGATTCGGACAGACTTAAGCATCACTACGGGTGAGAAGGTCTCATCGTAGTCAGTCCCTTGAACTTGTCGAAAACCTTTTGCGACAAGTCGAGCTTTATAGACAGTAATATTACCGTCAGCGTCAGTCTTCTTCTTGAAGATCCATTTATTCTCAATTGCTTGCCGGTCATTGGGCAAGTCAACCAAAGTCCATACTTTGTTCTCATACATGGATCCCATCTCAGATTTCATGGCTTCAAGCCATTTTGCGGAATCTGGGCTCACCATCGCTTCTTCATAGTTCGTAGGTTCATCATAATCTAGTAGCATGACTTCCAGAACAGGATTACCGTACCACTCTAGTGTGGATCTCACTCTGGTTGACCTACGAGGTTCAGTAGTATCTTGATCTAAAGTTTCATGATCATCATCATTAGCTTCCTCACTAACTGGTGTAGGTGTCACTGAAACAGTTTTCTGTGATGTACTACTTTCCAATAAGGGAGCAGGTACAGTTACCTCGTCAAGTTCTACTTTCCTCCCACTCACTTCTTTCGAGAGAAACTCCTTTTCTAGAAAGGATCCATTCTTAGCAACGAATGTCTTGCCTTCGGATCTATGATAGAAGGTGTACCCAACAGTCTCCTTTGGGTATCCTATGAAGACACATTTCTCCGATTTGGGTTCGAGCTTATCAGGTTGAAGCTTTTTCACATAAGCATCGCAGCCCCAAACTTTAAGAAACGACAACTTTGGTTTCTTGCCAAACCATAGTTCATAAGGCGTTGTCTCAACGGATTTTGATGGTGCCCTATTTAACGTGAATGCGGCCGTCTCTAGAGTATAACCCCAAAACGATAGCGGTAAATATGTAAGAGACATCATAGACCGCACCATATCTAATAAAATACGATTACGACGTTCGGACACACCATTACGCTGTGGTGTTCCGGGTGGCGTGAGTTGCGAAACTATTCCACAATTTTTCAAATGTACACCAAACTCGTAACTCAAATATTCTCCTCCACGATCAGATCGTAGAAACTTTATTTTCTTGTTACGATGATTTTCAACTTCACTCTGAAATTCTTTGAACTTTTCAAATGTTTCAGACTTATGTTTCATTAGGTAGATATACCCATATCTGCTTAAATCATCTGTGAAGGTGAGAAAATAACGATATCCGCCACGAGCCTCAATATTCATCAGACCACATACATCTGTATGTATGATTTCCAACAAATCTGTTGCTCTCTCCATAGTACCGGAGAATGGTGTTTTAGTCATCTTGCCCATGAGGCACGGTTCGCAAGTACCAAATGATTCATAATCAAGTGGTTCCAAAAGCCCATCGGTATGGAGTTTCTTCATGCGTTTTACACCGATATGACCTAAACGACAGTGCCACAAATAAGTTGCACTATCATTATCAACTATGCATCTTTTGGCTTCAACATTATGAATATGTGTATCACTACTATCGAGATTCATCAAAAATAGACCACTCTTCAAAGGTGCATGACCATAAAAGATATTACTCATATAAATAGAACAACCATTATTCTCTGATTTAAATGAATAACCGTCTCGCATCAAACAAGATCCAGATATAATGTTCATGCTCAACGCAGGCACCAAATAACAATTATTTAGGTCTAATACTAATCCCGAAGGTAGATATAGAGGTAGCGTGCCGACCGCGATCACATCGACTTTGGAACCATTTCCCACGCGCATCGTAACCTCGTCCTTTGCCAGTGTTTGCTTAATCCGTAGTCCCTGTTTTGAGTTGCAAATATTAGCAACAGAACCATTATCAAATACCCAGGTACTACTGCGAGCTCTAGTAAGGTACACATCAATAACATGTATATCACATATACCTTTGTTCACCTTGCCATCCTTCTTATCCGCCAAATAATTGGGGCAGTTCCGCTTCCAGTGACCAGTCTGCTTGCAGTAGAAGCACTCAGTTTCAGGCTTAGGTCCAGACTTGGGTTTCTTCTCTTGAGCAGCAACTTGTTTGCCGTTCTTCTTTAAGTTCCCCTTCTTCTTCCCTTTGCCCTTTTTCTTGAAACTAGTGGTCTTGTTGACCATCAACACTTGATGCTCCTTTTTGATTTCTAGCTCCGCAGCTTTCAACATTGCGAAGAGCTCGGGAATAGTCTTATTCATCCCTTGCATATTATAGTTCATCACGAAGCTCTTGTAGCTTGGTGGCAGTGATTGGAGAATTCTGTCAATGACGCAATCATCTGGAAGATTAACTCCCAATTGAATCAAGTGATTATTATACCCAGACATTTTGAGTATATGCTCACTAACAGAACTGTTCTCCTCCATCTTGCAGCTGTAGAACTTATTGGAGACTTCATATCTCTCAATCCGGGAATTTGCTTGAAATATTAACTTCAACTCCTGGAACATCTCATATGCTCCATGACGTTCAAAACGTCGTTGAAGTCCCGATTCTAAGCTGTAAAGCATGGCACACTGAACTATCGAGTAGTCATCAGCTTTGCTCTGCCAGACGTTCATAACATCTGGTGTTGCTCCAGCAGCAGGCCTGGCACCCAGCGGTGCTTCCAGGACGTAATTCTTCTGTGCAGCAATGAGGATAATCCTCAAGTTACGGACCCAGTCCGTGTAATTGCTACCATCATCTTTCAACTTTGCTTTCTCAAGGAACGCATTAAAATTCAACGGAACAACAACACGAGCCATCTATCTACAATCAACATAAACAAGCAAGATACTATCAGGGACTAAGTTCATGATAAATTTAAGTTCAATTAATCATATTACTTAAGAACTCCCACTTAGATAGACATCCCTCTAATCCTCTAAGTGATTATGTGATCCAAATCAACTAAACCACGTCCGATCATCACGTGAGATGGAGTAGTTTCATTGGTGAACATCGCTATGTTGATCATATCTACTATATGATTCACGCTCGACCTTTCGGTCTCCGTGTTCCGAGGCCATATCTGCATATGCTAGGCTCGTCAAGTATAACCCGAGTATTCTGCGTGTGCAAAACTGGCTTGCACCCGTTGTAGATGGACGTAGAGCTTATCACACCCGATCATCACGTGGTGTCTGGGAACGACGAACTTTGGCAATGGTGCATACTCAGGGAGAACACTTCTTGATAATTTAGTGAGAGATCATCTTATAATGCTACCGTCAACCAAAGCAAGATAAGATGCATAAAAGATAAACATCACATGCAATCAATATAAGTGATATGATATGGCCATCATCATCTTGTGCCTGTGATCTCCATCTCCGAAGCACCGTCATGATCACCATCATCACCGGCGCGACACCTTGATCTCCATCGTAGCATCGTTGTCGTCTCGCCAACTATTGCTTCTACGACTATCGCTACCGCTTAGTGATACAGTAAAGCAATTACAGGGCGATTGCATTGCATACAATAAAGCGACAACCATATGGCTCCTGCCAGTTGCCGATAACTCGGTTACAAAACATGATCATCTCATACAATAAAATATAGCATCATGTCTTGACCATATCACATCACGACATGCCCTACAAAAACAAGTTAGACGTCCTCTACTTTGTTGTTGCAAGTTTTACGTGGCTGCTACGGGCTTAAGTAAGAACTAATCTCACCTACGCATCAAAACCACAACGATAGTTTGTCAATTTGACTCCGTTTTAACCTTCGCAAGGACCGGGCGTAGCCACACTTGGTTCAACTAAAGTTGGAGAGACTGTCGCCCGCAAGCCACCTATGTGCAAAGCACGTCGGGAGAACCGGTCTCGCGTAAGCGTACGCGTAATGTCGGTCCGGGTCATCTCGTCCAACAATACCACCGAACCAAAGTATGACACGCTGGTAGGCAGTATGACTTATATCGCCCACAACTCACTTGTGTTCTACTCGTGCATATAACATCAAACCATAAAACCTAGGCTCGGATGCCACTGTTGGGGAACGTAGTAATTTCAAAATTTTCCTACGCACACGCAAGATCATGGTGATGCATAGCAACGAGAGGGGAGAGTATGATCTACGTACCCTTGTAGATCGCAACGGAAGCGTTGACACAACGTAGAGGAAGTAGTTGTACGTCTTCTTCCCGATCCGACCGATCCAAGCACCGTTACTCCGGCACCTCCGAGTTCTTAGCACACGTACAGCTCGATGACGTTCCCCGGGCTCCGATCCAGCAAAGCTTCGGGGATGAGTTCCGTCAGCACAATGGCATGGTGACGATGATGATGTTCTACCGAGGCAGGGCTTCACCTAAGCACTACAACGATATGACCGAGGTGGAATATGGTGGCAGGGGGCACCGCACATGGCTAAGGAACGATCACGAGGATCAACTTGTGTCTCTAGGGTGCCCCTTGCCTTAGTATATAAAGGAGCCAGGGAGATGGGGCGGCCGGCCAAGGTGGGCGCGCCAAGGGGGAGTCCTACTCCCGCCGGGAGTAGGACTCCTAGTTGGACAAGGAGAGAGGGGAAAGAGGTGGAAGAGAGGAAGGAAAGGGGGGCGCCGCCCCCCTTCCCTTGTCCTATTCGGACTAGGAAGGGCAGGGGCGCGCGGCCACCTCTTGCCTCCTTCTCTCTTCTCCCTCAAGGCCCATGTAGGCCCAATAACCCCCCGGGGGGGTTCCGGTAACCCCCCGGTACTCCGGAAAAATGCCGATTTCACCCGGAACGATTCCGATGTCCAAATATAGGCTTCCAATATATCAATCTTTACGTATTGACCATTTCGAGACTCCTCGTCATGTCCGTGATCACATCCGGGACTCCGAACAAACTTCGGTACATCAAAAATGCATAAACTCATAATAACTGTCATCGTAACTTTAAGCGTGCGGACCCTACGGTTCGAGAACAATGTAGACATGACCGAGACACATCTCCGGTCAATAACCAATAGCGGGACCTAGATGCCCATATTGGCTCCTACATATTCTACGAAGATCTTTATCGGTCAGACCGCATAACAACATACGTTGTTCCCTTTGTCATCGGTATGTTACTTGCCCGAGATTCGATCGTCGGTATCCAATACCTAGTTCAATCTCGTTACCGGCAAGTCTCTTTACTCGTTCTGTAATACATCATCTCACAACTAACATATTAGTTGTAATGCTTGCAAGGCTTATGTGATGTGCATTACCGAGAGGGCCCAGAGATACCTCTCCAACAATCGGAGTGACAAATCCTAATCTCGAAATACGCCAACCCAACATCTACCTTTGGAGACACCTGTAGTACTCCTTTATAATCACCAAGTTACGTTGTGACGTTTGGTAGCACCCAAAGTGTTCCTCCGGTAAACGGGAGTTGCATAATCTCATAGTCATAGGAACATGTATAAGTTATGACGAAAGCAATAGCAACATACTAAACGATCGGGTGCTAAGCTAATGGAATGGGTCATGTCAATCAGATCATTCAACTAATGATGTGATCCCATTAATCAAATAACAACTATTTTGTCTATGGTTAGGAAACATAACCATCTTTGATTAAGGAGCTAGTCAAGTAGAGGCACACTAGTGACACTCTGTTTGTCTATGTATTCACACATGTATTATGTTTCCGGTTAATATAATTCTAGCATGAATAATAAACATTTATCATGATATAAGGAAATAAATAATAACTTTATTATTGCCTCTAGGGCATATTTCCTTCAGTCTCCCACTTGCACTAGAGTCAATAATCTAGTTCACATCGCCATGTGATTTAACAGCAATAGTTCACATCACCATGTGATTATCACCCATAGTTCACATCGATATGTGATCAACACCCAAAGGGTTTACTAGAGTCAGTAATCTAGTTCACATCGCTATGCGATTAACACCCAAAGAGTATTAAGGTGTGATCATGTTTTGCTTGTGAGATAATTTTAGTCAACAGGTCTGTCATATTCAGATCCGTAAGTATTTTGCGAATTTCTATGTCAACAATGCTCTGCACGGAGCTACTCTAGCTTATTGCTCCCTCTTTCAATATGTATCTATATCGAGGCTTAGAGTCATCCAGATCTGTGTCAAAACTTGCATCGACGTAACTTTTTACGACGAACCTTTTTGTCACCTCCATAATTGAGAAATATTTCCTTATTCCACTAAGAATAATTTTGACCGCTGTCCAGTGATCTACTCTTAGATCACCATTGTACTCCCTTGCTTAACACAGTGTAGGTTATACAATAGATCTGGTACACAGCATGGCATACTTTATAGAACCTATGGCTGAGGCATAGGGAATGACTTTTATTCTATTTCTATCTTCTGCCGTGGTCGGGCTTTGAGTCTTACTCAATTTCACACCTTGTAACACAGCCAAGAACTCTTTCTTTGACTGTTCCATTTTTGAACTACTTCAAAATATTGTCAAGGTATGTACTCATTGAAAAAACTTATCAAGCGTCTTGATCTATCTCTATAGATCTTGAAGCTCAATATGTAAGCAGCTTTACCGAAGTCTTTCTTTGAAAAACTCCTTTCAAACACTCCTTTATGCTTTGCAGAATAATTCTACATTATTTCCGATAAACAATATGTCATACACATATACTTATCAGAAATGATGTAGTGCTCCCACTCACTTTCTTGTAAATACAGGCTTCACCGCAAGTCTGTATAAAACTATATGCCTTGATCAACTTATCAAAGCGTATATTCCAACTCTGAGATTCTTGCACCAGTCCATAGATGGATCGCTGGAGCTTGCATATTTAGTTAACACCTTTAGGATCGACAAAACCTTCTAGTTGCATCATATACAAATCTTCTTTAGTAAATCCATTAAGGAATGCAGTTTTGTTTATCCATTTGCCAGATTTCATGAAATGCGGCAATTGCTAACATGATTCGGACAGACTTAAGCATAGATACGAGTGAGAAAATCTCATCGTAGTCAACACCTTGAACTTGTCGAAAACCTTTTTGCGACAATTCTAGCTTTGTAGATAGTAACACTACTATCAGCGTCCGTCTTCCTCTTGAAGATCCATTTATTCTCAATTGCTTGCCGATCAGTGGGCAGGTCAACCAAAGTCCATACTTTGTTCTCATACATGGATCATATCTTAGATTTCATGGCCTCAAACCATTTTGCGGAATCTGGGCTCATCATCGCTTCCTCATAGTTCGCAAGTTCGTCACGGTCTAGTAACATGACTTCCAGAACAGGATTACCGTACCACTCTGGTGCGGATCTTACTCTGCTTTACCTACGAGATTTGGTAGTAACTTGATCTGAAGTTACATGATCATCATCATTAGCTTCCTCACTAATTGGTGTAGTAGTCACAGGAACAGATTTCTGTGATGAAATACTTTCCAATAAGGGAGCAGGTACAGTTAGCTCATCAAGTTCTACTTTCCTCCCACTCACTTCTTTAGAGAGAAACTCCTTCTCTAGAAAAACTCCGAATTTAGCAACAAAAGTCTTGCCTTCGGATTTGTGATAGAAGGTGTACCCAACAGTCTCCTTTGGGTATCCTATGAGGACATATTTCTCTGATTTGGGTTTGAGCTTATTTGGATGAAACTTTTTCATATAAGCATCACAAGCCCAAACTTTAAGAAACGACAACTTTGGTTTCTTGCCAAACCACAGTTCAGATTGTGTCGTCTCAACGGACTTAGATGGTGCCCTATTTAACGTGAATGCAGCTGTCTCTAATGCATAACCCCAAAACGATAGTGGTAGATCGGTAAGAGACATCATAGATCGCACCATATCTAATAAAGTACGGTTATGATATTCGGACACACCATTATTGAAAGTGCGTTATATCGACTAGAGGGGGGGGGGGTGAATAGGCGATTTTTATGAAAGTCTTCAAAACATGAGAGTTATGAAGACAAACAGCGAAGAGTATGCCTATTACTATGCAGCGGAAGATAGATTACACTAGGCCAGCCATGGTCATGTATTCAATAGAGTGAAAGCACAATGACAAACAGCTTCAGTGTAATAAGGATCAGGTAGGAAGAAGTTATGAAGCCAAACAGATCATACTTTCACGTTGTGAAGACAAAAGATAAAGCAAGCATGCAATGGCTTCACAATGAGTAACAGTAAGAGAAGGAAGTGAAGATAAAACTCGTTGAAGACAATGATATGTTGGACCAGTTCCAGTTGCTGTGACAACTGTACGTCTGGTTGGAGCGGCTAGGTATTTAAACCTTAGAACACACAGTCCCGGACACCCAGTACTGAACACACAGTTCAGGACACCAAGTTCTCACTGTATTCTCCTTGAGCTAAGGTCACTTAGTCCTCGCCCAATCACTCTGGTAAGTCTTCAAGGTAGACTCCCAAACCTTCACAGACTTTGTTCACTGGCAATCCACAATGTCTCTTGGATGCTCTGAACGCGACGCCTAACCGTCTGGAGGATTCACAGTCCTCAAGTGTAATAAGTCTTCAGATCACACAGACACGAACACTTAAGTGATACCCAATTTACTCTGGCTTTGGGTGGTTAGGGCTTTTCTCCTCACTAGGAATTTTTCTCTCAAAGGCTTCGAGGTGGGTTGCTCTCAAACGACAAAAGCCGTGCACTGAAATCTAAGCAGCCAACCGTTTATGGTTGTGGGGGTGGGCTATTTATAGCCACTTGGCAACCCGGCCTGATTTGTCCGAAATGACCCTGGGTCACTAAGGAACTGACACGTGTCTCAACGGTCAGATTTTGAACTCTCATGGCAACTTTACTTGGGCTACAAGCAAAGCTGACTTGTCCGGCTCTGGACAAGATTCGCTCTCATTGTCTTCGCTCGAAGACATAGGTTTTTGATTTAGGCATCACTTAAGTCATTCTGACTGGTTCTCCTGGACCCCACTTAACAGTACGGTGGTTCCTATGACGCAACACAAAATAAAAAGAACTACGAAAGATCTAAGTCTTCGAGTTCCATAGGCTTCATAACGTGTCTTCTTTTGTCATAGTCTTCAATGTGAATATCTTCATATACCACCTTTGTCTTCAATGTCTTCATACATTTTTAGGGGTCATCTCTGGTAGTAAAACCGAATCAATGAGGGACTTCTACCTGTGTTTTCCTGCAATTCTCACAAACACATTAGTCCCTCAACTAGGTTTGTCGTCAATACTCCAAAACCAACTAGGGGTGGCACTAGATGCACTTACAATCTCCCCCTTTTTGGTGATTGATGACAAACTAGTTGAAGTTTTCAACGGGGAATATAAAGTGTGAAGTTTGTAAAGGATAGGGAATTGTCTTCATATTTTGCAAGGGCTCCCCCTGAAGATGTGCATATAAGTTAATTTGCTTTTGGAATGCAAATGCACATGGCAGGTTGTACTTGTGGAGATCCACTTCAGCTTATGATGACAATCCACTATGCATGTGAAAGTATATGAAGATAATTACATGCATAATGGAAAATGGACGTCTGCAGAATGAGACAAGTGCGGAATTTATCGTTGCACATGCGGAATTTATCTTTGCAAACAGAGTGGCAAACAAGTAGCAGACGACCATCGAGTTTTAGTGTTTACAACTCAAAGAACCAAATGAAGCAAAATCAAGAGTTGTAAACACGAAGCAAAATATAAGAACATAAGGCACCCGCCCATATTGACCCGCTTGAAGACTATAAACATCATATGCTTCTCCCCCTTTTGTCAGTAATGACCAAAAAGGTTTGAAGACATAGAGTTTTCTACGCGTTCCCAGGCGCAGCAGGGTCGGTGGAATTGTTTGGCGGTGCAGAGCTTGGATGTGCTGAAGCAGGTGGTGGTGATGTAGCATCGTCGTCGTCATCAATGATCCTTGCAGTAACTGTGGCAGCAGATGAAGAAAACTCAGAGTCTTCAAGTGATGGTGTGTTGCGCATCATAGCCCTTCTAGGAGGTGCGGTGTCAAACTTGAAGCGCTCTATGAAGCCATCCTCTTCAAGTTCAGCTTCAGTGCATATCATTGAGAGCCCTTTCCATGTACGACGGCAAGTCTCATGTGTAACGAAGGCATTCTTGGTGGCAAGGTTTCGAAGACGATTGACATCCACCAAGAGGCTCTTCATCTAACGCTTTAGCCAGTCGTGATGCCTATCTTGCTTTTGGTGAAGGGCCACAAGAAGCTCTCGGTCAGTGAGGACACGAGCACGCTTCTTGGGTCTTGGAGCATTTGTGCTGTCTGTGGCTTCAGTAGATGCTGGTGCACGTGTAGTGCCAGCCAATGGATATACCCTGGAAATGGCTTCAACACCTTCAACATTCTGCGAGAAGCTCTGGTGTTCTGCATTCTGAAGACTTATCGGTTTCTTGTCAGGCTCAGGATATATTGCTTCAGCAGAGGCATCCACATCTGGCAGGAAGATCCGATGGTTTCGGGCTGAGGGCTGATACGAGATCGTAGAGTGCAGTTTGATCAGCCTCATCACCCAAGGGGCATAGAACTTCAAATCAAATAATTCCGAGCCTGACGCTGCAAGTTGGCGAATGAAGAGATCCTGTGCGTTGAAGCATTTGCCATGCAGGATATAGAATATGAGAGTCTTCATTGCACCTTCAATCTTTGCATTTGGAGAGTGCCCCTTAATGGGCCAAAGAGTCCGCCGGATGATGTGATATATGGTCCTGGGCAGGTACTCTAGGTCTTCAACAAAGAACTCAGTAGGATAAGGTGCATCATGAGGCAATGGCTTCATCATTGAGAGCATCTGACTCATATTGGGTTCAGGCCGCTGGAATATGCTCTCAATGGCTTCAGAATGTAGTTGACAGCCTTCCTCGAAGAATTCTCCTAGAGTGGGTAGGCCGGTGAGCTCAATGATATCAAATGCATTGGCTTCATGATGGACATTGCCAATCATCCACTCCAGGATCCAAGTCTTCGGATCTCTGTTGTATCCTTTTATATGAAGGGTGGCATAGAACTGAAGCAGAAGCTCTTCATTCTAGTGCTCTTCATCAGTCACAAGCGGCAGCAGACCCACTTGCCGGAAGCAATCCAAAGCTTCCTCAAGACATGGCAGACCAGCAATGGCTTCAACCTCAAGGCGCTTGTGCGGGAAGATGCGACCTTGGTTGTATAAGATGCATGAATAATAGCTGCGCTGAGAATAGCTCCAGAACCTATCTGATACAATCCTTTCCCTTGAATAGGGGTTCTTGGAGCTATTGAAAAATGTATTGTCTGCATTGAAGCTGTTAATATCAAAGGAGCCAGGTGCTGATGCAGGACCTGGGAACCTTGGAAGCCTTGGGACTGGCTTCTGGACATGAGGCCTGTGCTCAATGTGATAATCAAACTGTGGACCTGCAGCAGACTCAGGAACAGAAGCGTCTGGCTCAGTAGCTTCGCTGTCCGCTGAAGCATTTGGTGGGGTGGGCTCCACATTGGCTTCAGTGTTTGTGGTGGCAGCCGCAACATTTTCTTCCTCCGCTTGTATAGTTGGAGGGACAACTTCAGGCACGTTCTCCCGGAGAATTGCATCTTGATGGACCGGGGAAGTGGGTTCTGGTGGTGCTTCTACATTGTCTTCGGCTGATGCAGCCGGAATTTCTGCAGTATGGACTTGAGGCCTTGGACCTTTGCGAAGCCTACGGAATGCAGACGACGCTTGTGGGGTTGGAGTGGGCTGGGCCTCAATGTCTTCTTCCTCCTGAGGGCGATCCGCCCATGACTCATCTTGTGCCATTGGCGTCAGAGGACGACCAATACTGATGAGTTCGCTTGTTTCAAGCGGAGGAAGGGCTGCATCATCTTGTACATTGTCTTGGTGACCAATGTCTGCAGCAGCTGTGGGGTCAGCTGCTGGAATATCTTCAGCTTCAGGAGCCTCTGTGGGAGCAGGCTCATGAACTGTCAGTCGTCTTTCTGCATTGGGGTGAATGACAGAAACGGGTTCAACCATCAAGGGCTCTGTGGGAGCAGCCCTAGATTTCTTGGTCTTGCGCTTCTTTTTGCTGGGGGCAGTAGGAGAGGCTTCAGAGCTCTTCCTTTTTCTGGCTTCAGCCTCTGCAGTTCTTGTCTTCTTTAGCTCTGAAGCTGTTGACCGGCTCTTTGGCTTCGAGCCAGTCGTTGCAGTGGGGAAGACAATTTGAACCGCTTCTTGCCGAGGTGCCTCTGGTTCATTCACAACAGGCTCCTCCTTCTTCTTTGCGTCCATCTTGGGGTCGATGCCAGGACGCCCAAGTGCCTTGCGCTTTTCAGCCTCGTTTTAGGCTTGAACACATTTTTCTGCCAAAGATTTCATCCTTTCACGTGATCCCTGAGCTTCAGCACGCTTCTTCAGAAAGTTTTCTTTGAGCTCATGCATCATGATTTTGAAGCTCCTCACTTCCTGAACGCTGAGGCTGGCCATGTGCTTCTTGAACTGAGCCTTTTCGTGATCAATTTTCTGCTTCAGCTCAACAATGCGCTGAGCAATGGCCAGTTCTGAAGCAATTGCACCTTGGAAGGCGACGCTGAGTCCAACAGGCAGCTGCAGATCATTGAATCTTATGTCTGGTGAGTCAAACCATTCATCGATGAAGCTGTGGATGATGGCGACATCAAAGAGAGGCAGATTGTTGAAGATTTCAGCTTCCTCTTTGCTTTTGATAAGCTGCTCTAGAGCGTCATCTCCCAGATCTTCATCGCTTGATAGATCAATGGCTTCGCTGCGCAGAATGGCAGCAGCAGTGAGCTCTTTGCCTGTTTGTTGCTGGGGCTCCTTTTCCTTCAGGGGCTTGGAGACGCGGGATACGTCTTCAGACTGCACACTGACTTCAGGAGGTGCAGTTTTCAATGGCTTTGCCCTTGAGATTTTTGAGGCATGGGCCGGCTTTGAAGCTTTTGATCTCTTCATCTGCTTTGGCTTCGGCACAGCAGGAGCTTCATCAGAATCTGAGTCAGCTGGAGGGTCATTCACAACAATCCCTTGGACTAAGATGTGGGTGATCAGGCCCTCAAGATTGGCAAATGGACCGATGATATTGGGTTCCGCGTCGCGTGTGCCATCTGCCCTTGGTGCGGAGGGACCAGGGTTGAAGTCTAACCCAAATTTCTTCTTATTCAGCTTTGCTGACTATTGGGCAAACTGAAAGTTGCGCTTGAAGAGATTGTCGTCACGGCACCAGAGGAGTGACGACGGATGCGCATCATCAGGCTGTGGTCCTCGGACCATGCATGGGTAGAATCCCTAAGCAATGGCTTCATCTCTGGTCTTGGGTACGAGGTTCTTGTATAAGATGTCCCCCCATGGCTTCTTGATGGCACTCTTTTCAGCATACTCCTGAGTGACGAAGCGGTATTTGAACCACTGTTCTGCCCAATAGCGTCAAATCCATTGGATTCGGGTCTTGCGCTGCCCATAGCTCTCTTCTGGATCTGTTTTGTACATTTCTGCCAAGTCTTCAGGCAGATCTTTGGAAGTTCCCTCACGTCTCTGTCTGCCCCCCTTCCTTGCTGCTGCTTCTGAAGCCATAAACTTTAACTTGAAAGGCTTCAAAACTTTCAAAGGCTTCAAAGGCTTTCTTTTTCTGGACCAACAGGAACTGGCTTCAGGAGAGTTTATGTGATGCTGTAGGAATTCTGCAAATGAATGCAGACTATGAGAACCGAAGGATTCTCCCACGGACATGTACCTATGACAGCATTAAGGTGCGAGGGAAGGGGAAGAGGTCATATGCATTCTCAGAAGGTTTTGAAGATTAATCAGTTTAGAAGACATTGACCTCATCGTGCGAAGACATTCACTCATAGATAAGAAGTTGGTTCCAAATTTGTACGAACCCACAGATCAGTACAAGTGAGGAATCTAACTACTTTATGAAGCACAAGTGAATATACTAGGCATGTCATGAGATGCAGCGAGAGATCTAACTAGTGTGAAGAGAAACTTCTTATGGTAGAAAGTGACAGAACCATGAGATCAAAGGGGCTGCAAAAAGAAGTTTTATTTACCACACTGGAACTGCTAGACGGAAGGGAGTTGATGCCGAGCAGTTCAGTCCTCCGTGCCCTAACTTGGCGAAGGAAAACACCTACGGCGACGGCGGAGAGGACGATGTCCGCGGTCGGCGTGAGGACGGCGTTGGAGAGGTTGCGGCAGCGAAGCGCTTCGTCTCCGGCATCGTCGAGTGCTAGCGGTGGCGCTAGGGTTCGTGCGAGGGTGGAAGAAGGAGATAATGACCGCGGTAAGTGTGAATTTATAGGCTCAGGGGCGGCACTGTGCTATTACACAGGTGCCCCTGGCGGTTCGCATTTGAGGAACGTGTGGCCAGTGAGCGGAAGTTTGGGGTTTGTTCCACGTCCCACGCACGCCTAAATTGTCGGGCGGTCGTTCCTGCTTCTCCGGATTTTATGTGGAGGAATGAGCATTAAAAACGGACTTTATGGTTGTCTCTATATCGTCAGCTGAAGGACACAGTGAAGACATTCGACAGTTTCAATAGAATGCATATGACTTGGAGAGATAGAATTTGATATAGAAAGCATAGAGAGATTAGGGTCCGATCACATTCACTTAGTTCAAAAGATTCAACCAAAAAGACATAGCTATAAGTGAATGTTGTAGAGGACAGAACACTATTATGTATATATCTATATAATCAATGTAGTGAAGATAATCATGAAGACATGTTGAGTTCGAAGCCAAACCAAATGTGAAGATATTGCAAGGTAACACCATGAGTGAAACACTTCAAAATGGAACATTTGGTGGTGGCGTTACCCACCATATGGGAAGTATTAGACCCAGACACGGCGCACATTATCGTGGCGCTCCGAAGTCAAATTCCATATTAATGTATTCACACTTAGAATGTATGTCTTCATTGATTGAAGATATACTTTACCTTGTGTGTTGCACATCTAAGTCATCAATATGCATAAGTGTTAGGATGTGTGCCTGATCACAGGACATTTGAGGATTCCAAGATATTTAGCTCACACCGTAACTTGCAAAACCTCTTCTGATCCAAGGGCTTGGTGAAGATATCTGCCAATTGCTCTTCAGTGTTAACGTGTATGATATCAATGTCTTCCTTCACAACATGATCTCTGATAAAGTGATGACGAATTTCAATGTGCTTTGTCTTCGAGTGCTGAACTGGGTTGTTGGCAATCTTGATGGCGCTTTCGTTGTCGCAGTATAGTGGCACCTGCTTCAGATGAATGCCATAGTCCTTGAGTGTTTGCTTCATCCACAGAAGCTGAGCACAGCAAGATCCAGCAGCAATGTATTCATACTCAGCAGTGGAGAGAGATACACAGTTCTGCTTCTTTGAAGACCAACATACAAGTGATCGTCCCAGAAAGTGACATGTGCCTGATGTAGACTTGCGATCAACCTTGTCACCAGCATAATCAGCATCCGAAAATCCAACCAAATCAAACTCTGAGCCCTTTGGATACCATAATCCTAGAGTTGGGGTGTGAGCCAAATATCGAAGAATTCGCTTCACAGCTAAGTGATGCGACTCCTTTGGTGCCGCTTGAAATCGAGCACACATGCAAACACTAAGCATGATATCTGGCCTAGATGCACATAAATAAAGCAAGGACCCAATCATGGAGCGGTATACCTTTTGATCGAACTCTTTACCATTTTCGTCAGGACCTAGTTGATGTTTGGCTGGCATTGGTGTTGTGAAGCCTTTGCAGTCTTCCATACCAAACTTCTTCAGGCAATCTTTGAGATACTTCTCTTGAGATATGAAGATGCCATTGCGCTGTTGTCGTATTTGAAGACCAAGGAAGAACTTCAGCTCCCCCATCATGGACATCTGATATTGCTCTTGCATCATATATCCAAATTCTTCACTGTACTTCTGATTGGTGCAGCCGAAGATAATGTCATCCACATATATTTGGCACACAAATAGTTCACCATCATATGTCTTCGTGAAAGGAGTGGGATCCAGGGAACAAGGTATGAAGCCTTTGCTCTTCAGGAAGTACTTGAGTGTGTCATACCAGGCCCTAGGGGCTTGTTTGAGGCCATACAGTGCCTTGTTGAGCTTGTATACCATGTCAGGATGTTTTGGATTTTCAAAGCCAGGCGGTTGTGCAACATACACTTCTTCTTCAAATTTGCCATTGAGAAAGGCACTTTTCACATCCATTTGATATAGAAGTATGTTATGATGATTTGCATAGGCCAGCAGTATGCGTATGGCTTCAAGCCTAGCAATAGGAGCAAATGTTTCATCGAAGTCAATGCCCTCCACTTGAGTATATCCTTGAGCAATGAGACGAGCTTTATTTCTGACAACTTGACCATGCTCGTCTTGTTTGTTGCGATATATCCATTTAGTGCCTATAATGTTGTGCTTTCGTGGATCAGGACGCTTAACCAGTTCCCATACATTATTCAGCTCAAACTGTTGAAGCTCTTCTTGCATAGCTTGAATCCATTCAGGTTCCATGAAGGCTTCTTCAACTTTCTTGGGTTCTGATATTGATACGAATGCGAAGTGCCCACAGAAATTTGCTAGCTGAGTTGCCCTTGAACGAGTGAGTGGACCAGGTGCATTGATGCTGTCAATTATTCTGTCAATCTGCACTTCATTGGCAACACGAGGATGTATAGGGCGAAGACTTTGCTCTTGCTGATCTGTGTTGTTGTTGGGAGGAATGTCTTCAGGTTGAGCAATGTCTTCATGTTGATCAGGTGCTGAGATGATAAGTTCTTCTTCAGGATGAGCTTTAGAAGGTATAATCTCTCCAGTTCCCATAAGCTTGATTGATTCACTAGCTGGAACTTCATATAGAACATTTGGCAGTTGCTCTCTTTGTGAACCATTTGTCTCATCAAACCGCACATCCACTGTTTCAACTACTTTGTAATGGAAGAGATTGAAGACTCTGTAGGAGTGTGAATCCTTTCCATATCAAAGCATAAAGCCCTCATGTGCTTTTGGTGCAAACTTTGAGGTGTGGTGTGGGTCCTTGATCCAGCACCTTGCTCCAAATACTCTGAAGTAACTGACATTTGGCTTCTTGCCAGTTAGGAGTTCATAAGATGTCTTGTTCAGAAGCTTGTGAAGATAAACACGATTGATTGTATGGCATGCGGTGTCAATGGCTTCAGTCCAGAATTTTCTTGGAGTCTTGTATTCATCTAGCATTGTTCTGGCCATCTCAATGAGTATTCTGTTCTTGCATTCGACGACGCCATTCTGCTGTTGCGTGTACGAAGCTGAGAATTCATGTGTGATGCCCAAGGTATCCAAATATGTATCAAGGCCAGTGTTTTTGAATTCAGTGCCATTGTCACTTCTGATGTGCTTTGTCTTGGTGCCAAAATTGTTCATAGCTCGATTGGCGAAGCATCTGAAGACATCCTGCACTTCAGTCTTGTAAAGTATTATGTGCACCCAAGTATATCTAGAGTAATCATCAACAATGACAAAGCCATAGAGGCAAGCAGAAGTAGTAAAAGTTGAGTAGTGAGTGGGACCGAAAAGATCCATGTGGAGCAGTTCGAAGGGTTGTGTAGTAGTCATGATTGTCTTCGAAGGATGTTTTGCCCTTGTCATCTTCCCTGCTTCACAGGCACCGCATAAGTGATCTTTCTTGAACTTGACGCCCTCGATGCCTATGACATGCTTCTTCTTCGCAAGGGTGTGGAGGTTCCTCATGCCAGCATGCCCAAGCCTCCGATGCCAAAGCCAGCATTCTGAAGCTTTTGCAAGAATACATACTGCAAGTTGTGGCCCTGCTGAGAAATCTACCACGTACAAATCACCCTTTCGGTACCCTTCAAACACTAGAGACTTGTCAGATTCCATTAGTACTAGGCAACGATATTTTCCAAACATTACAATCATGTTCAAATCGCAAAGCATTGAGACAGACATTAAGTTGAAGCCAAGGGATTCAACAAGCATGACTTTATCCATGTGTTGATCCTTTGAGATTGCAACTCTACCTAGACCCAATACCTTACTTTTACCAGTGTCAGCAAATGTGATGTGGCTCTTGTCGGATGGACGTAAGGTTGAGTCCATAAGAAGGCTTCTTTTGCCAGTCATGTGATTTGTACACCCACTGTCAATAATCCATTCTGAAGACTTTCAAGTCGCTGGTGTGTAACCATAGAAGGTTTTATTCATGTAAACAGAATAACAATTATTCTCTAACTTAAATGAATAACCGTATTACAATAAACATGATCAAATCATATTCATGCTCAACGCAAACACCAAATAACACTTATTCAGGTTCAACACTAATCCCGAAAGTATAGGGAGTGTGCGATGATGATCATATCAATCTTGGAACCACTTCCAACACACATCGTCACTTCACTCTTAACTAGTCTCTGTTTATTCTGCAACTCCCGTTTCGAGTTGCTAATCTTAGCAACTGAACTAGTATCAAATACTGAGGGTTTGCTATAAACACTAGTAAAGTACACATCAATAACATGTATATCAAATATACATGTGTTCACTTTGCCATCCTTCTTATCTACCAATCACTTGAGGTAGTTCCGCCTCCAGTGACCAGTCCCTTTGCAGTAGAAACACTTAGTCTCAGGCTTAGGACCAGACTTGGGCTTCTTCACTTGAGCAGCAACTTGCTTGCTGTTTTTCTTGAAGTTCCCCTTCTTCCCTCTGCCCTTTTATTGAAACCAGTGGTCTTGTCTACCATCAACACTTGATGTTTTTCTCGATTTCTACCTTCGTCAATTTCCACATTACGAAGAGCTTGGGAATCGTTTCCGTTATCCCTTGCATATCATAGTTCATCACGAAGTTCTACTAACTTGGTGATGGTGACTAGAGAATTCTGTCAATCACTATCTTATCTGGAAGATTAACTCCCACTTGATTCAAGCGATTGTAGTACTCAGACAATCTGGGCACGTGCTCACTAGTTGAGCGATTCTCCTCCATCTTTTAGCTATAGAACTTGTTGGAGACTTCATATCTCTCAACTCGGGTATTTGCTTGAAATATTAACTTCAACTCCTGGAACATCTCATATGGTCCATGACATTCAAAACGTCTTTGAAGTCCCGATTCTAAGCCGTTAAGCATGGTGCACTAAACTATCAAGTAGTCATCATATTGAGCTAGCCAAACGTTCATAATGTCTGCATCTGCTCCTGCAATAGGTCTGTCACCTAGCGGTGCATCAAGGACACAATTCTTCTGTGCAGCAATGAGGATAAACCTCAGATCACGGATCCAATCCGCATCTTTGCTACTAACATCTTTCAACACAATTTTCTCTAGGAACATATCAAAATAAACACAGGGAAGCAACAACGCGAGCTATTGATCTACAACATGATTTGCAAAATACTACCAGGACTAAGTTCATGATAAATTTAAGTTCAATTAATCATATTACTTAAGAACTCCCACTTAGATAGACATCCCTCTAATCCTCTAAGTGATCACATGATCCAAATCAACTAAACCATAACCGATCATCACGTGAAATGGAGTAGTTTTCAATGGTGAACATCGTTATGTTGATCATATCTACTATATGATTCACGCTCGACCTTTCGGTCTCCGTATTCCGAGGCCATATCTGCATATGCTAGGCTCGTCAAGTTTAACCCGAGTATTCTGCGTGTGCAAAACTGGCTTGCACCCGTTGTAGATGGACGTAGAGCTTATCACACCCGATCATCACGTGGTGTCTGGGCACGACGAACTTTGGCAACGGTGCATACTCAGGGAGAACACTTCTTGATAATTTAGTGAGAGATCATCTTATAATGCTACCGTCAATCAAAGCAAGATAAGATGCATAAAAGATAAACATCACATGCAATCAATATAAGTGATATGATATGGCCATCATCATCTTGTGCCTGTGATCTCCATCTCCGAAGCACCGTCATGATCACCATCGTCACCGGCGCGACACCTTGATCTCCATCGTAGCATCGTTGTCGTCTCACCAATCTTATGCTACCACGACTACCGCTACCGCTTAGTGATAAAGTAAAGCATTACATCGCGATTTCATTGCATACAATAAAGCGACAACCATATGGCTCCTGCCAGTTGCCGATAACTCGGTTACAAAACATGATCATCTCATACAATAAAATTCATCATCATGCCTTGACCATATCACATCACAACATGCCCTGCAAAAACAAGTTAGACGTACTCTACTTTGTTGTTGCAAGTTTTACGTGGCTGCTACGGGCTTAAGCAAGAACCAATCTCACCTACGCATCAAAACCACAATGATAGTTTGTCAATTTGACTCCGTTTTAACCTTCGCAAGGACCGGGCGTAGCTATACTCGGTTCAACTAAAGTTGGAGAGACAGTCGCCCGCAAGCCACCTATGTGCAAAGCACGTAGGGGGAACCGGTCTCGCGTAAGCGTACGCGTAATGTTGGTCCGGGTCGTCTCGTCCAACAATACTGCTGAACCAAAGTATGACATGCTGGTAGGCAGTATGACTTATATTGCCCACAACTCACTTGTGTTCTACTCGTGCATATAACATCAACATATAAAACCTAGGCTCGGATGCCACTGTTGGGGAACGTAGTAATTTCATAAATTTTCCTACGCACACGCAAGATCATGGTGATGCATAGCAACGAGAGGGGAGAGTGTTGTCTACGTACCCACGCAGACTGACTGCGGAAGCATTGACGCAACATAGAGGGAGTAGTCGTACGTCTTCCCGATCCGACCGATCCAAGCACCGTTACTCCGGCACCTCCGAGTTCTTAGCACACGTACAGCTCGATGACGATCCCCGGGCTCCGATCTAGCAAAGCGTTGGGGAGGAGTTCCGTCAGCACGACGGCGTGGTGACGATCTTGATGTTCTACTGTCGCAGGGCTTTGCCTAAGCACCGCTATAATATGATCGAGGTGGAATATGGTGGCAGGGGGCACCGCACACGGCTAAGGAACGATCTCAAGGATCAACTTGTGTCTCTTTGGGGTGCCCTGCCTCCGTATATAAAGGACTAGAGGGGGGAGGCTGGCCGGCCAAGGGAGGGCGCGCCAGGAGAGTCCTACTCCCTCTGGGAGTAGGATTCCCCCCCCCCAATCCTAGTTGGAATAGGATTCCTCGAGGGGGGGAAAGAGAGAGAGGGGGCCGGCCACCTCTCCTTGTCCTAATAGGACTAGGGGAGGGGGGAGGCGTGCGGCCACCTTGGGCTGCCCCTTTCTCCTTTCCACTAAAGCCCACTAAGGCCCATATAGTTCCAGGGGGGTTCCGGTAACCTCCCGGTACTCCGGTAAAATCCCGTTTCACCCGGAACACTTCCGACATCCAAACATAGGCTTCCAATATATCAATCTTTATGTCTCGACCATTTCGAGACTCCTCGTCATGTCCATGATCACATCCGGGACTCCGAACAATCTTCGGTACATCAAGATGCATAAACTCATAATAACTGTCATCGTAACGTTAAGCGTGCGGACCCTACGGTTCGAGAACAATGTAGACATGACCGAGACACGTCTCCGGTCAATAACCAATAGCGGGACCTGGATGCCCATATTGGCTCCTACATATTCTATGAAGATCTTTATCGGTCAGACCGCATAACAACATACGTTGTTCCCTTTGTCATCGGTATGTTACTTGCCCGAGATTCGATCGTCGATATCCAATACCTAGTTCAATCTCGTTACTGGCAAGTCTCTTTACTCGTTCCGTAATATATCATCCCACAACTAACTCATTAGTTGCAATGCTTGCAAGGCTTATGTGATGTGCATTACCGAGAGGGCCCAGAGATACCTCTCCGACAATCGGAGTGACAAATATATCCTATTCTCGAAATACGCCAACCCAACATCTACCATTGGAGACACCTGTAGAGCTCCTTTATAATCACCCAGTTACGTTGTGACGTTTGATAGCACACAAAGTGTTCCTCCGGCAAACGGGAGTTGCATAATCTCATAGTCATAGGAACATGTATAAGTCATGAAGAAAGCAATAGCAACATACTAAACGATCGGGTGCTAAGCTAATGGAATGGGTCATGTCAATCAGATCATTCAACTAATGATGTGACCTCGTTAATCAAATAACAACACTTTGTTCATGGTTAGGAAACATAACCATCTTTGATTAACGAGCTAGTCAGGTAGAGGCATACTAGTGACACTAAGTTTGTCTATGTATTCACACATGTATTATGTTTCTGGTTAATACAATTCTAGCATGAATAATAAACATTTATCATGATATAAGGAAATAAATAATAACTTTATTATTGCCTCTAGGGCATATTTCCTTCAGTCATCACGATGAGCATCATCGCGATTAAACTGGTCTTCATCTGGTTCCTCCTCCGCTCCCTCCTCTCTCCCGCTAGATAGCGCGCGTATCTAGCTTCCGCCTCCGCCCTAGTGGTGTATCCTTTGTAACTGTTACCGTTGAAACGGTGAACCTGTCTCCGACACTCCTCCCAGTCGTCGTAGACTCCGGGAACCTTACCCTTGTACACGACATACAACGGCATCTCTATGCACTAGACAAACAAAACGTTAGTAGCAATTCACAGACAATACATAAGCAATATATAAGTATGCAACAAAAGGATCAAAAGAGAAAAGCAACACATTAATAGCATGATTCATGGTCCTACTAATAAATAGCATCGATTACATATAAGTTGAACGACTGTCCAAACCAAAGAGACATACAAGTTCATTAAAGTTTAATTACAACATGAGCTAATCGATATTTCAGAACTACATAGCATCACTACTTTCGACTCGACTCAGGGATCAGAGCGTGGATGAAGCCGCCATCTTTCGTGATGGTCATGAAATCGCGATCGTTGCCAGCCTGCATTTGTAGCGTTGTTTCTATTTCACTGTTGGACGGTTGATATCTGAGGTAGAACTGCCCCGAGGTACGAAGGACATCTTGATGGATGATTTCCGCAAACTCCGACTGGATGCGAAAGAATTCTTGTCTAAGATCTGCGTCCTGGATTGCCAACAAGCATGCGGCCCAAGCTTTGAGACTATTTGGTAGCAGAAGTTGATTATGGTCCTGTACGATCGCCCGCATGTGATGGAGGGCGTAGTAGGCATCCTTCTAACCTCCAGGCGGCTGCTTGACGCAGGGGAACATCGTTACGTGGGTGAACACGTGCTTGTCATACCTAAGAATTGGCCTCCTGAAGGTGCCTCCAGATTTGGCGTAGCCGGGGAGAACATCATCAAGAACTTTCTTGATATTTGTGTAGTCTTTATTCGACTGACGGTCCGAGTCGAAATACGTGGCCATGGAATAGTTCGGGCTTAAGAGGATGAGTGTGCAACGTGTGTCACTGCACAAAACACGGAATGTTAGAAAAAAAGAATGATCGAAATCTAAGAAATCGTATGTTACGGGGCGGTGAGGGGATGACTTACTCGGGAAAGTAAGGCACGAGGAAGTTAACCTTATCTGGGTTCGCCAGAATGACGCTTTCGAGGTATGAACTCGCGACTTGCCGGTCCCCGGTGTTGCCCAAGATCTTGGCAAGCATGTATAATGGGTCGACTATCATGATGTCCGGGGTCTTGTCTCTAATGATCCGCATATCCATACTCAGCAAAAATAGCCGAACGAAGGTGTAGTGCAGCGGATGAAGGTTAAACATAGCGAAGATGTCATCAAACCGCAGGACGATCATACCCCCGATGGCGCTATCGCCAAAGCCCTTGCCCTTTGGAACCTTGGCCACGAAAACCGGGTATGCCACATCATTCTCGGAGAGACGCCGCTTCTCCAAAGAAAGAACACTGTCATGCAGACTCCGCATAGCACGGGTTGCAGCATTGAGCAAATTAGTCGGTAGCATCGGCCTACCCACCACATGCACCCTCCTCGAGATATCCTTAGACGTAGGTGGACCGTCCTGAGCACGGATCGTACTCGGTGCTGGCTGGCTCGCGCCCTTGTTATTCTTTCTTTCCCGTCCCTTCTTCTTCTACTGTAATGGGATCGAGTTCTGCTCAGAGACAACCTTCTTGAGTGTGTTGGGGCTGATAATATTTCGCACCTCGTCTATCTGAGGCTCGGTGAAGGCGGCAGCTGGAGGCGTCTCCTGAGAACTGAACGACAGACGATGCCTGTTGCAATTGGGTTTCTCCGCAGTACCAGCTAGATCGCGATCGTCTTTTGCAGGGTTGGGTTCTTGAGAAGGAGGCCCCAAGAATTTGTCACCGTACCCATGTTCGTTGAAGTACTTATCGACCCTGGTAAATGTACCGTCGTCGTCGTCCGGATCCTGTGCCATATGCATGTCCAGATCGGCCATATGTTCGTCGTCGTCCGGTAGCGTTGCGGTGGTCTTGCCATGGCTTGGCGTCGGCACGACTGGCGGTGTTGTCTGTGGGGTAGTGTCCCCCGCCCCCAAACGAATCTGGCTCTTCAACCAAAGCGGACCAGCCTATCCAGGCGCTGAGGGTCATCACATCATCTTCGTCGGCCCCAGGGGGTCGATATGGAGGTAACAAGTCGTCGTAGCCCCGCAGCACCCGAACCAGTTGAACCCTATACACGTTGGGTGGCATTGGATTACTGTGGAACAGGCGGTTGTCCGGTTGAACGATTCTAGCCTTGGCGACATCGATCAACTCACCGTCCACGAAGTGCAGGAGAGTGCATGGAGCATCGGCGGTGCCCTACGAAAACATGTAGGGCGTCAGGGATGCCCAGTCAAAGGCAAGGAGATGAAGTCATCAGCCGAGAGGCTTAGTTACCGTGATGGCGTCGAGCTCGGCTAATGTCAAGGCACCGCCAACGGTGGGCGTGCAAGTGATGGAGGGGCTACTTGCTGCCGAGGTGCCGGCCGGCGTATTCTTCCCACACCCGGGTGCATTAAGCTCCAATGCCGGCACCGACGGAGACACCAATGCCGCCTTCGCTGGAGACACCAATGGCGCCACCGGCACATTGTGCGAGTTGCTGCCCGTGAAGCTGGGAATCGGGGGCGGCCCCTGTTGGTCGCCCGCAATCCACGCCTGCAGCCCCTCAAGCAAGGTAGGCATAATGGCGGTGATCGTCGCTCCCAGTTGGTCTCGCACTTGCTCTTCGACTATCTCCAAAATCCGTGCCACTTTTGCCTTGAGTTCTTGAACCTCGCGCTCCTGGCTTTCCGAGCTGGTCTTTCTCTCCTTTCGCCTAGTGGTATAGTATTCCGACCATTTCGTAGACAAGCCTTTGCCGGCGACATGACCAGCTGATGACGGCTTACTGAGCTTATCCTTGTTTTTCATTACGTTCAACGCCCTATTTAAAGGGGTGTCGAAAGGGGAGCTCTGAAACGACCCCGCGCTACTGCTTTCAGTGTCCTACGGAAGGAACGTGAACCATTTAGAAATTTGGCTTCATTAATTAGAACGCAACCATATGGAGCTAATTACGCGGGGGTGTATTCCTTACCAGAACAAGCTCAAGCGCCTTGGTCTTCGGATCCGTGGTAAGCTCCTTGGTTACCGGGTCAATCTTGTACCGGGCCCTCACATAGTTCTTGGTCTGCTTGTCACGGTATTTCTCGAAGAGGGGCGGTAGGCCTTACTCGGCACGCTCCGCGTCCTCCTTGTCACATATAGCTTCCGCCACTCTGTAACCACCGGGACCGAGTTTGTGGACCCCTAAGTTCAAGTCATGCATCTCTTTCCCCCACTGACTTGATTCCACGGTTGCGTTGCTCTCGCACTTGATCTTGAACTCCAGGTAGTCATCTTCGCTGATCGAAGGTCTTTTCTCCTTGATCTTCTCATAACTATCATTCTCTTCACCGCGGCTCTCCAAGTAGCCAGGGCCGTGCTCATCTTCATGAGGGAGGCACTACTCACTTTATTCCCTGAGAGGCGTGTGTTTGTGAAGTCACCAGGGAACTTGTATTGTTCGTGCAGCTTCGTGAAGAGGAGGTTCCACAAATTCCCTCGGCCATGATGCCTTAGGTTCTCGGTGTTGATCGAGACGATGCTCTGGAGAATGCACCCGAGCTGTCCCGCGTACCCCTTGACTAATTCTTTGGGCGCCGTTGGATGCCCCTCGGAGGACACTTCAGTAAGTTCCTCCTTGACGGTGTCGAGCATGTTCGGGCGCCGGTCCTTCCGTTGCCTCTTCGGTTGGCTGCCATCTGTGCCTGCGCTGCCATCATCAGTGGTGGCATCCTCGGCGGCACCATTAGTGGTGTCATCCCCGACGCCACTAGGGGTTGTGTAGTCAGGATCGGTGTCTTCCGCGGCGTCCTCATAGCGGTGAGGTTCTTCCTCCATCTCCTGGTACAGCTCCCAGAATGCCTTGCCTGAACCGCCGGCCTCATCGTTATGGGCCATGTTTCGCTCTAAATAGGAAAAAAGTTTGGTCAACAAGTTGGTTATTGTCAAGGAACAAGATCTCTAAGTTGACCAAATAACCTAATTCTCGAGGAATGTCGCCAAAAAGTTGGTTATTGTCAAGGAACAATTGAGAGATGTTTGTGATATTGCCTAGGTGTTTTGGGATCAATTGAGAGATGTTAGATGTTTTGTGATATTGCCTAGGTACCCATGATCTTCTTCTACAAATATTTTTGCTATATCAATCTCCAAAAAAGCATGTGATGCTGAATCAATACTCAATATATATAGGTGGTGCTCTCTTTATCACATTTTTATTGGAATATGCAACATCTTCTTTTACTTGAATCGGGTGCACATATTTACATTCCTATTTCATGAGTGCACATATTTACTTGAATCAGGTGCACATATTTACATTCCTATTGGAATATGCAATATACCCCGGCCCATGCATTAGTTGCAAGTACCCCATATGTCCTATTTTTAGCAAAGTCATGCTAAAATTCACGGAAAATTTCAGCATGACCGTTGCTGAAAATAGGACATATGGAGTACCCGAATTTGCCGGAACGGAAATTAATCGACATTCCGGCAAACTCAAGGGCCTCTCGGGGTACCTGCAAAATCATTATCCCACCTCTCGAGAAACTTCTCTAACAATGCTGTTGCTAGAGCCGCCAACACTATTTACTTGTGGCATGTTTGCTCGGTTTGTGGTGATCTAAAAGACTTCAACTTTGTGACCTGTATATACATGAAAACTGAGAACTACACATTTGTATCATCTACCAACACAAGCTGAACACATACACTGATACACATACACACACTGAATATGTACCAGGATGATGATACAATGTGAAAAAGGAAAGCAATATGATGATTTTGAGAGTGAATCTCCACGGTTCAGGCTACTGCATAACTACAAGTTACTAGTTAATTATAGTGTGAGAACTTACTAGTTCACTGTGACATTACAAGCAGAGGACAGTAACATGAGCTTTACATCTCTGACATGCTGCCGCAGTTGCAATACAACTCCAAAACTGAGGCCTTCTTTGGACAAAACGCAGTGAAATTGCACTACCATTAAAATGCACACAGAAGCACTGTAACCAAAAAGCTGAGACCTTGTGTGGATAGGATCAGGATGTAGTGAAGAATTTAACCAACACCAGCTGGGCAATAGCTAATGCCTTCTACAGCCTTCTGTTGCACTAGGATTTGACTAAGTAAAGCATGTACCAGCACACTACCCTGTTAAAAAACAGGCTGCTAGTTCACTGTGACACTACAATAAAACTCCAGAACTAAGACCTTGTTTCCTATATAAAATGCAGTGAAGTGCACTACCAATGAAATGTACTAGAGCAGCAATATAACTCCAGAACAGGGCAGTAGAAGGACCATATGCCATGACTTTGCCAACCTATAGGATTTGATAAATAATAATATGCAGCACAATTTCTCTGCCACCCTCTGCTTTAAAGGTTCTTTCCATTCAAGTTTGAAGTTTCTGGTACATGAGCATTATTAACCTGATTTGTCTCATTTGAGATTAATCATACAGATACTAGGTTACATGATTGGAAAATATACATGTTTCTGGGGTGCCTCTGACTTCTAGTTGACTCAGCACCACCCTGATGATACACACCTCCCCTGGTGTAATATAATACTAACAGTAGAGTGAATTAAGCCGCAGCAATTTTGTGTGATACACCTATCGCAAGTATCTTGAAATTCAACTTGGAACAGCAACATCCATACGTAAAAATAATCGTCGCATTGCATTAGTTTAGTAGCACATCTTCAGCTAGTCTAACAGCAACAGCTGCGTCTCGCGGCTCGATAACACAGTTAATTTGAAGAGCTGTAATTCCTAGATTATCAGGATTCAGGAGCATGCATACCTCGGTGATGGACCAGCTGATTACCAAGGAGCTCACCAGGATGTGTGTCCTGGTCTGCAGACCCAACCAAGAAAACAGAGGAAACAGAGCATCAGGTATGCATGCAGCAAAAAGAGCAGAGAGAGACGCCATGGAGAAGAAGACCGCACCTCGGGGAAGCTCCAGAGGATGCCCCAGGTGACGAAGAGGCGCGACCCGATCTGCGGCAGCGTGGCTGACACCGGAGACCTCACCAGCCCGACCAACCTGTGGAGGATCTGGCAGGCACACAAAGCAGGATGCAGAGCTCAGAAGTCAGAACTGAACAGATCGAGAGAAAGAAGCAAGATCCAGCGGGCGGCGTACCTCGAGGACGGCGGCGGTCTACGCGAGCTGGAGCGGCCGCTCGACGGCGACGTAGACGCCCTCGTGCCCCGACCGGAGCAGCGCCTCCACCGCGTAGTAGAGCACCTGCGCCCTGCATCCACGCGCGCGCACGAATCAGTCAACAAATCCAACGATGAACTCGATGCGGCGTGGGAAGAAGGGACGAGGGAGGAGTTCACCACGAGGCTTGTGGACACCTCGGTTGCCGCAGGGATGGACCGAAGCAGCGGTGGCGACTATGAGATGGGGTCGGTCGAAGGAAGAAGAAATGGGCCATCGAGCTTGGGGGGCTCCTCTCCTGGTGGACGCGTGCCTCCTCCTCCTCCTAGTGCTCCAGCGGCGACTCTGGCGGTGGAGCGGGCGCGGGGGTCGTCGGCGGCGGCGGGGGGAGGGGGATCTGGCGAGGGGGATAGCGCGAGATGGAGGGGGGTCTGGCGCGGGGGGCGAGGGGGATCTGGCACCGTTAGTAACTTATTATTATTATTATTATTATTATTTTTAGTTGCATCCAATCTTTTTTTAGAAAATGACAAACAAATTTGAAAACATTCATGAATGTGAAAAAAATATCTTCAAATTTGTTATTTGAAAATATTTGAAAAAATATCATAAAAATTGGTATACCAATGACGCACCTCCTAGGGGTGCGCCATAAGTACATTGATAGCAATGGCGCACCTTCTCCTCGTGCGCCATTAGTAACTTATTATTATTATTTTTAGTTGCATCTAATAATTTTTTAGAAAATGACAATCAAATTTGAAAACATTTATGAATGTGAAAAAATATCATCAAATTTGTTATTTTAAAATATTTATGAATATGAAAAAATATCATCAAATTTGTTATTTAAAAATATCATCAATATTTTTTTTGGATTTTTAGTTGCATTCATTTGTGAATTGGTAAAACATTTATGAATATGAAAAAATATCATCAAATTTGAAAAAAATATTCATGAATTCAAAAGGTTCCCATGAAATTTAAAAATATTCATGAGTTCAAAAAATATTAACAAATTCATAACTTTTTGTGAGTTAGAAATTCAATACCATAATAAACATAAATAAATATTCATGACTAGAACAGAAGAAATATCATTTCAATATGTCGAAATACAATCGAGAAATGAAGACTACGATTTAAATACAATCGATCTTAGCTAGCTATCTTTTCACAATCTTCTTGCCCTTCTTTTTTGCAAATGGAGTTCTTCTGTTGAACGGACGTCCTTTAGGTAGGGTAGTCCTGCTTTTTCTTGTGGTGTATGGCACTTCATCGTCGTCGTCATGTTCCATCTTCGGGTCACCGTACTTGTCGAAGTCTTGCTCATTGGCGACTCCATCCTTTCCGATGATCTTCCTTTTGCCTCTCCTCACGACAACACGACCGTGCTTTGACGGGTCGGTAATGAAGAAGCATTGGTCCACTTGGGAAGCCAGTACCCATGGCTCATTTTTCGTGGTGACGTTTGCACCCGCGGTCTTGGATTTGGCTTCGGGTATAACCATGGTGGTGAAATACCGGTCTTCTTTTAGGACGCTCTTGGCCCATCTGACACGGAACATCGGGACCTTCTCTCCAGCATAGCTCAGCTCCCAGATCTTCTCGATCCTTCCGTAGTATCTGTCCTTGTCGTTACCGGTGTAGGATTCCATCGTTACCCCGGAGTTCTAATAACCATCGCTCTTCATGTCCTTGTCCTCGGTGTAGAATGTGTAGCCGTTGATATCGTACGCCTCATAGGTCATCAGGTTGTGCTCAGCGCTCTGTGACAAGGCAAATATGAGTTTTTCTTCCGCGGAAGAATCCTCATGTAAAGGGTACGACAGAAGCTTTTCCTTGAACCAACGCGTGAAACATGAGTTGTGCTCTTTGATTATATCTCCGTCCGTCCTCTGTTGGCCTCGGTCATTATACATCTTCTCAATAAAGGTTTTGTGCTCTACCACCCAAGGATCGACCACGTCTATGTGTTGTAGCGTGACTAGGTTTGCTCTTTCAAAGTCGGCAAGTCGACCCTCGAAGTCAACATGCATTTCGCGGCAACCATCGCGGTGACCCCATCCAGCGAGCCTGCCGAGGTGCCTGTTGACGGGCAGACCAACGGGGTTCTCGATGCCTAGATAATTCGTGCAGTAGGAGATGCACTCTTCGGTAAGAAAGCCCCTGGCTATGCTTCCCTCTGAACGTGACATGTTGCAAACGTATCCTTTGATGACACCATTCATCCTTTCGAACGGCATCATGCTGTGCAGGAACGTCGGCCCGAGTTGGATGATATCCTCCACGACATGGACCAGCAGATGCACCATAACATCAAAGAATGCGGGCGGGAAGTACATCTCAAGCTCGCATAGTATCACCACAATCTCTTCATGTAGCCTTCTGAGTTGCCTCACGCCAACCGACTTCCGAGAGATGACGTCGAAAAAGTTGCATAGGCCAAATAGCGTTTCACGGACGTGCGCGTCCTTGATCCCACGGATTGCAACTGGAAGTATCTGCGTCATTAGCACGTGACAGTCGTGAGGCTTCATCCCGCTGAACTTCTGCTTCGCTGAGTCTAGGTATCTGCTTATCTTCCCGCGTAATCGTAAGGAAGTTTTACTCCTACGAGGCAGGTGAAAAACTGCTCGATCTCCTCCTGACTTAGAGTGGAGCACGCGGGAGGGTAGTCATTTCCGATCTTCTTGGCCTTTTGCCTTTGCGACAACTTTCCGTGTCCTGCTTCGCCTCATCATCATCATCATCATTAGCGTGAAGCTCCTCCTTGATGCCCATTGATTTCAAGTCTGCCCTTGCTTTCGGCCCATCTTTGGTCCTCTCTTGCATGTTGAGCAGGGTACCAAGCAGACTCTCGCACACGTTCTTCGTGATATGCATGACATCAAGGATGTGAGGCACACGGAGGATCTTCCATTACGGCAAGTCCCAGAAAACAGATCTCGCTTTCCACACCTTCAGCGGCGGCTCTGGCGCATTTCGCTTCTTCCCGGCTCTGGCGCCTTTTGCTTCTTTCCCGGCAGTGGGCAATCTTTCCAATTTTTCAACAGCTCGTCTATTTCCTCGCCGCTCCTCGTACGCGGGCGTCTTCGGGGTTTGGTTTCACCATCGAACAGATCATTGCGTTTTCTCCATGAGTCATCGTCGCGAAGCCACCTTCGATGTCCCATGAACACGGTTTTCGAAGATCCGGGATCTCTTTCTAGCTAGTGATACGTTGTGTCATCCATGCACCTGACGCATCTAGAAAATCCGTGGACCACCTGCCCCGCGACATATCCGTAACCGAGATAGTCGTGCACCGTCTTGAGCAGTGCGGCTCTCATAGGGAAATATTTTTTTCTCAGCGGCGTCCCACGTATTGGCTGGCGTTTTCCATAGCGTGTCTAGCTCCTCTTTCAGCAGCCCCAGATACAGATTGATGTCGTTCCCTGGTTGTTTCGGCCCTTCAATTAGCATACTTATGTGAATGTACTTCCTCTTCATGCACAACCAGGGGGAAAGTTGTACATCCACACAAACACAGACCAGGTGCTATGTGTGCTTCTCTGGCTGCTAAACGGATTGACTCCATTGGTGCTCGCGCCCAGCACGATGTTCCTTGGATCGTCCCCAAATTCTGGGTTTTCGCAGTTCAACGCTTGCCACTGGCTCGCATCCTTAGGGTGACTCAGCATCTTGTCTTTTTTATTTATGTCCGGATCATTTCCGTTATCTTCTCGCTTCTTCTCCTCCCTATCCGCGTGCCAACGTAGGAGCTTTGCTACCTTAGGGTCCATGAAATACCGTTGCAGACGAGGAGTGATCGGAAAGTACCACACCACTTTTCGAGGAGCTTTCTTCCTCTTCTTGTATCGAGTGACGCCGCACACCGGACATATGGTACACTTCGTGTGCTCGTCCCGATAAATGATGCAATTGTTCATGCACACATGGTATTTCACGTGCGGTAAATCCAGAGGACACACGATTTTCTTCGCCTCCTCGAAACTAGTCGGGCACTTGTTCCCCTTGGGAATTCGTTCGTGCCAGAATGACATGTTCTCGTCGAAGCATGCGTCGGTCATTTTGTGTTTTGCCTTCATCTCCAGAGCCATGAGCGTTACTTTCAGGCGGGTATCCTCGGACCTGCATCCTTCATACAATGGAGTAACCGCGTCTATCTCCAGTTGATCCAGCTTGGCTTTCTCTCGGGCAGCAGCTCTTGCGTTATCTGTCTGCTTGAGAAGCAGCTCTTGAATATGAGGGTCCTGCACCCAGCCCATCGATGGTCTATCGTCGTCTGCTCCGGCATCTTCATCTTCATGATCATGCCCTTCGTCTGCTCCGGCATCTTCCTCGTCATCATGTCCGGCATCTTCTACATGATGACTATGTAATGCATCTACTTCGTGATCATGTCCTGGAGATTCTTCATCTTCTCGCCCGCCCTCGCCGCGGCTGTCTTGCTGCCCTTCCTCATTTCTTGCCCGGCCCCCATGGACGACTTCATAATCATCTTCATCACCTTGCCACCGACAGCCATCCATGAAACCACGCAAGAGTAGGCGGTCCCGCACCTGTACGGAATCCGGGTCCATAAGGCTCCTCAGCTTGCATCTTCGACACGGACATCTTATCTCCATCTCGTTCTTTTGAAGCATCTCGGCCTTCGCGGAGCTCAAAAACCTATTCACGATGCCTTCGATCATCGTGCGGACCATGGTCGCCTGCGAGGTAGAGCAAAACGATATTTTAGAACCAAAAGAAATTTGGCGTGACTTTGCCTAAAAATAGGACAAAAAAGAATGCATAGTGCCAAATTCTCGCCGAAACGGAAATGAATCAACATTCCGGCAAAATATTGGCAACTATCGCATTTCAAATACCAGTACCTGCAAACACAAACATATGCAACACCACAAACATATGCAACACCACAAACATACGTAGATCTAGGCCATAAAAAGTGCATGTGCACGTTGTTGGAGGGAGAAAAAAGTAGATCTACAACATAAAGAAAGCTTTCCCCTTACTTACCTATCAAAAAAGGTAATTTAACCACTTAATTTGGGTGAATCTATGGTGCAAATGAGGTGAGGAGGAGGAGGCAGCCGAGACAAGCTTGGAGAAGGAGGTGGAGAGAATGAAGTGGGAAAAGTGAGTGTGGTAGGTGGCTGTCCAAAATATCTAGCTACTCTCAGGTTACCAATGGTTACTAATGGCGCACCTGTTACGTGGTGCGCCATTACTAGTTTTGCAAAGAAATTATTAGTAGTGGCGCACCGTGGTTGTGGTGCGCCATTACTAGTTTGAACTAGTAATGGCGCGTTGTACCCTGGTGCGCCATTACTAGTTTTGAAAAAAAGTAAAAAAAACTGTTAGTAGTGGCGCACAGAGTGTGTGGTGCGTCATTACTAGTTGAAAGTAGTAATGGCGCACTGTGCCTTGGTGCGCCATTACTAGTTTTGGAAAAAATTGTTAGTAATGGCGCACCGTGTGTCTGGTGCGCCATTTGTAATAAGGACACTAATGACACACCTGTATCTGGTGCGCCACTGCTATATAGCAGTGGCGCATCACATACATGGTGCGTCATTAATGTCCATATTAGCTATAGCCCTTTTCCTAGTAGTGTTTCTCACGTGTTTTGTGCATTCTTGCCCAAACAGATGGAACCAATGGATCCCACTTGCCAAATTTTGGTATGATCATGCATATCATTCAACCCTAAACAACATACCTTTCATAACATCATAAGGCAGACCTCCGAGATAATTAGGTATCACTACTAAGACTACTACACCATTGCAGAATTAGATGAGTGGATATATCAAGGGCCTGATAGGAATGTGGTCATTCGAAACCAATTACTGTGATCCAATCCAATTCGGGAACTCAGGTAATACGTATTCGTTTCAAAAAATATATAAAGAGAGTTCCCCTTCTGATTTTTTTAGGAAATACAATTTCTATTATTATTAGAAACCACTTTTTGTTACAAGACATGATGGATAAAGTGAAAAATATAGGAAAACACACCATCACCTACTTAAAAAAATCATCACCCTTGGCGGTAAGGGAGGTATCGAATTTACCAGATGAAGTGTTTTTCAATTTTTCGGGGCCGGATTGGTTACTTATCTTATTGGATCAAGTAAGGCCGATGGTGCGTGAGCAAATTTTATTCATGCTTTGGAGGGCATGGCACTCGAGGAATGATTTAATTTTTGGTAAGGGAAAGGAAAAAATCTCCGACTCTGTGAGTTTCATTCAGAATTACTGGGCGTCCTTCTCATCATGTCATCCAAATGTGAAGATGGAGATTAGCATCAAAGGTAAGGAGAGGGTGGATGGCTTAAATTTTACTAATGATATGCAAAAGAATTTTGTGACTTGGCAGACTTCGGCTACGGAGTTCATTAAGATTAATGTTGACGCAAGTTATGTGGAGGCTTTAAGGGCTGCAAGTGTGGGCGTCGTGGCCAGGAACCATACTGGAGAAGTTATCATATCGTCCTGGGATTATATTGGGGTGTGCAATAGCGCGGATGAAGTGGAACTGAGAGCGACCCTTGTGGGGTTGTTCATTGGTATTATTCTCATAAGTCCATCATTTTAGAAACTGATTGTTTTTTTGTGGCTTCTTTCCTTGGAAATGATCTTCTAGACAGGTCTTCTCTAGTTGATCCAAAGATAGAAGCATTGAGTTTATTCAAGTTGATGGTAAATTGCAAGATATCCAAGATTAACAGAAGGGTTAAAAGGGTGGCGCACGAGATTGCGAAGTTCAGCTTTGATAATAGGTTCGATGGTGTGCTTCTTAATAGTGTTCCGCCCTGTGTGGCTGAATTTGTAACGGATGATTGTATGAATATTTTAAATTAATTAACATATGGGAGGGGTTTTCAAAAAAAATCATCACCTTTTTTTAGAAGAAGAAATTTCATCACCTTTATTTAGGGGAGAAATTTCATCACTTTTTTGGGAAAAACAGTACTAAAAAAATATAATTGGAAAACACACCATCCGGTGTAACCGATCTGGTCTGTTGCCACGGCCCACGCCCTAGTGTTTAGGCCCGAGCTCCACGCTTACGCTCTCTCTCTCTCTCTCTCTCTCTCTCGCGCCACAATTCCTCCTGCTACCCCAAAGCCATCTCCGCCGCCGCCGCCCCTCCCCCGTCGGCCGCCGCAGCCCGGAGGTACCCGCTCGCCCCGGTCCTTGTTACTACTCGCCAATCGCCCTACTTTGGTTTGCTTTACTCGTTCGATCTTGCATTTCAGCGTGTCGGTCGATCGCCTTCTCGTTTGATTTTTCGAATTGATTTCCTGGCCACCTGTTAGGCCGCACAAGACCGACCATGGCGCTGATCGGCAGCGACGACACCGCGGCGGTTCTCGGCGAACTGCGCCGCAGGAAGAACGAGGACGACCCTGACCATTTCTACCAGTACGAGGTCGATGCCGCGGGCCGCCTCAAGAGGCTCTTCTGGGCCGACGCCGACGCGCGCGCCAGCAGCTGCGGCCGCAGCGACGACGTCGTCGTCATCGACACCGCGCTCGGGACGAACAGGTACGGCGCGGCCTTCGTCCCCTTCCTCGGCATGAACCACCACCGCCGCCCCGTGCTCCTCGGCTGCGCCGTCCTCGCGGACCAGTCCCCCGACTCGTATGTCTGGCTGTTGCGGGCCTTGGTGATGTCCATGGGCCAGGAGAGACCCAAGTCCGTGATAACCGACGGCGGCGATGCGCTGGTCCACGCCGTCGAGACCGTGCTCCCGCTGTCCAACCACCGGATCTGCTCGTGCCACTTGAAGGAAGGCGTCAGGGAGCACCTCGGCGGCTGGTCGGCCGAGGACGGCTTCAGGTCGCTGATGTTCGAGGACGGCTGCTCGCCGGTGGAGTTCGAGGAGCGGTGGCGCAGTTTGGTGGCCAGCCACAGGACGGCGAGCAACCAGGAGTGGCTCTGCAGGATGTACGTGAAGAGGGAGCTCTGGGCCGCCGCCTTCGTCCGCGACAAGTTCTTCCTCGGCATGGCGAGTGACGAAGACGAGGGCGCGGAGTGCCTCTGCCTATCTTCGGGCCTGCGCACGAGCTTCTCCGAGGACATGACGCTGCTCGCCCTGCTCCAGCTCGCGGACTACAGGGGCAACTGCATGCGCGCGCAGGAGGCCGAGCTCGACGAGGAGGCCGACAAGTCCCGCGTTGAGCTGACCACGGAGCACGAGTGCCTCGAGGAAGACGCGGCGCGGTCCTTCACGCCGGCCAACTTCGCCATCGTGCTGGAGGAGATCAAGGCGCTGGACGACTTCTTCGAGATCGTCGACACCCTGAGCAGCAGCTCCGACGGCTCCGGCCCCAAGGTCTACACGCTGGATCTCCACGGCGATCTCTTCAGCGTGTTGCAGTCACACGACCGCGCCAACGACGACAAGGAGACGCACTCGAGCGCCGTCTTCAGGTGCAGCTGCCGGAAGATGGAGCGCGACGGCTTGCCATGCCGGCACATCCTCCACGTGCTGTAGCACGAAAAGGCGTCCTCCATACCGAAGTGCTGCAAGCTGGGACGGCTGCTGCGGCGGGGTGACACAAGGCGCGAGAGGCTCGGCGAGATGGAGGCGCTGGGGCGGAAGGTGTTCGACCTGGCCTCGCAGGACGCCGAGGAGTTTGAGGAGATCAAGGAGTTCTTGCAGGACTGGCTGCAGGACAGAGAGCTATCTTCTTCTTAATCTCTTACGACTATACGTGACTGACTGACATCATCCATCTTCTACTCGTATCCATTGGTCTTGTGACTTACATTATCTATCTTCTACACTAAATCAGTGTTCTAATTAAGGTGTATCGGGCAGTATGAGATGCCCATGAAGTAGGTTAATTATGAATGTGAATTGCTGTCATTTTACTTATGTGGAGCTTTTTTCTGAGGGAGCTTTTAGTTGAAGTGTTGATTTTTATTTTTATTTTTTGAGAATTAGTTGAAGTGTTGATGCTTCATCCGGGTAGGGAATCAGCAGAAACGGGCTGATTTTTTGTTCGGGAAATATGCCCCTTTGTTTGGCCACTTTTTCAGTTTGTGGAATGAATGAACAGCGGCCGCCGTCGCTCCTCACCGGTGCTGCGCTCGTCGGGGTGTCGCAACATCGCCACTGCTGCGAGTTTGTGGATGCCTCTGCAGGGGCAGGGCGTTGTTGCTGACCTCGCAGAGGTTATCAAGCGTCGCGGCTAGACGGCTGATTTTTCTACGAAATCAGTCGATTGATCCCAAGCGGCCGCCCTTACTTTTGTATGTGAAAATGTTTAAAATCAACCGGCTGATTTTCTAGGAAATCAGTCAATTGATTTCTAGCAGTTACCTTTGCTTTTGTCTGTGGAAATCGTTTAAATTAACCGGCTGCTCAACGCGCTTTGTAAGTCGTTTCTGACGAGCGCCGCACGTCCGGTGAACCCAACGAGCCGCTTATCTCACTCTCTCCCATACCCTTTCTTTCCTTATCTCTTTCCTGCACAAAGCATTGGGCTGCTCGTTCTGCTCCTCCATATTCTTCTTCCAGCGGCACATCACAACCATGGCAGCACCATCGCCCGTCGCCCTAACCGTGCCGCCACTGCTCGCATTGCTGCAACGCTTGCTCCTACACAGCTGCTACAAACCATAGTCGCCTCGCGCCGCTGCATCGCTGCTCCACTGCAGCTCCGACAAATCAGGTTGCATCGTCGTGCCATGCACTGTGTCGCAGCTTCCGCCATGACCGCCGCTTGCTACATCGCAGCATCCACCGTCATCGCCGGCGCTGCAATGGAGCACCACTGGGGTCGGTAGAGCTCCGTCGCGGCTGCAATGAAGCTTCACCGGTGGCTCGATGCGGCATCACCGATGCCCCGTGGGGGAGGGGGGGGGGAGCTTTTGGTGTTGCATTGGAGTGCTCCCTGGCGGCTAGACGTAGCGTTTTGGTGTTGTGATGAGGACATGACTGATGAAGCTATGTATTTAGGGTAGGGTCATGGACCTGTCCAGCATACCCTCCCCAAGGACATCTTTACAAAGAATCAGAAGCAGTCGAAGAGAAATCATCATCCACTCGACCGTGGAGATGTGTTTACTCGACCACCTTGAAGACACTAGACCACCAGAAGATGAGGAACCCTCCACTCTGCAACAGTTAAGATTTAAACCATAGCATTATAAGCATTTATGACATTTACTATAGACGTTACCTGTAACGCCTTTCCTTTATGAGCATTGAACTCTGTGTAACGGAGGGGAGCTGGGGTCCTGGCGCACTCTATATAAGTCACCTCCCTCCTCTAGGAGAAGGATTCGCACTTTTGTAAACACACACACACACACACACACATATAATCCAGTCGACCGCCTCAGGGCGCCGAGACGTAGGGCTGTTACTTCCTCCGAGAAGGGCCTGAACTCGTAAAACTCGTGTGTACAACTACTCCATAGCTAGGATCTTGCCTCCTTATACCTACCCCCCGTTCTACTGTCAGTCTTAGATCCACGACAGTTGGCGCCCACCGTGGGGCAAGTGTCTTAGCGACTTATTGGAGAAGTTGCAATTTTTCCGATCCCCATCATGTAACACCCCGGATATGATTCACCCAATATGTAATCCAACTCTTGCCGTTTCCGGCCTTAAGTTATTTTATTTTCTCGGGTTCGGGTTTTTGTCTCTGTGTGTTGTTGTCATTGTCATGCATCTCATATCATGTCATCATGTGCATTGCATTTGCATACGTGTTTATCTCTTGCATTCGAGCTTTTTCCCCGTTGTCCGTTTTGCATTCCGGCGCTCCGTTCTTCTCTGGTGGTCATTTCTACCTTTCCTTCGTGTGTGGGGATTAAACATTTCCGGATTGGACCGAGACTTGCCAAGCGGCATTGGTTTACTACCAGTAGACCGCCTGTCAAGTTTCGTACCATTTGGACTTCGTTTGATGCTCCAACGGTTAACCGAGGGACCGAAAAGGCCTCGTGTGTGTTGCAGCCCAACACCCCTCCAAGTTGGCCCAAAACCCACCAAAAACCTCTCCATCATCTAGAGCGTTCGATCACGATCGCGTGGCCGAAAACCGCACCTCATTTGAACTCTCCTAGCTCCCTCCACCTCTATATAAAGAACCTCCCATTTCAATTCACGGACGAAACCCTAGAACCACCCACCTCTCGCACCGGCGGACATTTTTTTTGTCCGGCCGGACACGTCCGGATCCACCCGCCGCCGCCACATGTCGCTCGCTCGTTGGGTCGCGCCGCCGCCCCACTTCGCCGTCGCCGCCGGCCCGGGAGGCCCAGGAGGGGCCCCCGAGGCCCGTTGCCTCCCGCCGCCGCCCGGGGCATCTTCCCGAGGCCCGGCTCCTCCTCCGCCGAGGCGCGCCGCCCGCCGGCCGTGCTCCGCCGCACCGCCGTGCCGGCTCGCCGCACCGTCGTCGCCCGGTCTCCACCGCGCCTCCCCGCCGTCGAACGTCGCCCCGGCGAGCTCCGCCGACGCTGGCGAGCTCCGGTCACCCCCCAAGACCAGCAAGTCCGGCCACCGCCGCGGCCATCTCCGGTGAACCTTGTGGAACGCGCCACCGCTACAGTGCACCTCCAGATCCAGATCCGGATCGGGTTGACTTTTTACCCGAAACCCTAAATTTTTGGCTATGTTCATCGCATCGTAACTTTGCATCCGTAGCTTCGTTTTGGGCATATAGCATATCAAAATGTTCATCTCAAAGAGTACATCATTTCATCTCATTGCATCATTTTCATTTGAGTTCATCTTGATGCCCGAAATTCTGTTAGAAGAATGCTATTTGAGATAATTGTCAGATCTGCTGCTCCAATTAGATATTTGTCATTTTTGCCATGATTATTGTGTGCATGATATGCCCCTGAGCTCTACATGAGTTTTGTTATATGTTTTGCTATCTATCCAGGGGTGCAACCCATGTATTTTTGTGATGTGTGTGGTGACTAGCACAAGCTTGCAAAGTGGAGCATTCGTTATGCTGATTTCAGGGACTTAGCATTTCCACCAAGTCCTTGATCTGTTTATCTCAATATGCCATATGTTCATGTTGTTTCCTAGTGATCCGTGCCTCTTTTGAGGATGATCAGTAAGGATGTTTTGTTAATATTGTAGTGCTCTATCCATCCATGTCTTTGTTTGCAATTATGGAGCACCCTAGCTTGAGTCAATCGAGCTCTACTTTTGTCATTTCGTGAATCTGGGCAGATTGTCTACTTGGTAGCAATTTTGCCGAGGATGTTGTAGTTGATCCGTGCATGCCATGTTATTGTTCTTGCCATGTCTAGCTTATATTTTGTGTATTCTTGATGTGTGTTTGCTTATATTGTCATGACTTGCTCTATAGTGAGTGCATCGAGCTCGTAAACATGCCTACTTGATATCTGTTTCAGCATGCTCCAGTTTTCACTAAGTCTGAGAACTGATTATGTTTTTGCCATGTTCACATGCTTGCAAATGTATTTTCTGGTCCCTTTTGGCTCAAGGTCACTAAGGGACTTTTGTTAAGCTCTTTGAGTAGCTCCATGCCATGCTTTACTTTGCCATGTTCAGGTCCTGTAGCATATAGTTTTCATGCTCCAAAGAGTGCTATCTGATCTGAAATTCCAGACAAGTGTTAATTTCACTAAGTCTGAAATCTGTTTACCAAATACATTTTTGCCATGCTTTTTTGAACCTGTTAATGGATGAATTGGCCGTAGCTCAGTGCTAGTATTTTGTTAAGCATCATGAATGGATCCCTGCCATGTATTTTGATGCCATGTTTGGATGCTGTAGCATGTTCATCTTGTTGCATTTAGATGGCTACTTGCTGTAAATCGCAGAACGTGGTCATATTTGAATTGCTTGCCATTTCCAAACCGTAACTCCGATTCTGGCGTTCTTTATATCGTTTTCAAGCGATTTCATCTCACCTTTCCAGTGGTACACTTGGATTCCCAAGTTGAGGCCAGGTTCATGCATTCCTTGTCAAATCTTGCATATGCATCACATATTGCATCCCGCATAGCATACCATCTTTGCATCATGTTGTTTGAGTTTGCACATGGTTGATTGTGTCCTTGTTGCTTGTTTGTCTTGTTTGGGTAGAGCCGGGAGACGAGTTCTCTAACAAGGAGCCCGTTGAGTTTGCTTTCAAGGATCCAGTCAACTCTGACAACTTTGCAGGCAAGATGATCATACCCTCGAAATCACTACTATCTTTGCTTTGCTAGATGCTCGCTCTTTTGCTATGCCTATGCTATGATGCCTACCACTTTCTTATCATGCCTCCCAAATTGTCATGTCAAAACTCTAACCCACCATGTCCTAGAAAACCGTTGATTGGCTATGTTACCGCTTTGCTCAGCCCCTCTTATAGCGTTGCTAGTTGCAGGTGAAGATTGGAGACCGTTCCTTGTTGGAACATTATTTACTTGTTGGGATATCATTATATTGACATGTTATCTTAATGCATCTATATACTTGGTAAAGGGTGGAAGGCTCAGCCTCTCGCCTAGTGTTTTTGTTCCACTCTTGCCGCCCTAGTTTCCGTCATATCGGTGTTATGTTCCCGGATTTTGCGTTCCTTACGCGGTTGGGTGATAATGGGAACCCCTTGATAGTTCGCCTTGATTAAAACTTTTCCAGCAATGCCCAACCTTGGTTTTACCTCTTGCCACCTAGCCTCTTTTTCCCTTAGGTTTCCGGAGCCCGAGGGTCATCTTATTTTAAACCCCCCGGGCCAGTGCTCCTCTGAGTGTTGGTCCAACCGAGCGATGTCCGGGGCTACCAGGGGCAACTCTGGGCTGGCCTACCCGAAGTCTGGCTCATCTGAGTGTGCCCTGAGAACGAGATATGTGCAGCTCCTATCGGGATTTGTCGGCACATTCGGGCGGTGTTGCTGGATTATTTTTAACTTGTCGAAGTGTCTTGTAGAACCGGGATACCGAGTCTGATCGGAATGTCTCGGGAGGAGGTCTATTCCTTCGTTGACCGTGAGAGCTTGTCATGGGCTAAGTTGGGACTCCCCTGCAGGGATTTGAACTTTCGAAAACCATGCCCGCGGTTATGGGCAGATGAGAATTTGTTAACGTCCGGTTGTAGACAACTTGAACCTTAACTTAATTAAAATGAATCAACTGTGTGAGTTGCCGTGATGGTCTCTTCTCGGCGGAGTCCGGGAAGTGAACATGGTGTTGGAGTAATGCTTGCCGCAAGTTGCCCTCTAGTTACTCGTTCGCGCTTTGCCTCCTCTTCTCGCTCTCTTTTGCGAATAGTTTAGCCACTATATATGCTAGTCGCTTGCTGCGGCTCCACATATATTACCTTGCCTTACCTATAAGCTTAAATAGTCTTGATCGTGAGGGTGCGAGATTGCTGAGTCCCTGTGGCTCACAGATTACTTCCAAACCAGATGCAGGGCCTGATGATTCTGTTCTAGATGACGCACTTGAGCTCAAGTGGGAGTTCGACGAGGACTCACGCCGATACTACATGTCTTTCCCTGATGATCAGTAGTGGTGCCCAGTTGGGGTGATCGGGACCGTGTCGCATGTTGGGTTTATCTTTTATTTTGGCTCCGTAGTCAGGCCATGAGTGTTTGAATGTTGTAATGCTATTTATGTACTTTGATTGACGTGGCGAGTGTAAGCCAACTATGTATCTCCCCTTTTATTATCTATATTACATGGGATGTTGTGAAGATTGCCTAACTTGCGACATTGCTTTCAATGCGGTTATGTCTCTAAGTCGTGCCTCGACACGTGGGAGCTATAGCCGCATCGAGGGCGTTACACATCATCATGGTTCCAGGCGGAGGTTTGGCTGAGGGCCGCGAGATTCGTCTCGGCGCGCTCGTGTTTGTCGCGGACGACTCCGCTTGGCTTCAGGAGGCACCACTCGACGTCGATGTGCTCCCCGCCCGCAGGGCGACGCACTTTCACGCGTGCGTCCGCGGCGTCCTCCTGCGGCAACCATCGACCCAGTACCAGTCGACTCCTACGGCTTTCCCCCTCGCTGCGACCCGCCAGAACAAGCGCACTGGCCGGTCGAGGATTCAACAGTGGGTGAAGCATGCGGTGGCCCGCCAGTCGGCCACCCCTCAAGTCGCGGTGCTCGAGCCCGATGAGTCTCTCTACGGCCTGTTCGATCTGTCGACTGGCTCCGTAGAGACTGCTGTGACGCCCGGATAATTAAGCTACAGTGAATCTCTGCTAATGATGCCACGTCACCTCGGTTAAACCCGCGTAGTTTGAAACCCAGTTCAAAATTCAAATTTAAAATAAAGGCAAACAATAAAAGTTTTCAAATATTAAAACTAAATGTTCGGGTGGATTCAAATAAATCATGGATAATTATGATGGAGAAACCAGACTTATATAAATTCTTTAAATACTCTAGAATGAATAAAACAATAGTCAAAACAATTATTGAAATGCCTTTTATAATTAATAAAATGTTAAACTATTCTATTTAGGTGTTAAACTTTTTATTGCAGTGGGTTTAGTGGTAGTACTAAGTTAGGGATTATTCTTGTACTTTAACAAACTAAAATAAAATGAGGAATAAGATAAAACAGAAAGTTATAAGATAAATAAAAAGGAAAAAACAAAAACAGAAAACTAATAAAGGGAGAGAGAGCAACCCCCCTGGCCCAATGGGGCCAATCGGCCCAGCTGGCCTCCCGAACCAGGCCGACCCACCTCTCCCTGCTTCCCCCATACCCCCCACTACCCAACCGTAACCCTAGCCCACTCCCCCGATTCCCCACTCCCCCCCCTCTCCCGATCCCGATCTGGATCGGGATATCTTCCCCACCCTCTGCTGCACGCCCCCGAGGGCGCCCCGACGCCGCCGCCCCTCGCCGAATCGACCTTGCCGGACTGCCGCCTCATCGCCGCCCCGCCACGTCTTCGTCCTCCTCCGGGACGCCACCTCGCCGGAGCCGCCCCACGTCTTCGCCAGCGTCGCCACCCCCCGCACCGTGTCGGACGCCACCTCGACCGCCTCCTCACCGGACCTCGCGTCCTCGTCCTCCTCCCCGAGCCCGCGTACGCACATCTGCAGGGCCCGGTGAGCCGCGCCCCTCCTCTCTTCCCCTCGCCCCGTGCTCGTTCCCTCCGCTGCTCGCCGCTCCCGACTGCCCCGACGAGCTCCGTCGCGTTGCGCCCCCGCAGTCGATGTCCTTGCCGCGCTCGGCGCCCGCCCATGTCGTTCGCGCCCACGGCCGCGCCAGCAGCGCTCCCCTGCAACCTGCATCGGCGCTGCCCGCAGCGGCCACCGCAGCTCCTGTACGCACCCGCACGACGCAACCTCGCCCCGCCTGTGTTCGCGTTGCTGCTGCCTCCCTCCTATGCCGGCATTCTACTCCTGCGCCGCGCCGGACGACCCGCGCTCAGCCGCTCCAGCAGCCGCTGCACCCGCTCGCTGCCGTCTCGTGCCGGACCTGCTGCTTTGCTGCCGCTGCCGCGCCTGAAGCTCCTCCCGTGCTAGCTTCCGGCGGTCGACGCCCCTGCCAGCACCCAGACGGGCTGGTGCCCGTGGCCCGTTAGCCGTCGCCCGCTAGGCTTCCCCTTGAGCCACTGACCTTGGGGTCCCACCCCAAAACGTTTAGAAAAAAAGGGGATATATAAAAAATGATTATAAAATAAATAAATAAATAGTAATTAAATTAATTAATTAATTAATTAATGAATGAATTAATTAAGTTAATTAATCCTATTTAATAAATCTAATTAACTAGTTAGTTTAATTAAACAGTAATTAGATTAGTTAATCCTAATTAGACTAAACAGTCAATGACGAACGGGACCCACACGTCAGTTGACCAGTCAACGCCTCTATTGACTGCTGACGTCATGCTGACGTCAGCGTGCACTGTTCTGGATAATGTTGGATTAAAATAATTAAATAAATGCTAAAAATGTTTTTAATCTTTTAAAATTAATATAAAATAAACCATAGCTCAGATGAAAAAACTTTGTACATGAAAGTTGTTCAGAACGACGAGACGAATCCAGATACATAGTCCGTTCGTCCGCCACACGTCCCTAGCATAGTGAACCTGTAACTTTCCCCCTCCGGCTCCTCTGCCCGAAAACACGAAACACCGGGGATACTTTCCCGGATGTTATCCCCCTTCACCGGTATCACCTACTACCGCGTTAGGGCACCTCTAACGTCGTTACTTGTCATGTCATGCATCACTATGCATATGCTTGCTTATATATTTATTGTTTCTCCCCCCTCTTCTCTCGATAGACACCGAGACCGACGCCGCTGCTATCCAGTACGACTACGGTGTTGACGACCCCTCTCTCTTGCCAGAGCAACCAGGCAAGCCCCCCTTTGATCACCAGATATCGCCTACTCTTCTCTATACTGCTTGCATTAGAGTAGTGTAGCATGTTACTGCTTTCCGTTATTCCTATCCTGATGCATAGCCTATCCTTGCTAATACTGTTGTTACCATTACCTGCTATCCTACTGCTTAGTATAGGATGCTAGTGTTCCATCAGTGGCCCTACACTCTTGTCCGTCTGCCATGCTATACCACTGGGCCGTGATCACTTCGGGAGGTGACCACGGGCATATACAATATACTTTACACAGTTACCTTACCTGTGATACTGTTCGGAGATGGGGGCTGAAGGGGCAGGTGGCTCCATCCCGGTAGAGGTGGGCCTGGGTTCCCGACGGCCCCCGACGGTTACTTTGAGGCGGAGCGACAGGGCAGGTTGTGACCAACTAGGAGAGAGGTGGGCCTGGCCCTGGTCGATGTTCGCACTAACCATCTACGCGGGGACAGTTATGGGCACTCGACGTCATGGTATCAGCCGAAGCACTTCGTGACGCCAGCGACTGAGCGGCGCGTGCCGGGTTGGACCGCGTAACGTGACTTCCTTTGTAATGGAGGTTGCTAGGTCTGCTCTCCGGCCGCGTACGCAACGTGCAGGTGTGCTATGGGCGATGGGCCCAGACCCCTGTGCGCTTAGGTTTAGACCGGCGTGCTGGCCTCTCTGTTGTGCCTAGGTAGGGCTACAATGTGTTGATCTTCCGAGGCCGGGCATGACCCAGAAAAGTGTGTCCCGCCAAATGGGATCGAGCGTGTTGGGTTATGTGGTGCACCCCTGCAGGGAAGTTAATCTATTCGAATAGCCGTGATCTTCGGTAACAGGACGACTTGGAGTTGTACCTTGACCTTATGACAACTAGAACCGGATACTTAATAAAACACACCCTTCCAAGTGCCAGATACAACCGGTGATCGCTCTCTCACAGGGCGACGAGGGGAGGATCATCGGTTAGGATTATGCTATACGATGCTACTTGGAGGTCTTCAGTCTACTCTCTTCTACATGCCGCAAAAAGCGGCTTCCAGAAGCGTAGTCTTCGAAAGGACTAGCTATCCCCCCTTATTCCGGCTTTCTGCAGTTCAGTCCACATATGATACCCTTATTCCATTTGATACCAATGCATACATATGTAGTATAGCTCCTTGCTTGCGAGTAGTTTGGATGAGTACTCATGATTGCTTTCTCCCTCTTTCCCCCCCTATCCCTTCTACCTGGTTGTCGCAACCAGATGTTGGAGCCCAGGAGCCAGACGCCACCTTCGACGACGACTCCTACTACACCGGAGGTGCCTACTACTACGTGATGCCCGCTGACGACGACCAGGAGTAGTTAGGAGGATCCCAGGCAGGAGGCCTGCGCCTCTTTCGATCTGTATCCCAGTTTGTGCTAGCCATCTTATGGCAACTTGTTTAACTTATGTCTGTACTCAGATATTGTCGCTTTCGCTGACTCGTCTATGATCGAGCTCTTGTATTCAAGCCCTCGAGGCCCCTGGCTTGTAATATGATGCTTGTATGATTTATTTTTATTTGTAGAGTTGTGTTGTGATATCTTCCCGTGAGTCCCTGATCTTGATCGTACACGTTTGCGTGTATGTTTAGTGTACGATTAAATCGGGGGCGTCACAACTGCATCCGAGTGCGGTAGCAATGACTCGGCAGCGGAAGTCCTGATGGTCAATGGACCACGTGGTCCTCCTAGCTTCGATCGTGAAGACGGAGGTGACGGGAACGGCGATCCGTCGCGCGTTCACGAGGAGTACCGCCCCGAGCCTCTCTCCTCGCAGCAGAGAGAAGAACTTCGTCGCCGAAACATGGATGCCCTGCATACTCCTATAGTTGGAGAAACGCCCGAGGCGCAGGCCTTGGAACAGGCTCGCTTGGCCAATCTGGCTGAGTGCACTCGGTTGGAGAACCTACAGCGCGCACTCGACAATCGCGCTCGTCAACGTGCTCCTGAGTCTAGCCAACGCCAACTTTTTCCACCTCCAGCTCAGGTATGCCGGACACCGATCCAAAACCTAGCAGCTGCTGCCCGGATAGCAGAGTCGATTCAACCTTCCCAGTCAGAAGCTGGCCGAGGTCTGGCGCAGATCAGGGCCTTGCTCCGTGCAGCAGGAGAGCAGAATACGGCCGTGTCTCAGTCACGGGATAGGATCCATAGCAGATCTGTGGTCGCAGAAATAGTCCAGTCGGCCCATAGCCCGAGATCGCCCCCGAGGCGTGAGGGACGTGGAGAGCGGCGTGATCAGTACAGAAACCAGGAGCAGTATGATCGTCGAGCCGATCGCGATGGTCGCCGTCGAGTGCCCACGCCTCCTCCAAGGAGTGGGTCGTACATGCCGGGGCCACATGAAGACAGGTGCCCTAACAGCGTCGGAAGAGGTATTCCAGTCGACCCCAGGGAGCCAGGCTTTGATGCGAGATCTATTCTCGTACAAGGCTTGGTCGACAGAAACAGAGCTCACCGAGATGGCCATGACAGAGGCCCGCAAACCAGCAACAGGGTGCATGTCTCTGGCCCAGAATGCTTCAGCAGAGCTATCAGAGCTGTAGTGATTCCCCCCAACTTCAGGTTGGCGACTGGAGTCAGTAAGTTCACCGGAGAGTCCAAGCCTAACACCTGGCTCGAAGACTACCAAGTGGCTGTCCAGATTGGTGGCAGCAATGATGAGGTGGCCATGAAACACCTTCCTCTGATGTTGGAGGGCTCGGCTAGGGCGTGGCTGAATCAGTTGGCGCCGGGAAGCATCTATACTTGGGAAGATCTCGCCCGAGTGTTTGTCAGTGTTGGAAATATGCCCTAGAGGCAATAATAAAAGGATTATTATTATATTTCCTTGTTCATGATAATTGTTTTTTATTCATGCTATAATTGTGTTATCCGGAAATCGTAATACATGTGTGAATACATAGACACCAACATGTCCCTAGTAAGCCTCTAGTTGACTAGCTCGTTGATCAACAGATAGTCATGGTATCCTGACTATGGGCATTGGATGTCATTGATAACGAGATCACATCATTAGGAGAATGATGTGATGGACAAGACCCAATCCTAAACATAGCACAAGATCGTATAGTTCGTTTGCTAGAGTTTTTCCAATGTCAAGTATCTTTTCCTTAGACCATGAGATCGTGTAACTCCCGGATACCGTAGGAGTGCTTTGGGTGTACCAAACGTCACAACGTAACTGGGTGACTATAAAGGTATACTACGGGTATCTCCGAAAGTGTCTGTTGGGTTGACATGGATCAAGACTGGGATTTGTCACTCCGTATGACGGAGAGGTATCTCTGGGCCCACTCGGTAATGCATCATCATAATGAGCTCAAAGTGACCAAGTGTCTGGTCACAGGATCATGCATTACGGTATGAGTAAAGTGACTTGCCGGTAACGAGATTGAACGAGGTATTGGGATATCTACGATCGAATCTCGGGCAAGTAACGTACCGATTGACAAAGGGAATTGTATACGGGGTTGCTTGAATCCTCGACATCGTGGTTCATCCGATGAGATCATCGAGGAGCATGTGGGAGCCAACATGGGTATCCAGATCCCGCTGTTGGTTATTGACCGGAGAGCCATCTCGGTCATGTCTACATGTCTCCCGAACCCGTAGGGTCTACACACTTAAGGTTCGGTGACGCTAGGGTTGTAGAGATATGAATATTCAGTAACCCTAAAGTTGTTCGGAGTCCCGGATGAGATCCCGGATGTCATGAGGAGTTCCGGAATGGTCCGGAGGTGAAGAATTATATATAGGAAGTGCAGTTTCGGCCATCGGGAGAGTTTCGGGGGTCACCGGTATTGTACCGAGACCACCGGATGGGTCCCGGGGGTCCACCGGGTGGGACCACCCATCCCGGAGGGCCCCATGGGCTGAAGTGGGGAGGGGAACCAGCCCATAGTGGGCTGGTGCACCCCCCTTGGCCCACCCCCTGCCCCTAGGGTTGGAAACCCTAGGGTGGGGGGCGCCCCACTTGCCTTGGGGGCCACTCCACCCTTGGCCGCCGCCCCCCTAGGAGATCCCGTCTCCTAGGGCCGGCGCCCCCCTTGGGGAGCCTATATAAAGGGGGGGAGGGAGGGGCAGCCGCACCCTTGACTCTTGGCGCCTCCCTCTCCCCTGCTACACCTCTCCCTCTCGCAGAAGAACGGCGAAGCCCTACTGCGGTGACTGCTGCATCCACCACCACGCCATCGTGCTGCTGGATCTTCATCAACCTCTCCTCCCCCCTTGCTGGATCAAGAAGGAGGAAACGTCACGCTGACCGTACGTGTGTTGAACACGGAGGTGCCGTCCGTTCGGCGCTAGGATCTCCGGTGGTTTGGATCACGTCGAGTACGACTTCCTCATCCCCGTTCTTTGAACGCTTCTGCGCGTGATCTACAAAGGTATGTAGATGCAATCCGATCACTCGTTGCTAGATGAACTCATAGATGGATCTTGGTGAAACCGTAGGAAATTTTTTGTTTTCTGCAACGTTCTCCAATAGTGGCATCATGAGCTAGGTCTATGCGTAGTTCTCTTTGCACGAGTAGAACACAATTTGTTGTGGGCGTAGATGTTGTCAACTTTCTTGCCGCTACTAGTCTTATTTTGCTTCAGCGGTATTGTGGGATGAAGCGGCCTAGACCAACCTTACACGTACGCTTACGTGAGACCGGTTCCACCGACTAACATGCACTAGCTGCATAAGGTGGCTGGCGGGTGTCTGTCTCTCCCACTTTAGTTGGAGCGGATTCGACGAAAAGGGTCCTTATGAAGGGTAAATAGAAGTTGAAAAATCACGTTGTGGCTTTAACGTAGGTAAGAAAACGTTCTTGCTAGAACCCTCTTGCAGCCACGTAAAACTTGCAACAACAATTAGAGGACGTCTAACTTGTTTTTGCAGCAAGTGTTTTTGTGATGTGATATGGCCAAAGTTGTGATGAATGATGAATGATATATGTGATGTATGAGATCATGTTCTTGTAATAGGAATCACGACTTGCATGTCGATGAGTATGACAACCGGCAGGAGCCATAGGAGTTGTCTTTATTTTTTGTATGACCTGCGTGTCATTGAGAAACGCCATGTAAATTACTTTACTTTATTGCTAAACATGTTAGCCATAGTAGTAGAAGTAATAGTTGGCGAGCAACTTCAGGGAGACACGATGATGGAGATCATGATGATGGAGATCATGGTGTCATGCCAGTGACAAGATGATCATGGAGCCCCAAGATGGAGATCAAAGGAAGCTATATGATACTGGCCATATCATGTCACTATTATTTGATTGCATGTGATGTTTATCATGTTTTTGCATCTTGTTTACTTAGAACGACGGTAGTAAATAAGATGATCCCTCATAATAATTTCAAGAAAGTGTTCCCCCTAACTGTGCACCGTTGCGACCGTTCGTTGTTTCGAAGCACCACGTGATGATCGGGTGTGATAGATTCCAACGTTCACATACAACGGGTGTAAGACAGATTTACACAGGCAAACACTTAGGTTGACTTGACGAGCCTAGCATGTACAGACGTGGCCTCGGAACACAAAAGACCGAAAGGTCGAGCATGAGTCGTATAGAAGATACGATCAACATGAAGATGTTCACCGATGTTGACTAGTCCGTCTCACGTGATGATCGGACACAGCCTAGTTAACTCAGATCATGTTATACTTAGATGACTGGAGGGATGTCTATCTGAGTGGGAGTTCATTAAATAGATGAACTTAATTATTATGAACTTAGTCTAAAATATTTACAATATGTCTTGTAGATCAAATGGCCAACGTTGTCCTCAACTTCAACGCGTTCCTAGAGAAAACCAAGCTGAAAGACGATGGCAGCAATTATACGGACTGGGTGCGGAACCTGAGGATCATCCTCATAGCTGCAAAGAAAGATTATGTCCTAGAAGCACCGCTAGGTGACGCACCTGTTCTCCCTACGGAACAAGATGTTATGAACACTTGGCAGACACGTGCTGATGATTACTCCCTCGTTCAGTGCGGCATGCTTTACAGCTTAGAACCGGGGCTCCAAAAGCGTTTTGAGAGACACGGAGCATATGAGATGTTCGAAGAGCTGAAAATGGTTTTTCAAGCTCATGCCCGGGTCGAGAGATATGAAGTCTCCGACAAGTTCTTCAGCTGTAAGATGGAGGAAAATAGTTCTGTCAGTGAGCACATACTCACTATGTCAGGGTTACATAACCGCTTGACTCAGCTGGGAGTTAATCTCCCGGATGACGCGGTCATTGACAGAATCCTTCAGTCGCTTCCACCGAGCTACAAGAGCTTTGTGATGAACTTCAATATGCAGGGGATGGAAAAGACCATTCCTGAAGTATTTGCAATGCTGAAATTAGCAGAGGTAGAAGTCAAAAAGGAACATCATGTGTTGATGGTGAATAAAACCACTAAGTTCAAAAAGGGCAAGGGTAAGAAGAACTTCAAGAAGGACGGCAAGGGAGTTGCCATGCCCGGTAAGGAAGCTGCCGGGAAGAAGCCAAAGAATGGACCCAAGCCCGAGACTGAGTGCTTTTACTGCAAGGAAAGTGGTCACTGGAAGCGGAACTGCCCCAAATACTTAGCGGACAAGAAGGCCGAAAACATGAAAGGTATATGGGATATACATGTAATTGATGTGTACCTTACCAGTACTCGTAGTAGCTCCTGGGTATTTGATACCGGTGCAGTTGCTCACATTTGTAACTCAAAGCAGGAGCTGCGGAAGAAGCGGAGACTGGCGAAGGACGAGGTGACGATGCGCACCGGGAATGGTTCCAAGGTCGATGTGATCGCCGTCGGCACGCTACCTCTACATTTACCTATGGGATTAGTTTTGAACCTCAATAATTGTTATTTAGTGCCAAGTTTGAGCATGAACATTGTATCAGGATCTCGTTTAATACGAGATGGCTACTCATTTAAATCCGAGAATAATGGTTGTTCTATTTATATGAGAGATATGTTTTATGGTCATGCTCCGATGGTAAATGGTTTATTCTTAATGAATCTCGAGCGTAATGCTACACATATTCATAGTGTGAGTACCAAAAGATGTAAGGTTGATAATGATAGTCCCACATACTTGTGGCACTGCCGCCTTGGTCACATAGGTGTCAAACGCATGAAGAAGCTCCATGCATATGGACTTTTAGAGTCTCTTGATTACGAATCATTTGACATGTGCGGACCATGCCTCATGGGTAAAATGACCAAGACTCCGTTCTCAGGAACAATGGAGCGAGCAACCAACTTATTGGAAATCATACATACTGATGTGTGCGGTCCAATGAGTGTTGAGGCTTGCAGTGGTTATCGTTATATTCTCACCCTCACTGATGACTTGAGTAGATATGGGTATGTCTACTTAATGAAACACAAGTCTGAGACCTTTGAAAGGTTCAAGGAATTTCAGAGTGAGGTTGAGTATCAACATGACAGGAAAATCAAGTTCTTGCGATCAGATCGTGGAGGAGAATACTTGAGTCACGAATTTGGCACACACTTCAGAAAAAGTGGAATAGTTTCACAACTCACGCCGCCTGGAACAGCTCAGCGTAATGGTGTGTCCGAACGTCGTAATCACACTCTATTAGATATGGTGCGATCTATGATGTCTCTTACCGATTTACCACTATCATTTTGGGGCTATGCTTTAGAGACTGCCGCATTCACTTTAAATAGGGCTCCGTCGAAATCCGTTGAGACGACACCGTATGAATTATGGTTTGGGAAGAAACCTAAGCTGTCGTTTCTAAAAGTTTGGGGATGCGATGCTTATGTCAAGAAACTTCAACCTGAAAAGCTCGAACCCAAGTCAGAAAAATGCGCATTCATAGGATACCCTAAAGAAACTATTGGGTATACCTTCTACCTCAGATCCGAAGGCAAGATCTTTGTTGCCAAGAATGGATCCTTTCTAGAGAAAGAGTTTCTCTTGAAAGAAGTAAGTGGGAGGAAAGTAGAACTTGATGAAGTATTACCTCTTGAACCGGAAAGTGGCGCGACTCAAGAAAATGTTCCTGAGGTGCCTGCACCGACTAGAGAGGAAGTTAATGATGATGATCATGAAACTTCAGATCAAGTTGCTACTGAACTTCGTAGGTCCACAAGGACACGTTCCGCACCAGAGTGGTACAGCAACCCTGTCTTGGAAATCATTTTGTTAGACAACGGTGAACCTTTGAACTATGAAGAAGCGATGGCGGGCCCGGATTCCGACAAATGGCTGGAAGCCATTAAATCCGAGATAGGATCCATGTATGAAAACGAAGTATGGACTTTGACTGACTTGCCCGTTGAGCGGCGATCCATAATAAATAAATGGATCTTTAAGAAGAAGACAGACGCGGATGGTAATGTGACCATCTATAAAGCTCGGCTTGTCGCTAAGGGTTATCGACAAGTTCAAGGGGTTGACTACGATGAGACTTTCTCACCGGTAGCGAAGCTGAAGTCTGTCCGAATCATGTTAGTAATTGCCGCATTCTATGATTATGAGATATGGCAAATGGACGTCAAAACGGCATTCCTTAATGGTTTCCTTAAGGAAGAATTGTATATGATGCAGCCGGAAGGTTTTGTCGACCCGAAGAATGCTAACAAGGTATGCAAGCTCCAGCGATCCATTTATGGGCTGGTGCAAGCATCTCGGAGTTGGAATATTCGCTTTGATGAGATGGTCAAAGCGTTTGGGTTTATGCAGACTTATGGAGAAGCCTGCGTTTACAAGAAAGTGAGTGGGAGCTCTGTAGCATTTCTCATATTATATGTAGATGACCTACTTTTGATGGGAAATGATATAGAACTTTTGGACAACATTAAGGCCTACTTGAATAAGAGTTTTTCAATGAAGGTCCTTGGAGAAGCTGCTTATATATTAGGCATCAAGATCTATAGAGATAGATCAAGACGCCTCATAGGTCTTTCACAAAGCACATACCTTGATAAGATATTGAAGAAGTTCAATATGGATCAGTCTAAGAAGGGGTTCTTGCCTGTGTTCAAGGTATGAAATTGAGCTCAGCTCAATGTCCGACCACGGCAGAAGATATAGAAGAGATGAGTGTCATCCCCTATGCCTTAGCCATAGGGTCTATTATGTATGCCATGCTGTGTACCAGACCTGATGTAAACCTTGCCGTAAGTTTGGTAGGTAGGTACCAAAGTAATCCCGGCAAGGAACACTGGACAGCGGTCAAGAATATCCTGAAGTACCTGAAAAGGACTAAGGACATGTTTCTCGTTTATGGAGGTGACGAAGAGCTTGTCATAAAGGGTTACATCGATGCTAGCTTCGACACAGATCTGGATGACTCTAAGTCACAAACCGGATACGTGTATATGTTGAATGGTGGAGCAGTAAGCTGGTGCAGCTGCAAGCAGAGCGTCGTGGCGGGATCTACATGTGAAGCGGAGTACATGGCTGCCTCGGAGGTAGCACATGAAGCAATCTGGGTGAAGGAGTTCATCACCGACCTAGGTGTCATACCCAATGCGTCGGGGCCGATCAAGCTCTTCTGTGACAACACTGGAGCTATTGCACTTGCCAAGGAGCCCAGGTTTCACAAGAAGACCAGGCACATCAAGCGTCGCTTCAACTCCATCCGTGAAAATGTTCAAGATGGAGACATAGAAATTTGTAAAGTACATACGGATCTGAATGTCGCAGATCCGTTGACTAAACCTCTCCCTAGGGCAAAACATGATCAACACCAGAACTCTATGGGTGTTCGATTCATCACAATGTAACTAGATTATTGACTCTAGTGCAAGTGGGAGACTATTGGAAATATGCCCTAGAGGCAATAATAAAAGGATTATTATTATATTTCCTTGTTCATGATAATTGTTTTTTATTCATGCTATAATTGTGTTATCCGGAAATCATAATACATGTGTGAATACATAGACACCAACATGTCCCTAGTAAGCCTCTAGTTGACTAGCTCGTTGATCAACAGATAGTCATGGTTTCCTGACTATGGGCATTGGATGTCATTGATAACGAGATCACATCATTAGGAGAATGATGTGATGGACAAGACCCAATCCTAAACATAGCACAAGATCGTATAGTTCGTTTGCTAGAGTTTTTCCAATGTCAAGTATCTTTTCCTTAGACCATGAGATCGTGTAACTCCCGGATACCGTAGGAGTGCTTTGGGTGTACCAAACGTCACAACGTAACTGGGTGACTATAAAGGTATACTATGGGTATCTCCGAAAGTGTCTGTTGGGTTGACGCGGATCAAGACTGGGATTTGTCACTCCGTATGACAGAGAGGTATCTCTGGGCCCACTCGGTAATGCATCATCATAATGAGCTCAAAGTGACCAAGTGTCTGGTCACGGGATCATGCATTACGGTACGAGTAAAGTGACATGCCGGTAACGAGATTGAACGAGGTATTGGGATACCGACGATTGAATCTCGGGCAAGTAACGTACCGATTGACAAAGGGAATTGTATACGGGGTTGCTTGAATCCTCGACATCGTGGTTCATCCGATGAGATCATCAAGGAGCATGTGGGAGCCAACATGGGTATCCAGATCCCGCTGTTGGTTATTGACCGGAGAGCCATCTCTGTCATGCCTACATGTCTCCCGAACCCGTAGGGTCTACACACTTAAGGTTCGGTGACGCTAGGGTTGTAGAGATATGAATATTCAGTAACCCTAAAGTTGTTTGGAGTCTCGGATGAGATCCCGGACGTCACGAGGAGTTTCGGAATGGTTCGGAGGTGAAGAATTATATATAGGAAGTGCAGTTTCGGCCATCGGGAGAGTTTCGGGGGTCACCGGTATTGTACCGGGACCACCGGATGGGTCCCGGGGGTCCACCGGGTGGGATCACCCATCCCGGAGGGCCCCATGGGCTGAAGTGGGGAGGAGAACCAGCCCATAGTGGGCTGGTGCGCCCCCCTTGGCCCACCCCCTGCGCCTAGGGTTGGAAACCCTAGGGTGGGGGGCGCCCCACTTGCCTTGGGGGCCACTCCACCCTTGGCCGCCGCCCCCCCTAGGAGATCCCATCTCCTAGGGCCGGCGCCCCCCTTGGGGAGCCTATATAAAGGGGGGGAGGGAGGGGCAGCCGCACCCTTGACTCTTGGCGCCTCCCTCTCCCCTGCTACACCTCTCCCTCTCGCAGAAGAACGGCGAAGCCCTGCTGCGGTGACTGCTGCATCCACCACCACGCCGTCGTGCTGCTGGATCTTCATCAACCTCTCCTCCCCCCTTGCTGGATCAAGAAGGAGGAGACGTCACACTGACCATACATGTGTTGAACATGGAGGTGCCGTCCGTTCGGCGCTAGGATCTCCGGTGATTTGGATCACGTCGAGTACGACTTCCTCATCCCCGTTCTTTGAACGCTTCCGCGCGTGATCTACAAAGGTATGTAGATGCAATCCGATCACTCATTGCTAGATGAACTCATAGATGGATCTTGGTGAAATCGTAGGAAATCTTTTGTTTTCTGCGACGTTCCCCAACAGTCAGAACGTTTGAGGGTACTTGCAAGCGGCCAGCAGGTTTGACAGAATTACAGTGTTGCGTCCAGAAACCGAATGAAACTTTGAGAGATTATATCCAAAGGTGGATCACCCTGCACCACATGGTTGAAGATGTGTCTGATCATCAGGCAATTTATGCTTTCAAGGAAGGCATCAGGTACCGGGAGTTGAATCTGAAATTCGATCGGACAGGAAACATGACTTTGACTCGGATAATGGAAATCGCCACCAAGTATGCCAATGGTTCAGGGGAGGAGCGACTGCGGAGCGGCAAGCACAAAGCAGTCGCCCACGAAGCCGGAGGAGGAAACTCTAGTCGGAAACAAAAACGCAAGGCCGAACCAGCTGCTCCGGGTGAGGCCTTGGCTGTGGTTCAAGGAAAGTTCAAGGGGAAGCCCAAAGGGCCGTGGAACCCCAAGAAAGTAAAAGATCAAGATGGAAATGACATGTTGGATCTGCCGTGCCATATCCACACCAAAAAAGACGAAGAAGGTAATTTCATTTACCCGAAGCATATCACTCGACAGTGTCGGCTCCTGATCCAGCAGTTCTGAGAGAAACAACCCAAGGAAAAGGAGAAGGAGGCAGACAAGGCTGAGAGTGAAGGGGAAGATGATGATGGTTATCCTCACGTGAATTCCACTCTGATGATTTTTGCTGATGTTGAAAACAAGAGTCGATTGAAAGTCATCAATAGAGAAGTGAACATGGTCGCTCCGGCGACACCCAATTACTTGAAATGGTCGCAGACTGCCATTATGTTCGACCAGTCTGATCACCCAACGCACATTGCCACCCCTAGGAGGCAAGCGCTGGTGGTCGACCCGGTGGTCGAAGGCACTAGACTGACAAAGGTCCTGATGGACGGTGGCAGTGGCCTGAACATTCTGTATGCAGAAACGTTGAAAGGAATGGGCATTCCGATGTCCAGACTCAGTGAAATCCATATGAGTTTCCATAGGGTCATCCTACGCAAGAAGGCTGCGTCCCTCGGTCAGATTGCACTCGACGTGGTTTTCGGTGATGCCAAAAATTACCGCAAAGAAAAGTTGACGTTTGAAGTCGTGGATTTTCAGAGTGTGTATCATGCAATTCTGGGCAGGCCAACTTATGCATGATTCATGGCTCGACCTTGTTACGTGTACCTCAAACTGAAGATGCCTGGTCCCAGAGGAGTGATCACTATCTCTGGTAATCGGAAAAAGGCGGAAGAGTGTTTCCAGAAGGGCTCAAAGATCGCCGATGCCCAGATGGCCATGGCAGAATTGCAAGAATACCAGAAAAATGCAGACCCAAGTGACTTGTTGCGAGCTAAGAAGCCAGCCACGGATTTAGCATTCCAGTCGTCTGGCGAGACGAAGTCTGTTCACATTCACCCGACGGACCCCAATGCAGCTCCGACCCACATTTCGACCACACTCGACTCCAAATAGGAAGAAGCGCTCATCCAGTTCCTCCGTGAGAACTGGGACATCTTTGCATGAAAGCCTTCTAACATGCCAGGTGTTCCCAGGGGACTGGCTGAGCATCATTTGCGAGTCGACCCGAAAGTGAAACTAGTCAAAGAGCATCTTCGACGGTCCGCTGTCCAGAAAAGAAAAGCAATCGGCGAAGAGGTGGCTCGGCTTTTGGCAGCTAAGTTTATTCAAGAGATTTATCACTCCGAGTGGTTAGCCAATGTTGTCATGGTCCCAAAGAAAGATGACTCACTCCACATGTGCATCGATTTCAAGCATATCAATCGGGCCTGCCCGAAGGATCACTTCCCTCTACCTCGCATCGATCAGATAGTCGACTCGACTGCTGGGTGTGAGCGTTTGTCCTTTTTGGATGCCTACTCCGGGTACCACCAGATCCGTCTGTACGGACCCGACGAAATAAAGATAGCTTCTATCACCCCGTTCGGGTGCTTCTGTTATGTCACAATGCCATTCGACTTGAAGAACGCCGGAGCCACATTTATGCGAATGATTCAGAAGTGCCTGCTCACTCACATTAGTCGGGATGTGGAAGCATACATGGATGACATTGTGGTCAAGTCACGTAAAGGTTCCGACCTGCTGACCGACCTTACCGAAACCTTTGCCAACCTCAGAAGGTATGATATCAAGCTCAATTCATCAAAGTGCACGTTTGGAGTTCCAAACAGAAAGTTACTCGGTTTTCTTGTTTCTGAACGAGGAATCGATGCTAACCCAGAGAAAGTGGGCCCTATACTTCGGATGAAACGCCCTGTGCGTGTGCATGATGTCCAGAAGCTTACTGGTTGCTTGGTCGCCCTAAGTCAATTCATTTCTCGCCTCGGTGAAAAGGCGCTGCCTCTTTACCGACTGATGAAGAAATCAGATACGTTCGAGTGGACTCGAGAAGCTGATACAACATTTGTAGAGCTGAAAGCCCTTCTTTCCACCCAGCAAGTGCTTGCTGCTCAAATCAGCAAAGAGCCTCTTTTGCTTTATGTAGCAGCCACTGGACAAGTCGTTAGTACAGTGCTTACGGTCGAGCGGGAAGAAGAAGGAAAAGCGTACAAAGTTCAATGCCCAGTTTATTATATTTCTGAAGTCCTGACCCCGTCGAAGCAGAGATATCCTCACTATCAGAAGCTTGTCTATGGAATTTACATGACCACGAAGAAGGTTGCACACTACTTCTCAGATCACTCCATTACAGTTGTCAGCGACGCTCCATTGTCAGAGATTCTGCACAACAGGGATGCAACTGGCCGAGTGGCAAAATGGGTGATTGAACTCCTTCCCTTGGATATCAAGTTTGAGGCAAAGAAAGCTATCAAGTCCCAAGCAATAGTAGATTTCCTCGCCGAGTGGATCGAACAGCAACTGCCGACTCAAGTTCACTCTGAGCACTGGACCATGTTCTTTGACGGATCCAAGATGTTGAACGGTTCTGGTGCTGGAGTAGTTCTGGTATCCCCCCGAGGAGACAAGCTCAGATATGTCCTCCAGATTCACTTTGATTCCTCCAACAATGAAGCAGAATACGAAGCACTCCTGTATGGGTTGCGCATGGCCATCTCACTCAGCGCCCGTCGCCTCATGGTCTACGGCGACTCAGATTTGGTAGTTAATCAAGTGATGAAGGAGTGGGACATCAAAAGCCCAGCCATGACTGGTTACTGCAACGCGGTGAGAAAGCTTGAGAAGAAGTTTGAGTGGTTAGAACTCCACCACATCCCTCGATTGAAAAATCAAGCAGCCGATGAATTGGCAAAGATAGGTTCCAAGAGAGAAGCCATTCCCAGCAATGTGTTCTTGGAGCATATTCACACGCCGACAGTTCAGGAAGACCCTTTCACTGAAGAGCCCCCACAACCCAAGAGCACCACGGATCCGACTGAAGTCGAGGTCCCAGCTGTGGTCGACCTAATCATGCAGGTTCTGGCCATTACCCCGATTGGACGGTGCCCTACATTGCGTACATCCTCAGGAAAGAGCTCCCAGAGGATGAAGAAGAAGCTCGACAGATCGTCCGCCGATCTAAAGCTTTTACTGTGATAAGAGGGCAGCTGTTCAGAGAAAGTGTGACTGGAGTCGGTCAGAAGTGAATAACACCAGAAGAAGGTCGAATGATCCTCAATGACATCCACTCGGGGACCTGTGGCCACCATGCGTCTTCTCGGGCCATCGTGGCTAAAGCATACCGAGCTGGATTCTATTGGCCACAAGCAAATGAGATGGCAAAAGATATAGTCGACAGATGTGAAGGCTGTCAATTTTACTCCGATATGTCTCACAAGTCAGCGTCAGCCCTGAAGACCATTCTCCTCGTCTGGCCCTTCGCTGTTTGGGGACTGGATATGGTTGGACCGCTGAGGACCGGCAAAAGTGGCTTCACTCACGTGCTTGTTGCAGTCGACAAGTTTACCAAATGCATCGAAGCCAAACCTATCAAGAACCTTGACGCTAGCACCGCTGTCAGTTTTATCAGAGAATTGACGTTCAGATATGGAGTCCCACACAGCATCATCACGGACAACGGATCGAACTTCGATTCCGATGAGTTCAGAATTTTCTACGCCTCTTAGGGAACTCGAGTCGACTATGCTTCTGTTGCTCACCCGCAGTCGAACGGACAAGCAGAAAGAGACAATGGCCTAATTCTCAAAGGACTAAAGCCCCGACTGATGCGTGATCTCAAACACGCAGCAGGTGCTTGGGTTGATGAACTTCCGTCAGTTCTGTGGGGTTTAAGGAGAACTCCTAATCGGTCGACTGGAAGAACTCCTTTCTTCTTAGTCTATGGAGCCGAAGCTGTTCTGCCAAGTGACTTGCTCCACAACGCACCCCGAGTTGAACTCTTCTCCAAAGCAGAAGCAGAGCAGGCCCGGCAAGATTCAGTCGATCTCTTAGAGGAGGAAAGAGAGATGGCCTTGATCTGCTCGACCATTTATCAGCAAGACTTGCATCGATTCCACGCCAGGAATGTGAGGGGTCGGGCCTTTCAAGAAGGAGACTTGGTTCTTCGAGTGTATCAACAGAAACCACACAAGCTCGCTCCAACTTGGGAAGGCCCCTTCATCGTCACCAAAGTTCTCCACAATGTAGCATACCATCTTTACAGTATCAAGCATCAGAAAGACGGGCACGGGCTTGGAACGCGGAGCTGCTCCGCCCCTTTTATACTTAAACACTTGTTCGAATAAAATGTAATAAGCAACACCTTTTGTAATTCGTTTATCAAAGACAAGAGCTTATGGTTCTCTCATTCGATTGTGTTGTTCTTATTTACTCCTGAAATCCCCCAGTGGGTGGGCTTAGTCGCGAATCCGTTCCGCCTAAGTTTGAAAAAATCCTACCGAGTGGAGAGCAGTCCTCCCACTCGGGGGCTTAGCTGCAGTCGAGCACTCGCCTAAGTTCTCTCACTAAGAGGCTTAATGGCAGTCCAGCACTCGCCTAAGTTTGAAAAAATCCTACCAAGTGGAGAGCAGTCCTCCCACTCGGGGGCTTAGCTGCAGTCGAGCACTCGCCTAAGTTCTCTCACTAAGAGGCTTAACGGCAGTCCAGCACTCGCCTAAGTTTGAAAAAATCCTACCGAGTGAAGAGCAATCCTCCCACTCGGGAGCTTAGCTGCAGTCGAGCACTCGCCTAAGTTCTCTCACTAAGAGGCTTAACGGCAGTCTAGCACTCTCCTAAGTTTGAAAAAATCCTACCGAGTGAAGAGCAATCCTCCCACTCGGGGGCTTAGCTGCAGTTGAGCACTCGCCTAAGTTCTCTCACTAAGAGGCTTAACGGCAGTCCAGCACTCGCCTAAGTTTGAAAAAATCCTACCGAGTGGAGAGCAGTCCTCCCACTTGGGGGGCTTAGCTACAGTTGAGCACTTGCCTAAGTTCTCTCACTAAGAGCCTTAACGGCAGTCCAGCACTCGCCTAAGTTTGAAAAAATCCTATCGAGTCGAGAGCAGTCCTCCCACTCGGGGGCTTAGCTGCAGTCGAGCACTCGCCTAAGTTCTCTCACTAAGAGGCCTAACGGCAGTCCAGCACTTGCCTAAGTTTGAAAAAATCCTACCGAGTGGAGAGCAATCCTCCCACTCGGGGGCTTAGCTGCAGTCGAGCACTCGCCTAAGTTCTCTCACTAAGAGGTTTAACGGTAGTCCAGCACTCGCCTAAGTTTGCAAAAATCCTACCGAGTGGAGAGCAATCCTCCCACTCGGGGGCTTAGCTGCAGTCCAGTACTCGCCTAAGTTTGAGACCCATCCCTATCCGCAAGGACGACAAGGTGCAGGTCGACTGCAACCTTCTTCTTCGGAGCTGCGGCACAAATACAACGTCCACTCCATCCCTATCCGCAAGGACGACGAGGTGCAGGTCGACTGCAACCTTCTTTTTCGGAGCTGCGGCACAAATACAACGTCCGCTCCATCCCTATCCGCAAGGACGACGAGGTGCAGGTCGACTGCAACCTTCTCCTTCGGAGCTGCGGCACAAATACAATGTCCGCTCCATCCCTATCCGCAAGGACGACGAGGTGCAGGTCGACTGCAACCTTCTCCTTCGAAGCTGCAGCACAAATACAACGTCCGCTCCATCCTTATCCGCAAGGACGACGAGGTGCAGGTCGACTGCCACCTTCTCCTTCGGAGCTTCGGCACAAATACAACGTCCGCTCCATCCCTATCCGCAAGGACGAAGAGGTGCAGCAAGCAAAGTCCATCCGAAGGCAAACACAAGCACATTCAGAGATAAACCAAATTCAGATAAAAACTAAAAGGTTCCAAGCAGCGAATCAAAAGTACTCGAGCACCAAGCCTGAAGGAGTTTAACGGTTACAGAAACCACTCGGCATTCCGAGGCAAATTTAAAGCGTATCCAAGTTTCATAAGATTGTTCACTCAGCCGGAGGAGGACTGGCAGGCTCCACGAATGAGTCCAGATCGATCCCATCAGCGATCCGAGTGGCGGTAGCAATGAAAGTCTCCATGAAGGACTGGAAGTCATGCTTTTTGGTGTTAGCGACTTTGATCACAGCCAGCTTGTCTTCACGAACCTCCTTGCAATGGACTCGCACCAGGGACAGCGCCACATCAGCACCACACCGGGCGGAGGATTTCTTCCATTCTTGCACTTGGTTAGGGATCTCGTTCAGTCGAGTCATCAGACATTCCAGATCATTCTGAAGCGTCGCCTCCGGCCAAAGTGTTGAGTCGATTCGAGAGACAACCTCCTTCAGGCGTGCGAGGTAGCTTGTGGCGCTGGCGATACGGGACTCCAGTCGGAGCACGTTCATCGCAGTTTCGTCGCAGACTGGGGAAGCGATAGGGTCCAGACCCGTCTCGACCCTTCCAGTTTCTTCGTCAAAGTCTTGACAAAGTTCTGGAGCCAAAAGTCAGTTCAATCAACCGAGCAAAATCCGATGGCAAGCATCAACACATTCGGATTAAAAGAAATACCTCCCAGCACGAGACAAAGCTTCTTGGCGAGGGTTGAAAGTGCGTTATATCGACTAGTGGGGGGTGAACAGGCGATTTTTATGAAAGTCTTCAAAACGTGGAAGTTATGAAGACAAACGATAGAAATAAACCTATTACCCTGCAGCGGAAGGTAGACTACACTAGGCAAGCCATAGTCAAGTATTCAATAGAGTGAAAGCACAACGACTAATAGCAGCAATGTAGTAAGGATCAGGTAGGAAGATATTGTGAAGCCACACAGAACACGCAGTCACTCAGTGAAGACAAAAGATAGTGCAAACATACAATGACTTCACAAGGAGTAACAGTAAGTAAAGGGAAGGGAAGATGAAACCAGTGACTCGCTGAAGACAATGATTTGTTGGACCAGTTCCAGTTGCTGTGACAACTGTACGTCTGGTTAGGGAGGCTAGGTATTTAAACCTTAGGACACACAGTCCCGGACACCCAGTCCTGAACACGCAGCTCAGGACACCCAGTCCTCACCGTATTCCCCTTGAGCTAAGGTCACACAGACCTCGCCCAGTCACTCTGGTAAGTCTTCAAGGTAGACTCCCAAACCTTCACAGACTTCGTTCACCGGCAATCCACAATGTCTCTTGGATGCTCAGAACGCGATGCCTAACCGGCTGGAGGATGCACAGTCCTCAAGTGTAATAAGTCTTCAGATCACACAGACAAGAAGACTTAAGTGATGACTAATTCTCTTTGGCTCTGGGTGGTTAGGGCTTTATCCTCGCAAGGAATTCTCTCTCAAAGGCTTCGAGGTGGGTTGCTCTCAAACGACAAAAGCCGTACTCTGAATCTGAGCAGCCAACCGTTTATGGTTGTAGGGGGTGGGCTATTTATAGCCACTTGGCAACCCGACCTGATTTGTCCGAAATGACCCTGGGTCACTAAGGAACTGACACGTGTTCCAACGGTCAGATTTCAAACTCACACGGCAACTTTACTTGGGCTTCAAGCAAAGCTGACTTGCCCGACTCTGGACAAAATTCGCTCTCAAAGTCTTCACTCGAAGACATAGGTTATGTTTAAGCATCACTTCAGTCATTCTGACTGGTTCTCTTGGACCCCACTTAACAGTACGGTGGTTCCTATGACTCAACACAGAAGAAAGAGAACTATGAAAGATCTAAGTCTTCGAGCTCCATAGGCTTCATGTGGTGTCTTCTCTTGTCATAGTCTTCAATGTGAATATCTTCATATACCACCTTTGACTTCAATGTCTTCATACATTTTTAGGGGTCATCTCTGGTAGGAAAACGAAATCAATGAGGGACTTCTACCTGTGTTATCCTGCAATTCTCACAAACACATTAGTCCCTCAACTAGGTTTGTCGTCAATACTCCAAAACCAACTAGGGGTGGCACTAGATGCACTTACAATCTCCCCCTTTTTGGTGATTGATTACAAACTAGTTGAAGTTTTCAACGGGGAATATAATCTGTGAAATTGTAAAGGATAAGGAATTGTCTTCATAAGTTGCAAGGGCTCCCCCTGAAGATGTGCATATAAGTAATTTGCTTTTGAAATGCAAATGCACATGGCAGGTTGTACTTGTGGAGATCCACTTCAACTTATGATGACAATCCACTATGCATGTGAAAGTATATGAAGATAATGACATGCATAATGGAAAATGGACGTCTGCAGAATGATCTAAGTGTGGAATTTATCGTCGCACATGCGGAATTTATCATCGCAACACAAGGTGGCAGATAAGTAGCAGACGACCATCGAGTTTAAGTGTTACAACTCAAAGAACCAAATGTAGCAAAACGAGAGTTGTAAGAACGAAGAAAAATATAAAGCACCCGCCCATATGGACCCACTTGAAGACTATCAACCTCATATGCTTCTCCCCCTTTTGTCAGTAAGGACCAAAAAGGTTTGAAGACATAGAGCATCTACTCATTCCCATGAGGAGTAGGTGATGCAGCAGGGTCGTCGGTGGTGTTTGGCAGTGCAGAAGAGCTTGGAGCAGTGTCGAAGCGTGCTGAAGGAGGCAGCGGTGAAGTAGCATCGTTGTCATCCTCGATCACTCTGGCATTTACAGTTGCAGCAGAGGAAGAGAACTCAGAGTCTTGAAGATATGGAGTTCGTCGCAGCACTGCCCTTCGAGGAGGTGTGGAGTCAAACTTGAATCGCTCAGTGAAGCCATCCTCTTGAAGATCATCTTCAGAACACATCAGCCTTAACCCTTTCCATGTGTGGCGAGAGGTTTCATGGGCAACAAACGCATTCTTGGTGGCAAGATTGCGAATGCGATTAACATCCACTAAGAGGCTTTGCATTTGACGCTTCAGCCAGTCATGATGCCTATCCTGTTTCTGATGAAGAGCCACTAGAAGCTCTCGGTCATTGAGAACACGAGTGCGCTTCTTGGGTCGTGGAGCAGTTGTACTGTCAGTGGCTTCAGTGAGAGCAGGATGCGGTGCACGTGTAGTGCCAGCCAAAGGATACACACGAGCGACTGCTTCAACTCCTTCAATGTTCTGAGAAAAACTCTGATGCTCTGCATTCTGAAGACTTAGGGGTTCCTTGGCAGGCTCAGGATAGATGGCTTCAATCGACATATCCACATCAGGCAGAAAAATCCGATGATTGCGAGCAGATGGCTGATATGAGATAGTGGAGTGAAGTTTGATCAGCCGCATGACCCATGGGGCATAGAACTTCAAGCCAAACAGATCAGAGCCTGATGCAGCAAGATGGCGAATGAAGAAGTCCTGTGCATTGAAGCATTTTCCATGAAGAATATAGAAGACCAAAGTCTTCATTGCACCTTCAAGCTTGGCATGTGGAGAGTGCCCTTTGATGGGCCAGAGAGTTCGCCTTATGATGTGATAAATAGTCATTGGCAGATACTCTAGGTCTTCAACAAAGAACTCTTTGGGATATGCAGCATCTTGGGGTAATGGCTTCATCATACTGAGCATCTAACTCATGTTAGGTTCAGTCTTTTGAAAGATGCTCTTAATAGCTTCACTATGAAGCTGACAGCCATGCTCGTAGAGATCGCCAGGAGTGGGCAAACCAGTGAGCTCAATGATGTCAAAGGCTTTGGCTTCATGATGAACGTTTCCTGTCATCCACTCCAAGACCCAAGTCTTCGGATCTCTGCTATACCCGCGGATGTGAAGTGTGGCATAGAATTGGAGCAGCAACTCTTCATTCCAATGCTCTTGGTTAGTGACGAATGGCAGCAATCCAACTTCTTTGAAGCAATCCAGAGCTTCTTCCAGACAGGGCAGACCAGTTATAGCTTCAATGTCAAGACGCTTGTGGGGGAAGATGCGACCTTGATTGTATAGAATGCAGGAGTAATAGCTTCGCTGCGGATAGCTCCAGAACCGATCAGATGATATCCTTTCCCTTGAGTAGGGGTTCCTGGAGCTATTGAAGAATGTGTTGTCTGCTCTGAAGCCATTGATATTGAAGGATCCAGGTGCTGATGCAGGACCTGGGAACCTGGGCAATCTTGGGATTGGCTTCTGTACCTAAGGCCTGTGCTCAACATGATAGTCGAACTGGGGACCGGCAGCAGGTGCAGGAACAGAAGCAGTGGGATCAGTGGCTTCGCTGACTTCTGATGCTTTTGTTTGGGAGGGCTCCACATTAGCTTCAGCCATGACAGCGTCAGTGGCTTCATTGGTGGTGGTGGTGGCAGCCTCAAGATTTTCAACCTCCACTTGACGAGCTAGAGGGTCGGTCACAATCACGTTCTCCTCGAGAACCGCTTCTTGGTGGGATAGGGGAGTAGCAGCTTGTGGGACTTCTTCTTCATCGGCTGATGCAGCCAGAATTTCTTCAGCAGTTTCAGCTTCAGACGCAGAGACTGGAGGCCTAGGTCCTTTGCGAAGCCTGCGCAACGCAGGCGACGCCTGTGTAGTTGGAGTTGGCTGGGCCTCAAAGTCTTCTTCCTCTTCTGGGCGATCAGCCCATGAAGCATCCTGAGCGATTGGTGTCAGAGGACGACTAATGCTGATGAGTTCGCTGTTCTCGAGCTGAGGAAGGACTGCACCATCTTCTACATGGTCATGTTGACCAATGTCTTCAGCAGCGATGGGATCAGCTGCTGGAAAGTCTTCAGCTTCATGAGCCTCTGTGAAAGCAGGCTCATGGATTGTCAGTTGGCGTTCAGCGTCAGGACGAACCATGGAAATGGGTTCAACTATCAAAGGCTCTGTGGGAGCAGCCCGATCTTTCTTGGTCTTCCTCTTCTTCTTGGAGGGGGCAATAGGAGAGGCTTCAGGATATTTCCTCTTCCTGGCTTCAGCCTCAGCAGTCCTCGTCTTCTTGAGCTCTGAAGCGGTTGACCGACTTTTTGGCTTCGAGCCAGTCATTCTAGTTGGGAAGACAATGGGATCTGCTTCCTGCCTTGGTGCGTCAGGTTCAGCCATAGCGGGCTTCTTCATCTTCTTTGCTGTTATCCTGGGGTCGATGCCAGGACGCCCAAGGGCCTTGCGCTTCTCAGCCTCATTGTAGGCCTGCACACATTTGTCAGCCAGAACCTTCATGCGCTCACGAGAACCTTGAGCTTCTGCATGTTTCTTGAGAAAGACTTCCTTGAGCTCGTATAGCATAATCTTGAAGTTCTTCACCTCTTGCATGCTGAGCTTGGCAATATGCTTCTTGAGCTGAGCCTTTTCATAGTCAATCTTTTTCTTCAGTTCAACAATGCGCTGGGCGATAGCTAACTCTGAAGTGATGGCGCCATGGAAAGCGACACTGAGGCCAATGGGTAGTTGCAGATCTTCAAAGCTGATGTTTGGCGTGTCAAACCATTCATCAATGAAGTTGTGGATGATTGTTACATCAAAGAGAGGCAGACCATTGAAGATTTCTGCTTCTTCTTTGCTCTCGATGAGTTGCTCAAGAGCGTCATCTGCAAGATCTTCATCACTTGACAGATCAATGGCATCATTGCGCAGAATGGCAGCAGCTGTTAGCTCTTGGCCGGTGTGTGGCAGAGACATCTTGACCTTCTGGGGCTTGGAGATGCGTGACAAATCTTCAGATTGCACACTGTCTTCAGGAGGGGTGCAGTTTCCAGTGGCTTCGCTCGTGAGAGTTTTGGAGCAGAGGCAGGCTTTGAAGCTTTTGGCTGCTTCTTTGGCTTCGGTGCTGCAGGCGCTTCATCTGATTCAGCGACATCTGCAGGCTCATTCACGGCTGTCCCTTGAACCAAGATATGGGTGATGAGACCTTCAAGGTTGTAGAAAGGACCGACGACATTGGGTTCTGCATCTTGTGTGCCATCAGCCCTTGGAGCTGAGGGACCAGGGTTGAAGTCTAGTCCCAATGTCTTCTTGTTTTGCTTCGCTGAGTTCTGGGCAAACTGGAAGTTGCGCTTGAACAGAATGTCGTCACGACACCATAGTAGTGACGATGGGTGTGCATTAACAGGCTGTGGCCCACTGACCATGCAGGGATAGAAGCCTTGTTCAATGGCTTCATCTCTGGACCTGGGTTGAAGATTCTTGTATAGGATGTCTCCCCACGGTCTCTTGATGGCATTTTTCTCAGCATATTCCTGGGTTAGAAATCGGTATTTGAACCATTGTTCTGCCCAATATCTTTGAATCCATTGGATTCGGGTCTTGCGCTGATTGTAATCCTCTTCAGGATCTGTCTTGTACAGTTCTGAGAGGTCATCTGGCAGATCTCTAGATGTTTCTCCATGACGCTTTCTGCCACCCTTCCTTGCTGATTTCTCTGAAGCCATGAACTTTAAACTGAAAGGCTTCAACACGTTCAAAGGCTTCAAAGATTTTTGCTCGCTAGACAAACATGAACTTGCTTCGGGAGAATTTATATGATGCTGTAAGAATTCTGCAAATGAATGCAGACTATGAGAACCAAGGGATTCTCCCACGGACATGTACCTATGACAACATTAAGGTGCGAGGGAAGGGGAAGAGGTCATATGCATTCTCAGAAGATTTTGAATATAAATCAGTTTAGAAGACATTGACCTCATCATGCGAAGACATTCACTCATACATAAGGAGTTGGTTCCAGATTTGTACGAATCCAGAGATCAGTACAAGTGAGGAATCTAACTACTTTGTGAAGCATAAGTGAATATACTAGGCATGTTATGAGATGCAGTATGAGAGAGATCTAACTTGTGTGAATAGAAACTGCTTGTGGTAGAAAGTGACAAAGCCATAGGATCAACGGTGCCGTAAAAAGGAAGTTTTATTTACCACACTAAGAACTGCTAGACGGAGTGGAAGATGAGGCCGAGCAGTTCGATCTTCCGTGCCCTAACTTGGCGACGGAGGACACCTACGGCGACGGCGGAGAGGACGATGTCTGCGGTCGGCGTGAAGACGGCGTCGGAGAGGTTGCGGCAGTGAAGCGCTTCGTCGCCGGCGTCGTCGAGGGCTAGCGGTGGCGCTAGGGTTCGTGCGAGAGTGGAAGAAGAGATAATGACCGCCGTGAAGTGTGTATTTATAGGTACAAGGGCGGCACTGCGTTATTACACAGGTGCCCCTGGCGATTCACATCTGAGGAACACGTGGCCATCATGTAGAATTTTGGGGTTTGTTCCACGTCCCACGCACGCCTAGATTGTCGGGTGGTCGTTCCTACTTCTCCGGGTTTCATGTGGAGGAATGAGCATTGAAAGTGGACTTAAGGTTTGTCTTTGTATCTTCTGCTAACAAGGACGCAGAGAAGACATTCGACAGTTTCAATAGAATGCATATGATTTGGAGAGATAGAGTTTGAGATAGGTAGCATAGAGAGGTTAGGGTCCGATCACATTCACTTAGTTCAAAAGATTCAACAAGAAGACGTAGCTATAAGTGAATGCTGTAGAGGACAGAACACTAGTATATATATATATATATATAATCAACATAGTGAAGATAATCATGAAGACATGTTGAGATTGAAGCCAAACCAAATGTGAAGACATAGCAAGGTAACACCATGAGTGAAACACTTCAAAATAGAACATTTGGTGGTGGCGTTACCCACCGTATAGGAAGTATTAGACCCAGACACGGCGCACAATTATCGTGGTGCTCCGAAGTCAAATTCCACATTAATGTACTCACACTTAGAATGTATGTCTTCATTGATTGAAGATATACTTTACTTCGTGTGTTGCACATCTAAGTCATCAATATGCATAAGGGTTAGGATGTGTGCCTGATCACAGGACATTTGAGGATTCCAGGATATTTAGCTCACACCATAACTTGCAAAATCTCTTCTTATCCAAGGGCTTGGTGAAGATATCTGCCAATTGCTCTTCAGTGTTGACGTGTATGATATCAATATCTTCCTTCACAACATGATCTCTGAGAAAGTGATGACGAATTTCAATGTGCTTTGTCTTCGAGTGCTGAAATGGGTTGTTGGCAATCTTGATGGCACTTTCGTTGTCGCAGTAGAGTGGCACTTGCTTCAGGTGAATGCCATAGTATTTGAGCGTTTGCTTCATCCACAGAAGCTGAGCGCAGCAAGATCCAGCAGCAATGTATTCAGATTCAGCAGTGGAGAGAGATACACAGTTCTGCTTCTTTGAAGACCAACATACAAGTGATCGTCCCAGAAAGTGACATGTGCCTGATGTAGACTTGCGATCAACTTTGTCACCAGCATAATCAGCATCCGAGAATCCAACCAGATCAAACTCTGAGCCCTTTGGATACCATAATCCTAGAGTTGGGTTGTGAGCCAAATATCGAAGAATTCGCTTCACAGCTAAGTGATGCGACTCCTTTGGTGCCGCTTGAAATCGAGCACACATGCAAACACTAAGCATAATATCTGGCCTAGATGCACATAGATAAAGTAAAGAACCAATCATGGAGTGGTATACCTTTTGATCGAACTCTTTACCATTGTCGTCAGGATCCAGATGATGCTTGGCTGGCATTGGCGCCGTGAAGCCTTTGCAGTCTTGCATACCGAACTTCTTCAGGAAATCTTTGAGATACTTCTCTTGAGATATGAAGATGCCGTTGCGTTGCTGTCGTATTTGAAGACCGAGAAAGAACTTCAGCTCTCCCATCATAGACATTTGATATTGCTCTTGCATCATATATCCAAACTCTTCACTGTACTTCTGATTGGTGCAGCCGAAGATAATGTCATCCACATATATTTGGCACACAAATAGTTCACCATCATATGTCTTCGTGAAGAGAGTGGGGTCGAGAGAACCAGGTATGAAGCCTTTGCTCTTCAGGAAGTATTTGAGTGTGTCATACCAGGCCCGAGGGGCTTGTTTGAGGCCACACAGTGCCTTGTTGAGCTTGTATACCATGTCAGGATGTTTTGGATCTTCAAAGCCAGGAGGTTGTGCAACATAAACTTCTTCTTTAATCTTGCCATTGAGGAAGGCGCTCTTCACATACATTTGATAAAGAAGTATGTTGTGATGATCTGCATAGGCCAGCAGTATGCGTATGGCTTCAAGTCTAGCCACAGGAGCAAATGTTTCATCGAAGTCAATGCCTTCCACTTGAGTATATCCTTGAGCAACGAGACGAGCTTTGTTTCTGACAACTTGACCATGCTCATCTTGCTTGTTTTGGTATATCCATTTGGTGCCTATTATGTTGTGCTTCCGAGGATCGGGACGCTTGACCAGTTCCCATACATTATTCAGCTCAAACTGTTGAAGCTCGTCTTGCATAGCTTGAATCCATTCAGGTTCCATGAAGGCATCAACTTTCTTGGGTTCTGTTATTGAGACAAATGCGAAGTGCCCACAGAAATTTGCTAGCTGAGTTGCCCTTGAACGAGTGAGTGGACTGGGTGCATTGATTCTATCAATTATTCTTTCAATCTGCACTTCATTGGCAACGCGAGGATGTACAGGGCGAAGATTTTGCTCTTGCTGATCATTGTCATTGTTAGAAGGAATGTCTTCAGGCTGAGCATTGTCTTCATGTTGATCAGGTGCTGAGATGATAAGTTCTTCTTTAGGATGAGCTTCAGAAGGTATAATTTCTCCAGTTCCCATTAGCTTGATTGATTCACTGGATGGAACTTCATCTAGCACATTTGGCAGTTGCTCTCTTTGTGAACCGTTGGTCTCATCGAACCGCACATCCACTGTTTCAACCACTTTGTAATGAAAGAGATTGAAGACTCTGTAGGAGTGCGAATCCTTTCCATATCCAAGCATAAAACTCTCATGTGCTTTTGGTGCAAACTTTGAGGTGTGATGTGGCTCTTGTCGGATGGACGTAAGGTTGAGTCCATAAGAAGGCTTTTTTTGCCAGTCATGTGATTTGTACACCCACTATCAATAATCCATTCTGAAGACGCTGGTGTCGTACCCTATAGTGCAGTTAGGGGGATAGGCTTCACGAAGAGCATTGTGAAGCAAAAACATTTGACGAACCAGTGGGTTATGAAAGCTTAGATCCAGATTAGGACTAATAGGGAGAGTAGCAAGCGATTCAGGAACAAAGTACATAGTAAGACCATTCGGGCATTTGATCTTGCGCCCTACAAGATGTTTAAGGTCCCCAGCAATAGCGTCAGAAGATTTTGGTTTTCTGCTGGAGACCTTTCCCTGCAAAAGAGAGTTAAGCTTTCTTAGCCACCCACATCTTCAAGGGTGGCTTAGAAGCAATAAGTCTAAGTGCAGCATCTGAGAACTTCGGCTTTGGAGCCCTAGCAAACAGTCTTGCAGGCAGACAATAGTACTCATAAGAATAAGCAGAATAGTTCTTGGTCTTATGAACATGGCGGTTTGATGAACCGCTCTCATATTCATATGCCTGAGTATGGTTTCCCTGCAAAACATTTGTGTTAGTGCGACTCAGGTGAGTCCTCTGTCTGTATGAAGCCTTTGGACCGTATGAAGCCTTTGGTCTAAGGTTTGTCTTCTTCACGTGAGGTGTCATGATGACATTCACAGGAAGATTCTCCAGACACCTTTTCGGAACCCAGATCTTCTTCATAGGCGGTCCATTCCTGCAGTTAGTACCAATGTACCTGGCAAACACTTCACCATTCTGATTCTTAAACAGTTTATAGTTTGCATCAAGGGATTTATCAATGATAATGGGGTTAGCACAAGTGAAGCCAGATATATTGGATGGATCTGCTGAAGGTTCCTTTGCAGCAACCCACGTGGTTTTGGGGTACTGCTAAGGTTTCCAGTAAGAGCCATCTGCATTTATTTTCCTTACGAACCCAACACCCTCTTTCCTCGGGTTTCGGTTCAGAATCTGCTTTTTGAGGACATCACATAGTGTCTGATGCCCTTTAAGACTTTTGTACATCCCTGTTTCAAGCAATGTCTTCAACCTAGCATTCTCATCAGCAATAGCAGTGGTATCCTCAGCAGAGGGGTTAGTTACCACATTAACAGTTGAAGATATTGCAACAGTAGTAGCAGTAGAACATTCAGCAACAGAAGTAGCATTATCACGCTCAATGCATTTAAGACATGGTGGTTCAAATCCTTCCTGAGAGGAACTGATCTGTTTGGCGCGAAGTGACTCGTTTTCCTTTTGAAGATCTTCATGAACCGCTCTCAATTTCTCAAGATCTTGCTTCCTTTGAAGATAATCATAGGAAAGCTTTTCATGAGTTGTTGAGAGAGTTTCATTACGACTTTCAAGTTCCTCATACTTAACGTGAAGATTTTTCTATGTCTTCAATTAAGGATTCAGATCGAGTCATTTCAGCACCTAACAGATCATCGCTTCTGTCTAACAGTTTTTGAATATGTTCCATAGCTTTCTGTTGTTCAGTTGCAATTTTAGCAAGTGTTTTGTAGCTGGGTTTTGAACCACAATCAGAGTCGTCGTCACTAGATGTTTGATAGTGAGTAGTGCGTGTGTTTACCTTGGCACCGCGTGCCATGAAGCAGTAGGTAGAAGCGGAGTAGTCCTTGTCATTTGCATCGGTGTCGGTGATGAAGTCATTGTCTTCAATGTTGAAGATGGACTTGGCAACGTATGCTGTAGCCAGACTTGCGACGCCTGAATCGGACTCCTCCTCAGACTCCACCTCCGCCTCCTCAGAAGCAGACTCCTCCTCTGAATCCATTTCCTTGCCAACAAACGCACGTGCCTTGCCAGATGAGCTCTTCTTGTGTGATAAAGACTTTGAGGAAGACTTGGAAGAAGACTTTGAGTATTTCTTCTTCTTCTTGTCGTCAGAGTCATATTCCTTGCTCTTCTTCTTCTTTTTGTTCTCATTGTCCCATTGTGGACACTCAGAGATGAAGTGGCCAGGTTTCTTGCACTTGTGACATGTTTTCTTTTTGTAGTCGTGAGCAGAAGCTTCATCATTCCTTGAGCTTGATCGCGGAGACTTTCTGAAACCTTTCTTCTTGGTGAATTTTTGGAACTTCTTCACAAGCATAGCAAGTTCCCTTCCAATGTCTTCAGGATCATCCGAACTGCTGTCAGATTCTTCTTCAGATGAGGAGACAACTTTTGCCTTCAAGGCACGAGTTCGCCCATAGTTTGGACCGTAGATATCTCTTTTCTCAGAAAGCTGAAACTCATGTGTGTTGAGCCTCTCAAGTATGTCAGACGGATCGAGTGTCTTGAAATCAGGACGTTCTTGAATCATCAGGGCTAGGGTGTCAAACGAACTATCAAGTGATCTCAGTAGTGTCTTGACGACTTCATGTTTGGTGATCTCAGTAGCGCCGAGGGCTTGAAGCTCATTTGTGATGTCAGTGAGTCGGTCAAATGTGAGCTGGACATTCTCATTGTCATTTCGCTTGAAGCGGTTGAAGAGGTTGCGAAGGACTGATTCTCTGATCTCTCTGGGTTGAGACGCCTTCATTGACGTTGGAGAGCCAGTCCTAGACCATCTTAGAAGTTTCCAAAGCACTCACACGGCCATACTGTCCTTTGGTCAGATGACCATAGATGATATTCTTGGCAGTAGAGTCTAGTTGAACGAACTTCTTGACATCAGCAGCAGTGACACCTTCTCCAGCCTTGGGAACGCCGTTCTTGACGACATACCATAGGTCGACGTCAATGGCTTCAAGATGCATGCGCATCTTATTCTTCCAGTAGGGATATTCAGTTCCATCGAAGACGGGGCACGCAGCGGAGACTTTAATTATCCCTGCAGTCGACATAGCTAAAACTCTAGGTGGTTAAACCCAATCACACAGAACAAGGGAGCACCTTGCTCTGATACCAATTGAAAGTGCGTTATATCGACTAGAGGGGGGGGGTGAATAGGCGATTTTTATGAAAGTCTTCAAAACATGGAAGTTATGAAGACAAACGATAGAAATAAACCTATTACTCTGCAGCGGAAGGTAGACTACACTAGGAAAGCCATAGTCAAGTATTCAATAGAGTGAAAGCACAATGACTAATAGCAACAATGTAGTAAGGATCAGGTAGGAAGATATTGTGAAGCCACACAGAACATGCAGTCACTCAGTGAAGACAAAAGATAGTGCGAACATACAATGACTTCACAAGGAGTAACAGTAAGTAAAGGGAAGGGAAGATGAAACCAGTGACTCGCTAAAGACAATGATTTGTTGGACCAGTTCCAGTTGCTGTGACAACTGTACGTCTGGTTAGGGAGGCTAGGTATTTAAACCTTAGGACACACAGTCCCGGACACCCAGTCCTGAACACGCAGCTCAGGACACCCAGTCCTCACCGTATTCCCCTTGAGCTAAGGTCACACAGACCTCGCCCAATCACTCTGGTAAGTCTTCAAGGTAGACTCCCAAACCTTCACAGACTTCGTTCACCGGAAATCCACAATGTCTGTTGGATGCTCAGAACGCGACGCCTAACCGGCTGGAGGATGCACAGTCCTCAAGTGTAATAAGTCTTCAGATCACATAGACAAGAAGACTTAAGTGATGCCTAATTCTCTTTGGCTCTGGGTGGTTAGGGCTTTATCCTCGCAAGGAATTCTCTCTCAAAGGCTTCGAGGTGGGTTGCTCTCAAACGACAAAAGCCGTACTTTGAATCTGAGCAGCCAACCGTTTATGGTTGTAGGGGGTGGGCTATTTATAGCCACTTGGCAACCCGACCTGATTTGTCCGAAATGACCCTGGGTCACTAAGGAACTGACACGTGTTCCAACGGTCAGATTTCAAACTCACACGGCAACTTTACTTGGGCTTCAAGCAAAGCTGACTTGCCCGACTCTGGACAAGATTCGCTCTCAAAGTCTTCACTCGAAGACATAGGTTTTGTTTAAGCATCACTTCAGTCATTCTGACTGGTTCTCTTGGACCCCACTTAACAGTACGGTGGTTCCTATGACTCAACACAGAAGAAAGAGAACTACGAAAGATCTAAGTCTTTGAGCTCCATAGGCTTCATGTGGTGTCTTCTCTTGTCATAGTCTTCAATGTGAATATCTTCATATACCACCTTTGACTTCAATGTCTTCATACATTTTTAGGGGTCATCTCTGGTAGGAAACCGAATCAATGAGGGACTTCTACCTGTGTTATCCTGCAATTCTCACAAACACATTAGTCCCTCAACTAGGTTTGTCGTCAATACTCCAAAACCAACTAGGGGTGGCACTAGATGCACTTACAAGGGTCCTCAGATAAGCTTCTGTGTCGTTCCTCTTGCGGATCGCAGACTCCAACTTTTCGTTTAGGGCGACCTTATCCTTCTTTAGGCTGGTCACTTCGTGGTTAGCTTCATTAAGACAAGATGTCAGTCTAGTCACCTCTCCTTCAAGCATTCCGACTGAAGCAAGCTTCTTGTCTGTGAGAGCAGTTTTGTCTTGGGCTGCTTTTTGCGCGGCGGCGAGGTCCGAGTCCTTCTTGTCCAGAGCCAACTTCATTTTCTCTGCAAAAGAAATAATTGAATCAAAAAAGAGATCAAGGAGATACATTGAAATTCAGTCGGCAATCAGTTACCTTCCATACCAGTGGCCTCGTCTTGAGCTTTTTTCAGATTTTGCTGAGCCAATTCCAAGTCTAAGTTGAGTTGCCTCTGCTTCTTTTCGAGTTCGGCAAACTTGGAGATAAGTGTACAAGACTTCTGCAGGAGGCAAGAGACAGATCAATCGATAGGTTCAAAGGCAGTTCATTTTCGAGTGAATAAAACCTAAAGAAGTGGACAACAAGCTGTGCAGACCCCAGTCGACTGCCAGCAGTCGACCGCGGTCTCGGGGACTACACCTAGTGGGTGCACTTGGCGTGCCCCCACCGGTTCTTATCCCACTCGCCCATACCGAGTGGAAGAGCGAAACTATCAAAAATGACAGCAACACCCAGTGGGTGCTCTAATTCAACGCAAACAACAGGAGATTGTGCAGAAGAAGATTTTTCGAGAACAAAAACAGTCGGAAAGTCTACTCACCTGGACGTTGACCCGAAGAGCGGCACTAGCGTCGTAGGCAGCCTGACTGCTCTCGTGCACTATCTTCACCCGCTCCATCAACATATCAGCCAGTCGGATGGCTTCCGCAGCCGCTTCTGACTGGTTGTCTGGGATGGGGTAGCTAGTCAAAAAATGTGCAGACGACCCAGGTGCGGCTGCTTGAGGCTCCGTGGCGTGGAGTTGGATAGTTGAAGGAACCACAGGCGCGGTCGACCGTGTGGGATGCCCACTCGGCAAGGGTGCAGCGAACATCACAGTGGCTCTGCCCGCATCTTCAGCTTGACATACGGGAGGCGTTGCAGTTGGTTCTTGCCGAGCCACCCTGCCAGCTGTTACCTTCTTGGTCTTCCTAGGCTTAGGAGCCACATCTTCGTCGTCGTCTGGAAGGTCAATGATGTTGGGTGGAGCTGCAAGACAGAACATTCGACCCCAAGTGAACCACTTGACCCTAAAAAGATCAAGAATCGAAATCGCAAGAGTTCATACCTGGGTTAGAGGTTACCGCATCCTCCATTTCCTCGTCCCGGTACTGGTGGTACTGGTATTAAGAGGTCCTTGACGTAGCAGCACTACAAAGGCCCGCATTCAATCGGTTACACCCAGTTAATCGAATCCACATAAAGGACAAGTCAGATGGTTACCCGGAGATAGTAGGAATGGTCACTTTGATCCGAGGCAAAGCTTTGGGCGGTTTGGAAGAGATGGCTTTCGGCACTTTCGGCGCTGGAAGCGGCGCGACCTTGGATTGCTTTGGAGGCTTCTTAGTCGGCGTCGGGGAAGACGTCCTGGGGCGCTTCGAGGATTGCCCGATCGGCGCAGCCACCAAGTCTGGAGCGCGTGCCGGGTCATGAGTGTGCTTGGACCTCCTCTCCCTGCGAGGAGGCGAGTCGACTTCTTCCTCATCGGTCGATTCATCGCTCTCCTCGTCCTCCTCGGCTTCCGAATGCTCCTCACCGCTCTCGCCCCCGCTCCCTTCTTCTTCAGTGCCGGGGTCCTGCACTCCGTTGGGCATCGAGTACATTTCAATGAGGGCCTGAAAGGATAACAATCAAAAGACATTCAGTCGATGACAAACGGGACATCACGTGGTGAATCGGAAAGATACTTGATAAAGCAGAAATATACCTGCTCCGGCTGGCGTGAGTTCTCGAATGGAATCACCCTCCTGGATCCCCGAGGGTTGTCTTTGTTGCTAGTGATTCCCCTCAACCAGTTCTCCAAGATATCCTCGCTAACCTCCTCCGGGTGGATCCGAGTGGTATCCTCGAGCCCAGAGTACATCCACATCAGATGATCGCGCGCCTGAAGAGGTTGGATGCGTCGACCGAGAAGGACCTCCAGCAGATCCATCCCGGTCACTCCGTCGCGGACAAGCTGGACGACCCGTTCAACCAGCTCCTTGACCTGCGCCTTCTCTTCTGGAACTACCTTCAGAGGAGCAGGCTTCTCCACTCGAGCCAAGGAAAAAGGAGGAGGTCCAGTCGACTGGCCAGGGGTTGGCTGATCCTTGCAGTAAAACCAAGTCGACTGCCAGCCCCGGACCGAGTCAGGAAGGATCATCGCTGGGAAAGTACTCTTGCTCCTCATCTGGATCCCCAGACCACCGCACATATGAATCACCCGCGTCCTCTCGTCACTCGACTTGGCCTTTTTGACCGACTGGGAACGGCAAGTGAAGATGTGTTTGAAAAGCCCCCAGTGCGGTCGACAGCCCAAGAAGTTTTCGCACATGGACATGAAAGCGGCCAGATAGACTATGGTGTTCGGAGTGAAATGGTGGAGCTGAGCCCCAAAGAAGTTCAGAAAACCCCGAAAGAAAGGGTGGGGAGGCAGTGAGAATCTGCGATCTACGTGGGTTGCTAGGAGGACAGACTCACCCTCTCTAGGCTGCGGCTCGGTTTCGTCCCCCGGGAGCCGAGCCGACTTGTGGGGGATCAATCCTCCCTCCACCAGGTCGTCGAGGTCGTCCTGCGTGATTGCCGAGCGGATCCAGTCGCCTTGGATCCAGCCCGCTGGCAGGCCGGACCTCGACGAGGATCCGCCCCGGCTGGTCCGCTTGCCCTTCGCCTTCACGGTCGCCTTCTTCGCGCGTTCCAACGCCGCCGTCCTATCCTTCCCCATGGTGGCGGATCGAGCTCGAGCGGAGGTCCGGCGACGAGGCGGAAGCGAGAGTGGCGGAGAGATCAGGAGAAAGAGAAGAGAGAATGGGGGCGTGCGGAGCAGAGGCCTGGCCCGAGACCTTTTATAAGGCCTTCCACCGAGTGGCTGACTAGTGGACCCAAGCGATCTAAACAAATCCCGCAACAGTCGCGCGCGCAGTACGTGGCGAAAAAGGTGGCGCGGGGATCGAGGAGACTTACCTAATCCGTCCCGATAACCTCGTTTCCTCCCATCTGGCGCGATTCCCAAAATTCGAATCCCGCGAGATCCGCGGAGAGCGGAACAACCTGTCAGACTGAAGACAAACACCCTCTACATCATCATTCAGAATTCAACCATGAAAGTTCACTCGACAACAACCAATAATGGACCAAGGTGATTGAGAAAGGAGTCGACGTCGTCTCCTCAACTCATTGTTTCAGGACAAGGCATATTCATAGCACAAAGAGTGGGTCGAAAGTGTTCTCGACCCCTTCCTCACTCAAACCCTGATCCATTCGGGGGCTAATGATGAAGCTATGTACCTAGGGTAGGGTCATGGACCTGTCCAGCATACCCTCCCCAAGGACATCTTTACAAAGAATCAGAAGCAGTCGAAGAGAAATCATCATCCACTTGACCGTGGAGATGCGTTCACTCGACCACCTTGAAGACACTCGACCACCGCAAGATGAGGAACCCTCCACTCTGCAACGGTTAAGACTTAAACCATAGCATTATGAGCATTTATGACATTTACTGTAGACGTTACCTGTAACGCCTTTCCTTTATGAGCATTGAACTCTGTGTAACGGAGGGGAGCTGGGGTCCTGGCGCACTCTATATAAGCCACCTCCCTCCTCTAGGATAAGGGTTCGCACTTTTGTAAACACACACACACACACACACAGAATCCAGCCGACCGCCTAAGGGCGCCGAGACGTAGGTCTGTTACTTCCTCTGAGAAGGGCCTGAACTCGTAAAACTCGTGTGTACAACTACTCCATAGCTAGGATCTTGCCTCCTCATACCTACCCCCCATTCTACTGTCAGTCTTAGATCCACGACAATGACAACAATAGATACAGCCCTGGACATAAAAAGAGAAATCATAACAATTTGCATCAAACAAATACATGACTAGGTGAAGGCTAACTTAATTTCATACTACAATTTTGAACACATGTCTGCACTTTCATCTCCTTGTTGCTTATTTCAGATGCAATATCGAAGACGCAAACAACATCTCAGCTCATGAAGAAAGAAAGTCGAAGAAATAAGTTTTGTCAAAACAAGTTTCAAGTGAAGCTGATGCTGTCAGTTTTTACCTCTGATGTTCCCTTGTGCCACACTCATTTGAAGGAGAGATAGGTCCATAGGGGTACATCATCGAAAGCTACATCAAATTTACTTTTCAATGCAAAAGAACTCACATGATTTGGACTTGTCAGTCAAACGGTCTAGTCATTCTCGTGGAAGGTGTTCAGACTGTTAAGGCTTCATGAATTTTCGAGGAGCTCTCCCACAACTTCCGAAGTTAACTGCTTATTCCCCCAAAGAAGCCATGCAAAGTTGATTACTTTTGAAACCTTTTCACACCTAGCTAAGTGGGGTTGTCCCTACTATAAAACCCCATGTCCCTCATCCTTTTAGAAATCTTTTGCCAAACCATTCGACTACAAGCATACACAGGAAGACTGCTAGAGATCCGAGAGATCCTTACTATCTTTGCTCTTGTGAGTTCATCCAGATTTGCGAGAAGAAACCTCTGGTTCCTCATAATTCAGGCTCTACGGTTCCAACCGTTTTGTGTGGGTTACTCCCGATTTGTGGTTTTGCAATTGTTTGGACAACGGGTTGGAGTTCTTATAGCTCGAGTCAACCATCCCAACGTACCTGTTGCATCCAACCTTGACAGGTATAAATCTAGTTATCCAGGATGCTTACAGCTAGTTGTCTCTCCCAATTCAATCCTACGACGTGAAGATCGGAACACCCTCGGACATAAACTCGTTCAACGTGTTTGCACCTATCATGTTGCTATGAAGCTCTTGTCATGGCGGCTCTCCGGTGTGGACGAGGGTCCTCTGCCGTGCGGCAAGGTACCATTCGGCCACTGATAGGTGGGCCCACACATCAGTGCCCCCAACGGCATGTGCAGTACGTCAGGGGAGCTGCCTCCCTCCGGTGTTGCGATGGACGCTCGCCGGCAACTTGTGGTGTTGCTAGATCAAAGCAGAGGGGCTGACTGGATGCGACACGAGAGAGAAGGGTCAGCGTGCATTGACATATCTAAGGGCTGGAACTAATGGATCGATCGGACGGCTGGCGACCGGATTGATTTCGTCGGATGGCTCGTAGTAGTCGCTTTTGTCTTTTTTTCTGACACAAACCTCCTCTTTATTAAGTTGCTACAAAAGTAGCATCAGAAACAATCAACGGAAGGACTTCCCTGAGGGTGAATCCAACCATACATCAGGAGGTGAGAACTTAGCAAGTCTAGCTAGTTCATGGGCTACACCATTGTTGTCTCTATTACAATGGTCATACAAGATATGAGTGAAAATCAAAAGACATGAAAAAACAATCATCAAAGATGGCGCTGGCTACTGAAGATGAATAGCCCTCCTTCAGTGCAGCTATTACCTCCAAATTATCCGAATTCACTTCAATTTTGTTGCAGCCTGCTGTACGTGCCAAGTTCAAACCAAATCTTACCGCAATGGCTTCTGCCGTGAAAGCATCATAGCAGATATTCAGTTTTTCATTTGCAGCCGCAATGAACTTGCCATTATGATCTCGAATGACAGCTCCCACAGAGCCTTCAAGTGTGTCCGCATCAAACCCCGCATCCACATTAAGCTTGACGTAGTCACGTCTCGGTCTCACCCAACTATCAAGACGTGCCCGTGCCTTAGGTGAATTAGCAGAAATAAAGTTCGCCGCCAACGCTCGAACTGCTAGGCTAACCTGGGATGCATTTTGCGGTATTCCCCCATGCGTATGCTTCCTCCTTTCCCACTACAAGTACCAGCAGCAAGTAGCAATTGTCTCCTTCAATTTCGTCAGTCCCAGGATATGGATATAGTTCTCAGGAAGATTCAGAAGAAACTCCAACACCCTCTCTCCAGATTTATCCATGAGCAGACCTTGCTTTATCACATCAAATCAAACCAAGCAATTTTCAAACCTCCACTGCCACCAGGCACACGAACAGGAGGTGCCGTAGTGTTTCAGGACCATCATGACGTACTGGGCATTGTGGCGACATTTTAATGTGTCTGTCAGACAGGTTTGCTCGGCAAGGTATTGAGCTTTTGCCTGTTTGCCTTAGCTATAATCTCTCGGTTTGTTTAGTCTTAATTGGACCCGAAACCGACATAAAAGTTGGACCCGGCCACAACTCCCCTACATATACTATTTCAGATCAGAGGAGAAGAAGCACCCAGATCTTAGTTCTTAGATTCAGATCAGCAACAACCAAACAGCAAATTAACCTGATTAGCATGGAGATCCCGGTTCGAAGGGACGTGATAATGATTCGCCGCGTCTACGGCGACGACGCCGCCACGGCAAGCGTGGCACGCAGCCTCCTCGCCCCGGTCGCGAACCAGCTCTCCGGGTCCGGCGACACCTCCGACCTCCACCGCCGCCTCGTCCTGGTCCACCTCCGCTCGTTGAAAGGCCCCGAGGACGTGCGCGCCGCGTTCGACGGCGTCGAGGCAGTCGCGATCTGCATCCTCCTGATGAGGGCGGTGGTCGTCTTCGAGACCGAAGCCGGCGCCGCGCGCGCGCTGCAGGAGCCCGCCAAGGAGGCGATCGGACCGTGCACGGCGGTCCCGTCTCTAGACTTGGCCGCCGGATGCCATTTCATCCCCTACAAAATAATCAAGGTCTCCATCCGCAAAATCTCAAACTTTACGTGCTTGGCTAGGTAAACCTGTTAATCAAATATGGGCTAACTTGGTTTGTGATTTAACCAATCAGGTGTCGGCTCCTGCGGGGGCATCCGGCGCGCCGCCGCCGCCGGAGCCAAGCATGGAGGATCGCGCTCGGGCGTTTCAGGAGATGTGTGAGCTGAAGCCGATGATCGACTACGACGGCCCAGCTGAGTGGAAGACCTGTAGGCCTGGCATGACGACCATCACGCAGTTCGCGCCGTCGGCGGATTCGTTGGTCCACGGCCCGACGCTTGGAGGCGGCGGCTATCTGTGGATGCACGGCAGCATGGTCACGTACTACCATGCGGAGGCCGGCAAGCCGAGCGGCAGCGAATTCAATAATGTGTCGATACGGGTCAAGCAAGAAGAAACACACCCAACCAAAATCCGTGTCACGCCTCTCGAACCGCTCGTTTACGTTAATCAGTTCGGGCACTTATTTTGTGTTACTCCGACAGCAGGACCTAGGTAGAATCTTCAGGTCCTAGTAGCCGATGAACTTGTATGGACTACTTACATGATGTTTAGGTTATGTTCCCTACACCCTTGTTTATTTGTTAGTATTTTTTTAAATGGGTTTGTCTAAGTCACATCTAGATGTAACATAATTATGTCATATCTAAGTGGACATCATCTTCCTTTTCATTTTTCCACCATCCCCACAATCCCTCTTTTGTTTTTTATCGCTTAAAATTAACGACTGTGTAAGCGGTCATCGAGCCGGCCAGTCCTATTTGTAGACCGAAAAGATTGCAATATAATAGACATCGTTCTTGTTTGGGTTATGTTGACTACATCGTTCTTCTTTGTTTTTAAGAGTTTGTCTAGATCACATCTGGATGTGACATAATTATATGTCACATTAATGAAGAAAATATCGTGCAGTGAAACAGACCCCGCAAGGCTGGACGGCAAAGCAGAATATTCGTGAGGTTTGTTCCGCTGCTGCCAGTGTCGGCCATTAAACCGAAAAAAGCAATCATCCAAATTACAATAACTAGTCATCAACCGATGCATCCGTACGTACGGGCTAGTTTTTCAAATGGTACATAAGTTAAATACTTTTAGTGAACATTTGTTGTTTGCAGCAAATAGAAGAATGCAGTTGTTGTGTGCAAAACATTGGATGAATGATCAATGATATCATGAATTTATTTATTTAACACACATTAGCTTGTTTTATAACCGTCAGTATTTTTTATATTTCATTCTACAACAAATGCCAAAATTTTGTGTAGGCAACCGCGATATAAACTAATGCCGTATGAGTAACTTAATTTTTAGTGATAAGTGTCATAAAATATATGGTATTTCCTTCACTAAATATTTCTCCTATTTTTTATCATTACGGCTTTGGATTAAGCATGAGGTTATATATTTTGCTTAGACTCGTAAAATAAAATATACCTATCACTGTGCATTTCACTTTTTTTATATAATGATCTTAGTCCACACACACCAAATACTAAAGAACCAATGTCTGGATCATACCAGGTTTGTGCATCCTTAGTAACAGACACATCAAAATCTCTCCTCAATGTTCAATTTGCAAGTCTGAATCGGAAGATATTCGCCATCTGGTTTTCACATGCATGCGGGCAAGAGAAGTATGGAAATCTCTTGGCTTAGAAGAGATTATTGATAGAGCTTTATGTACTGATCGTTCGGGTTCTGCGGTCTTAGAGGAGATTCTTCAGAGTTTAATAAGGAGATCACCAGTTCTGGGACAACTTGGTTTACATGAAACTGTCGCTGTGGGAGCTTGGTATATCTGGTGGGAGCGGCGGCAAGCCCTGAAAGGTGAAACTGTGAAAAATGCACCGAGTTCGGCCTTCGCTATTCAGGCAATTAATGCTAATCATGTAGTTCGTCCAAGTGCTCCGGTTCCTATAGTAAGATGGCAAGAACCACCGATGGGACACTATAAACTGAATATAGATGCTTCTTTCTTCGATGATAGTACTGGCGCCGTAGCTGCAGTTCTTCGGAACTATCATGGAGAAGGGACTAAAGGCCCTCCACGTGGCCGGTCCACCTTTAGTCCCGGTTGGTAACACCAACCGGTACTAAAGGAAATTTTCTGATTTTTTTTTGAAATTTTTTTTGAATTTTTTTTTGAAATTTTTTATTTTCAAATTTCCGAATTATTTTAACCTCTAATCTCTAATCACTCCTCATCACTGCTCAATTTAATCTCTAATCATCCCTCATCATTCCAAATCATCTAACTTCCGGAACGGTCACCCATCCTCTCACTACTCCAGCCTGAGCACGCTTAACTTCCGGGTTCTATTCTCCCTCGTTTCCAAGTCTGCACTTGTTGTTTTCCTGACAATAGTAAGATGTCAATCCTATTAACCATCAGGAATTTAGCTTGAGCATGAAGTCACATATTTCACTGTTTGAGTTTGAAACTATTATTTAAAAAACAATAATTTTTTAGTAACACTAATATTTCTTGAATAAGTACTTTGACCATTGTTTGACCACAGTTTGACCATAGTTTGACCAGATTTGACCAAAATTCAAAAAAGGTGAAGTAATTATTTAATAACACTAATATTCTTGAATAATTATTTAGTAACACTAATACTTCTTGAATAAGTAGTTTGACCATAGTTTGACCAGATTTACTGAAAATTTAAAAAAACTGAAATTTAAGCATAACATTTTTTCCTTTTGGAATTTGAGAATTGTACAAATTTGCAAACAGGCCGTAGGCGGTCTTCATCGGATGTAACTTTTCGAGTAGATGATTTTTCATATAAAAAACTTTTTAATCCGAGTTCGTATGCAAAAGTTATGCCCATTTTACAAATTCCAGAGAGATTTTGTAAATAAAGTCGAAATTCATATTTATAAATTTTCCCAACAACTAGACCACATATCACATGGGAAACTTATTTTATTTTATTTTTATTGACATTTCCATCATTTTGTTTTGTTTTTTCTAAAACTGAAAAGGCGGTCCACCGGGGGGGGGGGTGGGTTGAAAATGGGACCTTTAGTACCGGTTCGTGCCATGAACCGGTACTAATGCCTCAAAACCCATTAGTCCCGGTTGGTGGCACCAACCGGGACTAAAGGTCTAACCTTTAGTACCGGTTGGTGCCACCAACCGGGACCAATGGGCATCGCACCCTTTAGTCTCGGTTCGTGGCACGAACCGGGACTAAAGGGCCCAGGTGAACCGGGACTAATGCCTTAGCCGCACGAACCGGGATAAATGCACCTATTGGTCCCGGTTCTGCACTGAACCGGGACTAATGGGCTTACCCGGCCTGGACCAAAGCCCCCTTTTCTACTAGTGGGTGGACGCTGCTCCCAATTTCTTGTTATCACATGTACGACTCGATGTAACTATGCCACAGAGTTAATAAAAGTGCCTTAAGGCTTTCCCCTAAAAAAAGAACCAATGGAAATTGTACTTTTCCTCGATGGACCTTAAATTTTTGCGGTTCTCTCCCTCTAGCCTCTACATGCTGGCACCACCCATGCAGTAGTGTTTCCACCACCTTTTACATATTGTTACATTTTCTTGTTGATGATTGGTTAAAGTTTCTCGTAGCAATGTATGCTTATTTCCTCATGGCAGAAGACTTGAATCCTCGTATATTTGTGTGTGATTTTGTCAAATAAACATACATAATTGTTCAATCAGTGCATTCGTACGGTTAAATCTATGGGAAAAGGGTTTCCTATCTTCACTAATATACCACGGAATTGTTCCAAAAAAATACCATGGAAGGGCGTCAGACTTAATGCCACAAATATAAAACACACATGTAATTGGTCTAATCGAAAGTGACATGTATATAGGTTTGAAAATAATTGTGTCAAGGCTGCTAAACTAACCGGTAGCATTCCTCCAGTCCATTGGATTTCTAGCATTTATTAGTAATGAGTCTGATTACTCCAGTATTAATTCAATGTAGAGCATGCTTATTTCATGTTGTTAAAACTTGTCATCCGACACATTACATGGAATTTGCATAAACTCAGTGTATAGATGAATCTTCCACATTGACCGTGACCACATTACCCTTGTGTTTGCATAAACGTGAATTGTGTGCAAAGAAGTTCCTTTATGGATGGCGAAACCAAAACTTCAAGTGACACATAACTTATTGTTTTCTCTTCTACTAAAACACTAGATCATGTAAGGCGCGCGTTGCGGCGCCCGTCCTTTTTTAAAATAGAATGGTAGGTACTTCTATAAGATATGTTGGTCATTTTGAACGTGCCTGCCCATTTTTAAAATAAGAATGATGGATAATTTATGAGAATACTAAGATATGACATGAAATCATTTTCAAAGAAACATAAAGCTACATGGTAAAATTTGTAGCAAGATTATTAAGAGTAAAACTTGAGTATGTAAGGTAGTGTTGCTCAATCCTAGTCCTGATGCATGAAAATGGTGGGCGTGATGGTCAGTTGTATTTGGCGGAACAAATTGGATTTTAGAAAACTACAAATCTGAAGGAAACCATTCATGAAACACACCATACTTGCTTCATACAAGCTTTAATTAGTGAAACAAAAACACCAAATATAAAGAAACTTGACATCAATTTTGTAGTTCTCCATGGCATAATAGCAATGCTCTACCAACCACCTCCAAGCAGCTCTGTGTCATTCTTCACTACAACCATCATCAGCACCTCAATCATGCATCAACGACAATTCTATAAAAAACGACACTCCATCTATCTTATTTGCTAGAAAGTAGATTGCATACAAGTTGATACCTAATATATTATTCAAGGTAAAGAGAACTCTTGTTTCTTTTGTTACAACATTCAGATCGGAATTTGCAGCATGAAGTCAGAGAAAATTCATTTCCATTCGAATTCAAAGACAGTATTGAGATATATTGTGTGAACATGGCCATGCTAAAAACATAGTAATGGAAATGAAATCATCTGATGGAAATGTCTATACTCCTGAAACAGAGGAAAAGGAAAACAGTACACGAAGTCATTCTTTCAGTGCATAACTGCATGAAATTTACCTACCATCCATACACACATCTAGTTTATTCCTCTGGAACCCATACGCATTAAAGCAATCGTAATACTTATTTTCAAATGAACAAAGAAGCTTATGTATACCTATTAATTGCATACTCTCTGTAGAGTTCAATGTCTATGCTCCTGAAACAGAACATAAAAAGAAAAAGGAAAACAGTACATGAAGTCATTCTTTGGGTGCATAACTGCATGAAATTTACCTACCATCCATACACACATCTAATTTATACCTCTGGAACCCATATGCATTAAAACAATTGTAATACTTATTTTGAAATGAACAAAGAAGCTTATGTATACCTATTAATTGCATACTCTCTATAGAGTTGAATGTCTGTGCTCCTGAAACAGAACATAAAAAGAAAAAGGAAAACAGTACACGAAGTCATTATTTGAGTTGGATATTGATATATTCAAAACAGAACCAAAAATTAGTAACATACCTTGATTGATGTACGTTGCCAAGCTAATTGTGAATCAAAGCATGAGAAATACAAAAAACAATTACATGCGGAAGTTCACACATATAACCAATTTGGTGCAACACCATAGCAGCACGCAGGCTCATAAGTTATTGAAGCTTTATCTATTCATGGGAGAAAAGATGGAAGTAATACCCATATTCAACATCCCTAAAATAAGCCAATGGGGAAGAGATGGAAGTCAAATGGCAAATTTATTAATCAGTTCAATAATAATTTTGAGTAAACTTTTATTTTCTGATAGACTGAAGATGACGCTCATCAGACCAGAGAAGAATTGCCAAAGTCAACAAACTCAAAATATGTTACCGATGTTCCCGTGTTATGCAAATGATGAGTTCTGTACATACAATATATGCGTGAGTGCCAGCCAGATTATATAAATTGTGCTCATTTCAGGATGATATTTGTGCATAAGTATGAAACTAATTTTGAGAAAATACAATACCACAAGCCAAAGTAAAACTACATGTATCTGCAAGCATGTAACAATCCCGCCAGTATAAAAAATTCAAAATACATCTGTATTTTTTGAAGCAATATTAAATGATGAAATACACATATCAATAATCTGAACACAATTAATTCCACCTTTCTTAACAGCAGTTCTTCGACCATACTTCAGAAGTGAGCCCCACAAAATAAAATAAAGAGTAACAGAAAAGTTAGATAATCGCATAAAAAACTACCTTAATGCAGATTGCATACTTGTAAACCTAATGATACATGGCTAGAATAAGGAATTTAAGAATGCTTGGCAATCTGCATTTTGCTAGGTCACTTTATTTTTGGTTGATTCAAACCAACAAAAGTGTATGATCAAAGATGAATTCTTATCATGATTCATCAAAAAGAAATACTACTTCCAACTTTATTTTTTACCAAGTCCTAAGATCAATGAAACATGGTTAGCTGACAATAAATAAATGTATTGAACATGGATACTAAATAATTAAATCATTTCATACAAATCAACTTAATATATTCCATATGGCACAAGTAAACCAAGCTTGTGGATTGCTGTCTTACCTATAGAATCAACTTGAAAACAAGGTGGCACTTCCTGTGACCCGTTTACAGTTTTCACCCCATGTCCAGAAGGAAATACTCTTGGGGTATCATCAGTGGATGACGGTGCCCGATTATACTAACAACCAGCTGAGCAAGCAATCCAAAACCCGAAGATGACTCAGAGAAAGACCAGAGAAAGTAATGATCTAACATCACACTTGAATTGGGTGGAAATCCCTATATGTTCCTTGATCTTGTGTTTCCTGTTCACACAAGACCATAAAAAAGGTCAGACCATAAATTGGTCAAATTTGTTTTGCCCATGAAGCTCACAGGACATAACATGAGCAATTACACTTCAGATAGAAAAGGAAAAAACTCTTACCTAGCATAATTTAAAAGAGTGAACATATTCGAGTAACATGGATGATAGAGCTGATCAATACTCTAATAACAGGAACATACATTAGATTAACTTGAAAATGCTAAGGCGAAACTCTTTCAAGAGAAACTAAAACATCCAACACCCAGTCCTGTTAAGAGAAACTAAAAACATTCAACACCCAATTCTACTGTGATGATTCACTCAATTCACCATTTAGTTCGCCATCATACCTGAAATTTTAAAAATATAAAATAGTACTCACATTAGAACGCACCACCCAAGAAACATACGCAAAATTTCCATATGCGCAGGACCAGCTAGCGAAACATTTTCATCAACCATCAGTATGTGCCTCTATTACAAAATCACTGGTTTCTTATTAATTATTATCGTCATTTCCAGAAGCCAACAAAGACATGTGACAAAAAACATATATCATTAAATAGCATGAAGTACACAATGGAAAATATCAACATGCTCGCACAAAATATATCATTAAATAACCATCTAGAAAATATGTATAACCCAGTGATAAAATTTTATTTGAAGAATGTGCAGAAGGAATTGGCAAATAGGTTAGCAGGAAAGGTAGGAGTATAAGGCAGATAAGTTATCAATTGCACGTTTCAGGTTTTGCGCGGTCGATGTGTGGAGTAATTGAAGGAAATATGCCCTAGAGGCAATAATAAAGTTGTTATTTATATTTCCTTATATCATAATAAATGTTGATTATTCATGCTAGAATTGTATTAATCGGAAACTTAGTACATGTGTGAATACATAGACGAACAGAGTGTCCCTAGTATGCCTCTACTTGACTAGCTCGTTAATCAAAGATGGTTAAGTTTCCTGACAATAGACATGTGTTGTCATTTGATGAACGGGATCACATCATTAGAGAATGATGTGATGGACAAGACCCATCCGTTAGCTTAGCATTATGATCGTTTAGTTTTATTGCTATTGCTTTCATCATGACTTATACATGTTCCTCTAACTATGAGATTATGCAACTCCCGAATACCGGAGGAACATCTTGTGTGCTATCAAATATCACAACGTAACTGGGTGATTATAAAGATGCTCTACAGGTGTCTCCAATGGTGTTTGTTGAGTTGGCATAGATCGAGATTAGGATTTGTCACTCCGTGTATCGGAGAGGTATCTCTGGGCTCTCTCGGTAATGTACTTCACTATGAGCCTTGCAAGAAATGTGACTAATGAGTTAGTCACGGGATGATGCATTACGGAACGAGTAAATAGACTTGCCGGTAACGTGATTGAACTAGGTATGATGATACCGATGATCGAATCTCGGGCAAGTAACATACTGATGACAAAAGGAACAACGTATGTTGTTATGCGGTTTGACCGATAAAGATCTTCGTAGAATATGTAGGAACCAATATGAGCATCCAGGTTCCGCTATTGGTTATTGACCGGAGATGTGTCTCGGTCATGTCTACATAGTTCTCGAACCCGTAGGGTCCGCACGATTAACGTTCGATGATGATTTGTATTATGAGTTATGTGATTTGATGAACCGAAGTTTATTCAGAGTCCCGGATGAGACCAGGAACATGACGAGGAGTCTCGAAATGGTCGAGAGGTAAAGATCGATATATTGGAAGGTTATACTCGGACACTGGAATGGTTCTGAAGTGTTTCGGGTATTTCCCAGAGTACCGGGAGGTTACCGGAACCCCCCCCCCCCCGGGTGAGTAATGGGCCTTAATGGGCTTTAGGGGTAAGGAGAGAAGGGCCTCAAGGGTGGCCACGCGCCCCCCATGGGCTGGTCCGAATTGGACTAGGAGGGGGCGGCGCCCCCTCCTTCCTTCTCGCCTCTTCCCCCTTCCCTCCTTTTCCTAGTTGGAATAGGAAACGGGGGGGGGGGGGGAATCCTACTTGGACTGGGAGTCCAAGTAGGACTCCCCCCTTGGCACGCCCCCTCTAGGGCCGGTCTCCTCTTCCCCTCTCCTTTATATACGTGGGAGGGGAGCACCCCAAATGCACACCAAGTCTTCTCTTAGCCATGTGCGGTGCCCCCCTCCACAGTTACACACCTCAGTCATATCGTCATAGTGCTTAGGCGAAGCCCTGTGCCAGTAACTTCATCATAACCATCACCACGCCATCGTGCTGACGGAACTCTCCCTCGTCCTCAACTGGATCAAGAGATCAAGGGACGTCATCGAGCTGAACATGTGCTGAACGCGGAGGTGTCGTACGTTCGATGCTTGGATCGGTTGGACCGTGAAGATGTTCGACTACATCAACCGCGTTACTAAACGCTTCCGCTTTCGGTCTACGAGGGTACGTGGACACACTCCCCCGCTCGTTTCTATGCTTCTCCTAGATAGATCTTGCATGATCATAGGATTTTTTTTGAAATACTACGTTCCCCAACAGTGGCATCCAAGCCAGGTCTATGCGTAGATGTTATATGCACGAGTAGAACACAAAGAGTTGTGGGCGATAATAGTCATACTGCTTACCAGCAACGTCTTACTTGATTCGGCAGTATTGTTGGATGAAGCGGCCCGGACCGACATTACATGACCGCGTTCATGAGACTGGTTCTACCAACGTGCTTCACACACAAGTGGCTAGCGGGTGTCTGTTTCTCCAACTTTAGTTGAAGCGAGTTTGACTACGCCCGGTCCTTGTTGAAGGTTAAAACGGCACACTTGACGAAAAATCGTTGTGGTTTTGATGCATAGGTAAGAACGGTTCTTGCTAGAAGCCCGTAGCAGCCACGTAAAACTTGCAACAACAAAGTAGAGGCCGTCTAACTTGTTTTTGCAGAGCATGTTGTGATGTGATATGGTCAAGACGTGATGAGATATAAATTGGTATGAGATGATCATGTTTTGTAAAAGTTATCGACAACTGGCAGGAGCCTTATGGTTGTCACTTTATTGTATGAAATGCAATCACCATGTAATTGCTTTACTTTATCACTAAGTGGTAGCCATAGTCGTAGAAGCAATAGTTGGCGAGACGACAACGGTGCTACGATGGAGATCAAGGTGTCAAGCCGGTGACGATGGTGATCATGACAGTGCTATGGAGATGGAGATCAAAGGCACAAGATGATGATGGACATATCATATCACTTATATTGATTGCATGTGATGTTTATCCTTTATGCATCTTATTTTGCTTAGTACAGCGGTAGCATTATAAGATGACCCCTCACTAAATTTGAAGGTATAAGTGTTCTCCCTGAGTATGCACCGTTACTACAATTCGTCGTGCCGAGACACCATGTGATGATCGGGTGTGATAATCTCTACGTTCACATACAACGAGTGCAAGCCAGTTTTGCACGTGCAGAATACTCGGGTTAAACTTAATGAGCCTAGCATATGTAGATATGGCCTCGGAACACTGAGACCGAAAGGTCGAACGTGAATCATATAGTAAATATGATCAACATAGTGATGTTCACCATTGAAAGCTACTCCATCTCACGTGATGATTGGACATGGTTTACTTGATATGGGTCACGTGATCATTTCGATGACTAGAGGGATGTCTATCTAAGTGGGAGTTCTTAAGTAATATGATAAAATTGAACTTTAATTTATCATGAATTTAGTCCTGATAGTATTTGCATATCTATGTTGTAGATCAATAGCTCGCATATAGCTTCCCCGTTTTATTTATGATATGTTCCTAGAGAAAACTAAGTTGAAAGATGATAGTAGCAATGATGCGGACTAGGTCCGTGATTTGAGGATTATCCTCATTGTTGCACAGAAGAATTATGTCCTTGATGCACCGCTAGGTGACAGAACTATTGCAGGAGCAGATGCAAATATTATGAACGTTTGAAAAGCTCGGTATGATGACTACTTGATAGTTTAGTCCACCATGCTTTACGGCTTAGAACCGGGACTTCAAAAATGTTTTGAACGACTTGGAGCATATGAGATGTTCCAATAGTTGAAATTGGTATTTCAGACTCATGCCCGTGTTAAGAGGTACGAAACCTTTGACAAAGTACTTTGCCTACAAGATGGAGGAGAATAGCTCAGCTAGTGAGCATATGCTCAGAATGTCTGGGTACTACAATTGCTTGAATCAAGTGGGAGTTAATCTTCCTGATAAGATAGTGATTGATAGAGTGCTCTAGTCACTATCACCAAGTTACTGGAACTTTGTGATGAACTATATTATGCAAGGGATGAAAAAAATCCCGAGCTCTTCGCGATGCTGAAATCGGCGAAGGTAGAAATCAAGAAAAGCATCAAGTGTTGATGATTGACAAGGCCACTAGTATCAAGTAAAAGGGCAAGTGAAAGAAAGGGAACTTCAATAAGAATGGCAAGCAAGTTGACACTCCCATGAAGAATCCCAAAGCTAGACCCAAGCCTGAAACTGAGTGCTTCTACTACAATGGAAATGGTCACTGGAAGCGGAACTGCCCCAAATACTTGGCGGATAAGAAGGATGGCAAAGTGAACAAAAGTATATATGATATACATGTTATTGATGTGTACTTTACTAGTGTTCATAAGTAGCCCCTGGATATTTGATAACGTTTCAGTTGCTATGATTAGCAACTCAAAACAGGAGTTACAAAAATGAACAGAGACTAGTTGAGGGCGAGGTGACGATGTGTGTTGGAAATGATTCCAAGGTTGATAAGATCACCATCTCATACTCCCTCTACCTTCGGGATTAGTATGGGAACTAAATAAATGTTATTTGGTGTTTGCATTGAGCATGAATATGATTGGATCATGTTTATTGCGATACGCTTATTCATTTAAGTCAGAGAATAATTGTTGTTCTGTTTACATGAATAAATCCTTCTATGGTCATACATCCAATGTAAATGGTTTATTGACTCTCGATCACAATGATACACATATTATTGATGCCAAAAGATGCAAAGTTGATAATGATAGTGCAACATACTAGTAGCATTGCCGTTTAGGTCATATTGGTGTAAAGCGCATGAAGAAACTCAATGCGGATGGACTTTTGGAATCACTTGATTATGAATCATTTGGTGCTTGTGAACCATGCCTCATTGGCAAGATGGCTAAGACTCCGTTCTCCGGAACAATGGAGCGAGCCACTGACTTATTGGAAATAATACATATTGATGTATGCGGTCCGATGAGTGTTGAGGCTCGCGGTGGGTATAGTTATTTTCTAACCTTCACAGATAATTTAAGCAGATATGGGTATATCTACTTAATGAAACACAAGTTTGAAACATTTGAGAAGTTCAAAGAAATTCAGAGTGAAGTTGAGAATCATCGTAACAAGAAAATAAAGTTTCTATGATCTGATCGAGGAGGCAAATATTTGAGTTACGAGTTTGGCCTTCATTTAAAAACAATGTGGAATAAGTTTCACAACTCATGCCACCTGGAACACCATAGAGTAATGGTGTGTCCGAACGTCGTAACTGTACTTTATTACAAATGGTGCGATCTATGATGTCTCTTACCGATTTACCACTATCGTTCTCGGGTTCACTACAGAAAAAAAGACACATCCGTGACATTTTGGGCCGAACGGATTTTTTTCTTCCATACTTATGACACTTCTATGACGATAATTGTGACAAAACCCGGTATCATCATAGATGTGGTGGGCTCCTACTTCTATGACAAAAAATCATGACAGAAAATGGGCTTTTCGTCCTGGGCGGGCCGGAGACGCAACTGCATGACATTCTTTGGGCCGTCCATGACGGAAAAAACCATGGTAGAAGCGAGGGCGAGGAAAATATCGGGGTGTTCCCGGTTACGGTAGGTGGTCAGGGCCGAGTGATGCACGGAGGTTTGCGCGTTTCTCTCGTACATGCACGCGCGTGGGTGCGAGGCGTTCGCCTACTGAACCCGAGTGATTGCACTGTAGGCTATGCGTTACCGAACCCGAGCGATCGATCGATGGCTGTTAACTGAACCTGATCAAGCAATTCCTTCGCTACTACTGCTAACTGAAGCCGATCGATGCTGCCTCTGGATGAATAGTGAGCGTTGCTGGGGGGGGGGGGTTGGATGAACAGTTCCCGATGGGGGTGGATGAACATGACCACGTGGTGTTGCCTCTGGATGAACAGGACCCCAATCGATCGAGCCGGTTGGGGCTGGATGAACAGGACCCCATGGAGGGCTGGATGAACAGGATGACCCCGTGGAGGGCTGGATGAGCAGTAGACGGTGGAGGGCTGGATGAACAGTAGCCTGTCAAGGGGTGGTTGAACAGGAGCCCGTGGAGAGGGCTGGTTGAACAGTAGCCGGTGGAGTAGCGCGCGGTGGAGGCTGGATGAACAGGAGCCCGTGGATGAATAGTTGTAGGTGGAGGCTGGAGGAGGTCGACGGTGGATGAACAGTAGCCCGTGGAGGCTGGAGGGGTCGACGGTGGAGATGAATAGTATCCCGTGGAGTCCCATTTTGTGGTACGCCACACACCTCCCGATGAACATGACCCCCGTTTCGACCGTAGCGCTAAAAACACAAGTCCTTTTCCTCCGTTTTGCGGTACGCCACACCCCTCCCAATCATCAGGACCCCGTTTCGACCGTAGGAGGCCCGTTTCCTCCGTTTTGCGGTATGCCAGACCCCTCCCGATGAATAGGATCCCGTTTCGAACGTGGCTGGTCGAACACAAGGCCGTTTCCTCCGTTCTGCGGTATGCCGGGCCTCGTTTCCATCAGCTGTTCCGTCCAAGCCCTCCCGATGAACACGACGACGCATTCCGCTCCGACCCAGCCGGTTGGCTCCCCATGAACACGACGACGACGCAGTTTCTCCATTCTGACCCAGCCATGTACACGAGCCCTGGCCATACGTATGCACGATTAGGCGTTCGAGACCCCGCCCGTATGTACGTACGTGGCCGTATTTTCTTTCTTGCACACTGGCCGCTGTACGTACGTGTACATGCTACATGCGCACCTCTACTACGAAACGTGCGCGCTCTACATCGACCAGTATGTACGTACACATTCGCGACCAGAGTGACAACGCAATGTACGCTTCGACCAGGTGGGTCCCGACTATCAGGCACTTCCTTGCGTGCGAAGATATAGCTGGTGGGTCCTAGAAGTCAGGGGGGTGAATCGTTTTTTTGCCCGGACGGACTTCCTTGCGTGCGAAGATGTAGCTGGTGGGTTCCAGCAGTCAGGGGGAAACATTTTTTTGTGAAATACGGTGGCCCGTCCGGTGGGTCCCCAGGTGCAGGAATAATTATTTTGCGCGTAATAAGGAGACACTTCCTGGCAGCTGGCGTGAACCCAACTGTCAGCCTCTCCATGTACAATACTCTTCTGATGGAAGTCGGTCATTGACCACATTGACCATGCCGTGCTGAGAGCACCAAGGCGGTGGACGACTGCGAGGCCTAGGAAGGGGACGACGCCGAGCCAGGGAAGACGCGGCAGTGGATGCCCACACGAAGAGGAGTACGAGGGTTCACTGGTTTGGCTGTGGTGTGAGGCTGCCGTCACCTCAGAATAACAGGAGGTGTGGGTGAGTAGAGGGATGGTCTGGCCAGCGGTGGGAGTAGTAGGGGGCGGTGAGGTCTCCACGGCATCACAGCCGGCCACGGGAGGCAGGACCACGCGGCACGACCGGCGCTGATTTGGGCGGCTGGAGCAAGAAGACCAGAGGTTGAAGAAGCACTACGGCCGTTGGATGGACATCGTACAGTCAATAGATCTAGAATCGTTCATATATTGACTAAGTTGACAAAGCCCTCCATCCCCGTCAACTTAGTAGGCCCACAAGTCAGCCTCCCACTGTGGTGGGTCCCAGCTGGCAGGGGGTATTCATTTTTTGTGCGCAATAAGGTGGCACTTCCTTGTGTGCGAAGATATAGTTGGTGGGTCCGACCTGTCAGCGGAGGGAACATTTTTTCACGAAATACAGAGGCCCTTCCGGCGGGTCCCAGATGTCAGGTGGAGGAATCATTATTTTGCGCGTAATAAGGAGGCGTTTCCTTGTGTGCAGTCGTGGACCCAGCTGTCAGCCTCTCCACGTACAGTCCACTTCCGATGGATGTCGTTCGTTGATCACGTTGACCACGCCGCGCCGAGAGCACCAGGGCGGTGGACGACGACGAGGCCTATGAAGGGAACGACACGAAGCCGGGGAAGACACACAGTGGCTGCCCACGCGGTGGAGAGTATGAGGGTTGACTGGTTCGGCTGCCGCCGCCGGAAAATAATAGGAGGTGTGGGTGAGTAGAGGGATAGACAGGCCAGGGATATGAGTATATGATGGGGCCGTGAGGCCTGCTCGGCAGCACAGGCAGCCACGAGAGGCGGGAGCAGGCGGTTCCAACGGCGCTGGTTTGGGCGGCTGGGGCAAGAAGATCAGAGACTGAAGAAGCACGATTGCCGTTAGATTGACATCTAACGGTCTGACGCTGGTAGAGTCGATTGTTGACTAAGTTTCTTTTTTGAGAAACCTTGTGTACGCATGAACTTAGTAGGCCCACAAGTCAGCCTCCAAATCTGTGGCACACAACATAGAGCCCATTTGCTATTTTTTTTAATAATTTACAGCCCATTTGCTAATTCTTAAGTAATTTATTACAGCCCATTTTCTTCCCAGGACCACGGTCAAAAAGTTCAACCTTATTTTGCATATTTCGGTGGAGTCCGAACTTTTGTAATCCCGAAATGATAAACATTTTTTAAGAACTTATTGATTTGCCAAAAAAATCATTTTGTTTTTCTAAGCAAATAAGATGTGGGACAATTGAGTTGATTTAAGGGAAAACCGGTGGTAAAAAATCAGCGCTAGCAGGGAAAACAACAACAAAAATAAGGATGTAAATATGAAAAGGGAATTTTATGTATTTTCAATATAATGATACGTGTATATGAACTAGTAAAACTATAGGTAGAGATTAGAAAACGGATGTAGGATATGCGTTTCAAGAGGAAAATAGAACTGGGCTCCGTGTTTGATTCAGTAAAAAAAACTGCCTGCGGATGTTGTAAGACAAAATATAACTAACGCTGACGGGCCAGAGGCCAGAAGATACCTGATGGATCTTTGTGCCCCATTGTCGTCATGGTTTGGGCCTGTTAAAAACAAAACCAAGCCTGGGCAGTCTACAGCCTAGTTGAAACTTGCTCGACCTGAAAAAACAATATACATGCTCAATAAACGAGAGAATTATGCAAGTACGGACTAATAACTGGGATGCATCAGGGATATTGTTTTTTCATCGTGATAATAAGTGCATGTAGTTGTTTCGAAATATTTGGAGAACTGGGAATTTGAACGGCAGATGCTTATGCTACCCATCAAATAAAAATCAGGTGCCTGAAAATTCGTTTCGAAACAAATGATTCCACTTTATATCCACGTCGACCCTCGGCATGATGGTTGGAAGCAAATGCCAAGTTCATACCAAAAGATCGTTAACAAAAATACCAACTTGCGGATGACAAGGTAGTACAAGTACCAATACCAAACTAACTTATAATCTTTTTACTCCGGGCCCTAGCGTTCGTCTAGTAGAAAATCTTGCAGAGGACCAACTCCCGCTCCTTCTCTTGCTCCAGGTCCCCGAGGTGGTACTGGTGCTTCACCCAGTTGGTCTTCTACTGGTCGAAGTTCTTGTTGGTGTGCAGCACTAGAACATTTTTGCTGCCCGTCTGCCGGCCGTTGACCATCATCGGCAAGGTATTGCCGGTGTTGTGCCACATTGCGTGCATGCCGCACTCCGACTGTATCTTGCGACGCGTCCACGTGCCCCTTTTGAATGCCCTGGAATTGCGCTGGAAGAAATGCTTGCTTAGGCCACCCAGTGTGATACCTGCAGTATTGTCGAATACATGTTTTAGTGTACGTAGTTAGCATTTTCATAACATCTTTGGCATGTTGCAGTCACTTGTTTCTCTTTTTATTAACTGTCAAATTGTAATTGCTTCACCAGGTCTATGTCTAAAAATAAAAATAGAGCTATAAACAAAGGAATATGTTTGTGCAAGTAGACAGCCGATCGGTGTCTTACCTGGAAGTTTCCCAGGATGGGTGTAGCATATGCCATGCTCGCTGTCGATGGTTGGTATGAACAAATCGATGAGAGGGTGAGATCTCGCGCTGTCAGCACTCACTTTGGCCTCAAGGTGCTCGATCAGCTCCTGATCCATGGGATCGAACTTGATGCCATCCGGCAGCACCGGCAAATCCTTCTTCGACTTGCATCGGTTAATTCCAGTTATATGGTACTCAATGTATGATCAATCGACTGTTTTAAGTGAATGATGAAAGATTTCGACAGATAAATGGTACTCCAAATCTGAAGTCTAGAATACCCGAACACGCCGCCGGGATTCTTGTGTCACCTCACGCGCAGCGTGTTGTCACGTCAATTCAATGTGTGGACATGATGAATAATTTGACCAACGTATACTAGTAATGCTACTGTTCTACTTACTAGTCGTATTTAGTCTCACATTTTAACCATAGGTTTAACTAACGAGTACGCACTTGAAGCCTACTTGATACATATATATATATATATACTAGCACATATGCCCGTGCGTTGCAACGGGGAAAATGTATGCTTTGCAAAAGCATAATGTCCCACAACATCGGATTCATTATGAAGAACATGTTGCAATGTAGCATCGTCCTTCTACAAAATGAACATAAAAAAATACGTCGCAATTTAGTCGTGTTCATATTTTCTTTGCGGGGTGTAATGTCCCACTGATTTCATTTAAATACAATCCTTTTTAATGGCATTTAAGCATGATCCTTTCATTAATTACCATGAAGTCCTCACCCGTTTTAGTCGGGAATCAAATCCTTCCTTTTCTAATTTAATTGCCCTAACACATTAAGGCCTATAGATCATTTCTTTTAATTATCCTACCTTTTTACCTCAAATCCTTCATGTAGAATTTATTAAGACCACAATCTTTCTAATAGTTATTCCACCGATTTACTCATAATCCTTTCTTTAATTAGCCACATTCATTTAAATATTATATTTAAGCCTACAATCCTTCCTTTATTAGCTCATTCACTTAATTAGCTCTCCCTAAACATGAGCCTTGGACCTCACCCTTTCCCATCTACAGGAACGAAGGGCGATTTGTGCGAACACCGGGCTCTCCACCTCGCCATTGCCGAATCGGCGGCTCCCTCGCCCTCCGCCAGACGCTCCGGCGGCGGGAGGACGAGGGAGGCCCCTTCGACGGCGAAGTTCCGGTGGAGCTCCGTGGTGGACCGGCTCCTTTCTTCGTGTTCGCTGCTCGGTGGAGAGGCCTGCACGGTTCCCCTATGCCGGAGATCGAGGGATGGCGATTCCGGCGGTTGAGGATCTGGAGAAGGAAGGCGATGTCGAGCGGTGCGACAACGACGACGGCCATGGGTGTAGGCCCTCAGGGACCGTTGATCAGAGACTTCCCGTTTCGCCCGGGGGCTCCTTCGATCCAAGGCGTCAGCGAGCAGCAGCGAACGACGCATCACCGGCTCGTCCACGACGCCGGCGTAGTCGGGTTGCAGAGGGGCTTGGTTGTAATTTCCTTTTCTGTGTGGACCTTTCAGTAATTTGGCTGTTTTAATATCAACTCCTTTTCTCGCAAAAAATAAATAAATAAACATGATGACTGCCACTTGTATATTTAGAGTGAGTTGGGATTAGTAAATATGAAAGGTGCATAAGTCTTTGGTTGTTACATCTAAGAGATAGACAGGAGGTCTTGTGTTCAATTCCCATAATGTTGATTTATTTTGACCCAATTATTTTTCACAGTCTCTCTATAAAAGCCCATAAAAGGCCCATCAACATACAAGTAACTGGCCCAGATTGTTTAACGTGTGTAAACCAAACATAAAGGACTAAACCAAACCAAGAATACCTATTCCCTTTAATAGTAGTTATAGATATATACTTCACAACATCTCCATCATCATTATTAGTACATCCTGCACAGGTGAGTTAGGATGCACTTGATCCCGGAAAGGTATCTATCCTTCAAACCAGAGGAGTGCTTCAAACTAACAACAATACATAATATCCAACAAAAGAGGGTCGTGCTATTGCAGCAGAATACATGGCTCAGTCTAGATATAAGTACGAATCAAGTTGTGCATATTTGCTGTTGGCATGAACCACATCGCCGCATGTCGGGTTTACAAAAGCCATCCATCGCATGGAAGCTTGATGCCTTTCACACACTGAAGATTATCTGGCAACAAGCTGTGTCAACGAATCTCTGGATATGGTGATTCATGAAACCCATGGTGCGATGTGTAAACACAGTCCCCCCTGGCGAATGGAAGTTGCATAGCACAGTAATAATCGCCGGTGATATGATCGATGATTGGTTGGATGATCGGATAATTGAGCCCGAGGAACATGGAGTGGTTGCCGAGGCTGTAAACCCGCCTCCAGTTGAATACGCCTGGTCCAACGGAGCTGAGATCTTTCTCGAACACGAAGCAGCCATAGCCATCAATGTCACGAACGCCCCAGGCATTGTACTGCATGTGGTTTGATGTAATGGTTTGGTCAATTTGGTACGTGCGAATGATCATCAAATGACCGCTATCAGCTGAACGAGCGATAAACCACCACCCATCGGCTGGTATGATTCCAGGTCCTGGAATCATGAAGGCCAGCGCATTTGCGTCTGCTGCAAAAATTCAAATTGGAGACTAAAAGGACAAAAATAAACAATCATGTTCAGAGTATGTGTGGAATTAAGATTATTATAACAGTGACACATATCATAGACAGAGAATTGCAATGCCGTGGTCATAATCATACCGCATGTTAAAAAAATAAGCCAATGGCTTTCATATTCTAGCAATATGTCATGGTTCAAACATCATGTAACAATGAGAGGAAAACATCTATGACAGAGCCTACTCATATTCTACCATAGCACTTACTACTACTGTTCTCATATCAACTCTAAGCAATAATATGCGTTGTTATAAAAATCTTGGAAATGAGAGTAACATATAGCAATCGTGATGTTATGCTCATAATATCTATTCTAACAATCATTAGATGCCAATTGTTCTCATATGAACTCTAACAATAACATGTGTACAAAATCTAGGAAATGAGAGGAACATATAGCAATGATGTGGTTATAGACATACTATCTATTCTAAATTTGTAACAATGAACAGGCGGTCATATTCATAAGGTAAAGATGAGATGAGATAGAACAATTACACGAAGATAGATTCCACCAGTATAGGCAGCCAATCTGTGGGTCGACCGTGTAAACGATGCCATCGTGCATTATAGCATCAAACAGAAATGTTGCCTCAACAGGATCGACGATGAGCCATAACCATGTATGGTGACCGGATTCCAGATAGACTAATCCCATGTTGAACAAGGCAATGAGATTATAATCCATGTAGTCTTCTGATGGAGTGGGCACTTCGCGGATTACAACTTTCAGCAAACAGAGGTCGAGCAAAAAGCTTGACGCGTCTCGTGTGTAGTAGGCAGGAGTGTCCCGCGGGCCGCGAGGCTCGATGGCGGCGGTATCCAACAATGGAAGGGTGATCTCTCGCTGGGTGTAGATATCCACGAGACACCACGGACTACCGGATTGGTGGATGAGGACGATCCAGTTGGCCTTCATGCCCGCCCAGTAGTGGACGCGCATGAAGGACAGGTGGACGGGTAGTGGTAGCATGTCGAGGGGAACCACGACAACCTCCGTAGGATCGTCAAGTCGGTGTCTGGGCACCTGCGAGGATTGGGCATCAGCAAGCAGGGTGTTTTGAAAAGAGCCAGCTGGTTGTAGATGAGTAGACGGTACAAAGACACCGAGCATGCAGCCAGACGAACGGTGCTGAGTAGGTCCATACGATTACAGATCTTCTCCAAGAGAACATCGGGGAGGGAATTCCAATCGCGGCTCCACATGTCAGTCAGTTCTGCCATTGGGGTTTTCGGTGCCTGCGAGCCAGCGGGGAAGTGGATTCGGGCGGGCGAGCGAAGAAGCTTCTCCTCGTGTGGCCGAGCAGTGAGCGGGGGGATATGGTACGCACGAGCTACCAAGGAAGATAGCGCGGGCGGGCGAGCAGTGAGCGGGGGGAAATGGTGTGCGGCCGACGATGGGGAAGAGAGGAGGAAGAAGAGTGGAAGACGGAGAAGAAGTGCATTAAATCTCAATTCTACTACTACTACCAGGATATACCGTCCTTCGGAGTGTAAATAGTTACATCGATGACATGTTGGTCTACCACAAGAGGGTCCATATGTCAGTTAATGGAGGACAGAAGCGTGCTCTACTGGCAAACATGATGGCAGTACTGGTTAAGGCTGATTATTAACACCAACACACTGGTTCAGCTTATTAATTAAGTGTCCCATCTGTTGCAGCGTGTATTGTCACTTCACTGCAATGACAAGTTAAATAGTTCTCTTTGACCGATATGGGAAGTAATGGATTGCGAAGACTTCCTTTCTACATTATCCCTATGCCTCTACGCTCACTTCACTCATTTTGCTCCGTACGTAGTCACTTGTTGAAATATCTAGAAAGACAAATACTCCGTATTTGGGAACAGAGGGAGGATTTTACTCCGTATTTGGGAACAGAGGGAGTATCACCATATGGAGGGAACAGAGGAAGCTCAAAATATGAACATGTCAATGGGAGGGAGTAAGCCCCATGCATGCATGCAACATGCAACACTCACACGTACACATGGACGCACGCAACACTCACGCACCCATGCGGCACATAGCACACGATGCAACACACACGCTCACGCTCAAGTGCTCAACCTACTCCCTACGTCCGTGAAAGACTGTACATTTAGAGATTTACACATTTGCCAGGGCATAATTAACGCCCAAAAGTAGCAGACTTATGTGTGCATGTGACCATTGAGAGAAGAAGATTAAATGAAGGTCGTTGCATGCTGTAATTAAGGATAGACATGTAGCCTATAACTAGAGCACAAGTTGGTGCATTAGTCAATCAATATCGATTTAGATTAAAGGACAAATGCATTGGAAGTGTAGATGTACTACACTCTTTGTTTTTTAGCCGATGTACACTCTTTGTTGGAAGACCGAGGGAGTACACGTGCATGCACTCACATACACAGCCAGGGTGGTTCGCGCGTAAGGGTTGGACTACTGTCGCGCCTGCGTAAAGTTTTGTTTAACTGATTTCTTTGCTCTGCCAACTGATAGGTGGGACCCATAAACCATGTGACAATTTAACCAGTCAACAAAGTCCCACGTCGACTATGTGGCCGGTCAGTCGGGTGCAATACGGTGCTCTACGATGAGCTAGTGATCGTATAATCACCACAAAACTATATATAGTGACCGTAAAGAGCGTGTTGTTACATACATTGACCGCCAGTGTATTTTTCTCATTTCAAATTAAGCCATATTAACCAGAAAGGACGTAGTATGGACTAGTACTAGTACTGCTTTGATGTGTCCCGTCAACTCGCCGAACGAGGAGAAGCTTGCTTACTATGCCTCTCCCTCTCCCACGCGTGCAGTGGTTCGTAGGACGAGGAGAGGGTTTTGACTACAACGCCCTCTCCCTCACCCTCGCCCTCGTGGTGGACGCGCAGCAGTTCAGTCGGTGTTAGATTGCCAAAAGCATATTGTACTGTAGTATCATCATTGTTGGACCTTCCGAAGAGGCGAAGAGCCAAGTGCAAGGTTCACACAAGTACGAACTGTTGAAACTCCCGAAGAGGCAAAGAGACAAGTGCAAGGTTTTCTAGGAGTTGTTGTCCTAGTAGGAGTGTACTACAACTATAGCAAACGATGCTACTGTATGATGCCGCCACGTCACGTATATCGAAAGCTGTGCCACCTTTTCTCTCTCAAAGAGTGTGTTGGAGCCCGTGCAACAACCACACAAGATGCACATACACATAACACATTTACTAGTAATAAATTCTTAAGGACAAATGCCAGTATGCCACACAAGTTCATCTCCAATTCATGTGATAAATTTGTGCATGACTAGTCTACATATATTCACAGCGCTATCGTTCACAATTTACCGTACTCCACTTACACGTTATAGATGGGCTACATGTCCTCCTCCAGGTTCCAGTCCCAAGTGTTCTTCATGGATGGCACGGTCCATAGCGGTGGGCAATGGGAATCAGTGTCGCAGCTTTCTAGTCCGGTTCCACACGATGGAGACTCATCCAAGCTGAAGCGGCATAAGTCAGGGATAGCGTGTGCCAGCATGTCATTCATCCGGCAGTGCGCACTGAAGACACAACCATGCTTCATGAACGGCAGGCCTTCCGTGTCGTGCACAGAAGGTGGCATCCGCTTCACAATGGGGTAGATGTCCCCAATGAAAAGCAAGTACTCTCCAAGAGTGTTCCTCGGCACCCACGTAGCATCACGAGGGTCGAACTCGGCGCCGTTCATCTGGTACACGCGACATCTCAGATCTGGACACATGGTGACATACATAGTCAAGGTCCATGCATAATAATGTTGTGCTCAAATATGGCGATCAGTAATACTGTGCAGAAAATAGTACTACTCCGGTATAGAGGAAGTAAAATAACCGTCTTATTATATATAGCCACTCTTGGCTACATGGATGAGATAGTAAGACATGGAAAAACAAAAATGGTGGCAACTAGTGGGTTCAAGTCTTCAAGGGCCTAGCTAGCTATACGCGTCCTCCAAGGTAAAATGTACTCCTACTAGTACGTAAGTAGAGTACTAGTACAACAATGAAAGAGAAAGTGAGAGGGTTAAAAAATGGAATACCTGGGTAGATGGTGATGGTCCGACCATTGTAGATTGTGTGACCATGTTGCACATTAGTGGTAGCATGGGTAACGACTGCTAAGATAGTTGATCCCAATATGCCAAAGTCAGCTACAAGGGTCCAGGTTAGACCGAATCACGGATGCAAATGCACATCCAGGATTGGCGACCGTATTTTGATCGCGGGATGACTGGTCCCTGCAAAATAATGGAGTACCATTAGGGATGCAAATGATGGTTTGTGCATTCTGTTTGTAATCTCCCGTACCGTAGCATGTCAACCAGATGAAACATGTCCCCTGCTACCTCTTGAGCACTGCGTTGGATTTCCTTGAAGAGGAAAGGATGATGCAGCAAAGTAGCGTAAGTATTTCCCTCAGCTTTTGAGAACCAAGGTATCGATCCAGTAGGAGGCTACGCGCGAGTCCCTCGTACCTGCACAAAACAAATAACTCCTCGCAACCAACGCGATAAGGGGTTGTCAATCCCTTCACGGTCACTTACGAGAGTGAGATCTGATAGATATGATAAGATAATATTTTTGGTATTTTTATGATAGAGATGCAAAGTAAAATAAAAGCAAAGTAAAAAGCAAAGAAAATAACTAAGCATTGGAAGATTAATATGATGAAGATAGACCCTAGGGCCATAGGTTTCACTAGTGGCTTCTCTCAAGAGCATAAGTATTTTACGGTGGGTGAACGAAATACTTTTGAGAAATTGATAGAATTGAGCCTAGTTATGAGAATATCTAGGTATGATAATGTATATAGGCATCACGTCCGAGACAAGTAGACCGACTCCTGCCTGCATCTACTACTATTACTCCACTCATCGACCGCTATCCAACATGCATCTAGAGTATTAAGTTCATAAAAACAGAGTAACGCCTTAAGCAAGATGACATGATGTAGAGGGACAGATTCATGCAATATGATAAAAACCCCATCTTGTTATCCTCGATGGTAACAATACAATACGTGCCTTACTGCCCCTACTGTCACTAGGAAAGGACACCGCAAGATTGAACCCAAAGCTAAGCACTTCTCCCATTGCAAGAAAGATCAATCTAGTAGGCCAAACCAAACTGATAATTCGAAGAGACTTGCAAAGATAACCAATCATACATAATAGAATTCAAAGGAGATTCAGATATTATTCATAGATAATCTTGATCATAAACCCACAATTCATCGGTCTCAACAAACACACCGCAAAAAGAAGATTACATCGAATAGATCTCCACAAGAGAGGGGGAGAACATTGTATTGAGATTCAAAAAGAGAGAAGAAGCCATTTAGCTAATAACTATGGACCCGAAGGTCTGAGGTAAACTACTCACACTTCATCGGAGAGGCGATGGTGTTGATGTAGAAGCCCTCCGTGATGGATGCCCCCTCCGGCGGAGCTCCGGAACAGGCCCCAAGATGGGATCTCGTGGATACAGAAAGTTGCGGCAGTGGAATTAGGGTTTTGGCTCCGTATCTGATAGTTTGGGGGTACGTAGGTATATATAGGAGGAAGGAGTACGTCGGTGGAGCAACAAGGGGGCCACGAGGGTGGAGGGCGCGCCTAGGGGGGTATGCGCGCCCCCTACCTCGTGGCCTCCTCCTTTGTTTCTTGACGTAGGGTCCAAGTCTCCCGGATCATGTTCGGTGAGAAAATCACGTTCCCGAAGGTTTCATTCCATTTGGACTCCGTTTGACATTCCTTTTCTTCGAAACCCTAAAATAGGCAAAAAAACAGCAATTCTGGGCTAGGCCTCCGGTTAATAGGTTAGTCCCAAAAATAATATAAAAGTGGATAATAAAGCCCAATAATGTCCAAAACAGTAGATAATATAGCATGGAGCAATCAAAAATTATAGATACGTTGGAGACGTATCAAGCATCCCCAAGCTTAATTCCTGCTCGTCCTCGAGTAGGTAAATGATAAAAAAGATAATTTTTGATGTGGAGTGCTACTTTGCATAATTTTAATGTAATTCTTCTTAATTGTGGTATGAATATTCATATATGAAAGATTCAAGATAAAAGTTTAATTGACATAACAATAATAGCATACTAACAAAGCAATCATGTCTTCTCAAAATAACATGGCCAAAGAAAGTTATCCCTACAAAATCATATAGTCTGGCTATGCTCTATCTTCACCACACAACATATTTAAATCATGCACAACCCCGATGACAAGCCAAGCAATTGTTTCATACTTTTGACATTCTCAAACTTTTTCAATCTTCACGCAATACATGAGCGTGAGCCATGGATATAGCACTATATGTGGAATATAATGGTGGTTTTGGAGAAGACAAAAAGGGGAAGATGGTCTCACATCAACTAGGCGTATTAACGGGCTATGGAGATGCCCATCAATAGATATCAATGTGAGTGAGTAGGGATTGCCATGCAACGGATGCACTAGAGCTATAAGTATATGAAAGCTCAACAAAAGAAACTAAGTGGGTGTGCATCCAACTTGCTTGCTCACGAAGACCTAGGGCATTGAGGAAGCCCATCATTGGAATATACAAGCCAAGTTCTATAATGAAAAATTCCCACTAGTATATGAAAGTGACAAAGAGAGACTCTCTATCATGAATATCATGGTGCTACTTTGAAGCACAAGTGTGGTAAAGGATAGTAACATTGCCCTTCTCTCATTTTTTATTTGGGCCTTTTCTCTTTTTTTATGGCTTCTTTTTTTTGTTTTTCTGTCCGGAGTCTCATCCCGACTTGTGGGGGATTCATAGTCTCCATCATCCTTTCCTCACTGGGACAATGTTCTAATAATGATGATCATCACACTTTTATTTTCTTGCAACTCAACAATTACAACTCGATACTTAGAGCAAGATATGACTCTATATGAATGCCTCTGGCGGTGTACCGGGATATGCAATGAATCAATAGTGACATGTATGAAATAATTATGAATGGTGGCTTTGCCACAAATACGATGTCAACTACATGATCATGCTAAGCATTATGACAATGATGGAGTGTGTCATAATAAACGAGACGGTGGAAAGTTGCATGGCAATATATCTCGGAATGGCTATGGACATGCCATAATAGGTAGGTATGGTGGCTGTTTTGAGGAAGGTATATGGTGGGTGTATGATACCGGCGAAAGGTGCGCGGTATTAGAGAGGCTAGCAATGGTGGAAGGAATAAAAGTGCATATAATCCATGGACTCAACATTAGTCATAAAGAACTCATATACTTATTGCAAAAATCTACAAGTTATCAAAGCAAAGTATTACGCAGATGCTCCTAGGGGGATAGATTGGTAGGAAAAGACCATCGCTCGTCCCCGACCGCCACTCATAAGGAAGACAATCAAAAAATAAATCATGCTCCGACTTCATCACACAACGGTTCACCATACGTGCATGCTACGGGAATCACAAACTTTAACACAAGTATTTCTCAAATTCACAACTACTCAACTAGCACAACTTTAATATCACCATCTTCATATCTCAAAACAATTATCAAGTATCAAACTTCTCATAGTATTCAACACACTCATAAGAATGTTTTTATTCTGTGATTACCAAGCATATTAGGATTATTTAAACAAATTACCATGCTATTTAAGACTCTCAAAATAATATAAGTGAAGCATGAGAGATCAATAGTTTCTATAAAACAAATCAACCACTGTTCTCTAAAAGATATAAGTGAAGTACTAGAGCAAAACTATATAACTCAAATGATATAAGCGAAGCACATAGAGTATTCTAATAAATTCCAAATCATGTATGACTCTCTCAAAAGTTGTGTACAGAAAGGATGATTGTGGTAAACTAAAAAGCAAAGAATCAAATCATACAAGACGCTCCAAGCAAAACACATATCATGTGGTGAATAAAAATATAGCTCCAAGTAAAGTTACCGATAGAAGTAGACGAAAGAGGGGATGCCTTCCGGGGCATCCCCAAGCTTTGGCTTTTACGTGTCCTTAGATTATATTTGGGGTGCCATGGGAATCCCCAAGCTTAGGCTATTGCCACTCCTTGTTCCATAGTCCATCAAATGTTTACCCAAAACCTGAAAACTTCACAACACAAAACTCAAAGTAGAAAATCTCGTGAGCTCCGTTAGCGAAAGAAAACAAAAGACCACTTTAAGGTACTGTAATGAACTTATTCTTTATTTATATTGGTGTTAAACCTACTGTATTCCAACTTCTCTATGGTTTATAAACTATTTTACTAGCCATAGATTCATCAAAATAAGCAAACAACACATAAAAAACAGAATCTGTCAAAAACAGAACAGTCTGTAGTAATCTGTAGCTAGCGCAAGATCTGGAACCCCAAAAATTCTAAAATAAATTTATGGACGTTAGGAATTAATCTATTAATCATCTGAAAAAATAATTAACTAAATATCACTTTCCAAATAAAAATGGCAGCAGTTCTCGTGAGCGCTAAAGTTTCTGTTTTTTACAGCAAGATTAACAAGACTTTCCCCAAGTCTTCCCAACGGTTCTACTTGGAAAAACACTAATTAAACACAAAAAACACAAACAAAACAGAGGCTAGATAAATTATTTATTACTAAACAGGAGCAAAAAGCAAGGAATAAAAATAAAATTGGGTTGCCTCCCAACAAGCGCTATCGTTTAACGCCCCTAGCTAGGCATAATAAGGATAGATCTAGGTATTGCCATCTTTGGTTTTAGGGAAAAAGAGAGCAAACTTTTTATGTATGGAATTAATATTTCTATTTTAAAAAAGTACATGTTCATTAATGGTAGCAGAAAGATTTAGAATATTGCGGAAATTGGCATCTAGGCTAGCTTTTATCTCTTTGATAGATTCATTTTGGTAAGAAAGCAAGAGAGATGTGATTTCAGCTTTCTTGTTAATGGGGTTCCCAAATATAGTTTTCATCCTCTCATAGGTAACTATGGGGTCCCCTTCAAGAAAACCCCCCTCGAATATCGAATCTAAAACTTGTTTGAACGAAGCGGACATCCCAACATAAAAGCTTTTTAAGTAAACCTCAATTTGATATTGGGGTACATAGCTAGCCCGGATGCTTAACAACCTATCCCAAGCATCTTTCAAAGATTCATCAAGTAAATAACGAAAAATTCCGGAATCATCTTCATCAAAATTACTAAGGTTCTCATTGATAACTCCGGCAAGTTGTTCCATAGCATTCCGATTTATGAGTTTAGATAAGATAGCAGGATTGTCTAAAGCACAAGAACTTGGGAGAGAACCCCCAACTCTTTTTGGTTCTGACATGGCGAGGGAAAAGAGGCGAACGGAAAAGAGAGGGAGGATAGAGAGAGAGGGCGAATAAAATGGCAAGGTTGAAGTGGGGGGGGAGAGGAAAACGAGAGGCAAATGGAAAATAATGTAATGCGGGAGATAAGGGTATGTGATGGGTACTTGGTATGTTGACTTTTGCGTAGACTCCCCGGCAACGGTGCCAGAAATCTTCTCTGCTACCTCTTGAGCACTGCGTTGGATTTCCTTGAAGAGGAAAGGATGATGCAGCAAAGTAGTGTAAGTATTTCCCTCAGTTTTTGAGAACCAAGGCATTAATCCAGTAGGAGACTACGCGCGAGTCCCTCGTACCTGGACAAAACAAATAACTCCTCGCAACCAACACGATAAGGGGTTGTCAATCCCTTCATGGTCACTTACGAGAGTGAGATCTGATAGATATGGTAAGATAATATTTTTGGTATTTTTATGATAGAGATGCAAAGTAAAATAATAGCAAAGGAAATAACTAAGTATTGGAAGATTAATATGATGAAGATAGACCCTGGGGCCATAGGTTTCACTACTGGCTTCTCTCAAGAGCATAAGTATTTTACGGTGGGTGAACAAATTACTATTGAGAAATTGACAGAATTGAGCATAGTTATGAGAATATCTAGGTATGATCATGTATATAGGCATCACGTCCGAGACAAGTTGACTAACTCCTGCCTGCATCTACTACTATTACTCCACTCATTGCCCGCTATCCAGCATGCATCTAGAGTATTAAGTTCATAAAAACAGAGTAACGCCTTAAGCAAGATGACATGATGTAGAAGGATAGATTCATGCAATATGATAAAAACCCCATCTTGTTATCCTCGATGGTAACAATACAATACGTACCTTACTGCCCCTACTGTCACTAGGAAAGGACACCGCAAGATTGAACCCAAAGCTAAGCACTTCTCCCATTGCAAGAAAGATCAATCTAGTAGGCCAAACCAAACTGATAATTCGAAGAGACTTGCAAAGATAACCAATCATACATAAAAGAATTTAGAGGAGATTCAAATATTGTTCATAGATAATCTTGATCATAAACCCACAATTCATCGGTCTCAACAAACACACTGCAAAAAGAAGATTACATCAAATAGATCTCCACAAGAGAGGGGGAGAACATTGTATTGAGGTCCAAAAAGAGAGAAGAATCCATCTAGCTAATAACTATGGACCCGAAGGTCTGTGGTAAACTACTCACACTTCACCGGAGAGGCTATGGTGTTGATGTAGAAGCCCTCCGTGATGGATGCCCCCTCCGGCGGAGCTCCGGAACAGGCCCCAAGATGGGATCTCATGGATACAGAAAGTTGCGGCGGTGGAATTAGGGTTTTGGCTCCGTATCTGATCGTTTGGGGGTACGTAGGTATATATAGGAGGAAGGAGTACATCGGTGGAGCAACAGGGGGCCCACGAGGGTGGAGGGCGCGCCTGGGGGGGGGGGGGTAGGCACGCCCCCTACCTCGTGGCATCCTCCTTTGTTTCTTGACGTAGGGTCCAAGTCTCCTGGGTCATGTTCGGTGAGAAAATCACGTCCCCGAAGGTTTCATTCCGTTTGGACTCCGTTTGATATTCCTTTTCTTCGAAACCCTAAAATAGGCAAAAACAGCAATTCTGGGCTGGGCCTCCGGTTAATAGGTTAGTCCCAAAAATAATATAAAAGTGGATAATAAAGCCCAATAATGTCCAAAACAGTAGATAATATAGCATGGAGAAATCAAAAATTATAGATACATTGGAGATGTATCATCCCCTGGCTTGTCACCGCGAAGATGCGGCCTAGATGGCGCACGACGTCTTCGAAGGTATAGGGGTACAAATCTGCTACCGCCAACATGCGCCAGCCTCTGCCGTTACTGCCTCTTGCATTGATGGCAATCCTTATGTCGAACACCGCGATGAGATAGTAATCGGCGTAGCCGCGTCGCTTTGTCGGCGGGTCTGCAATTGCTATATTCTTCAATCTCATGTAGGCATCATCATATGTATTCAAGCCCAGCCAGTCCGGAAGGCCGATCCCAATGGTGGAGAAGGGGTCTACCGAAACGGCCGCACTACTGTGGATGTTGTGCAAAATGATGGTGGTATCCGGCCGGCGGTATGCAAGCCAATCTTCGTTGGCACCGACCCAGACCTATATATAAGACGGTGGGCAGCGGAGAAAATATGAGATGGAAATGGAATAACTAAGTACTACATGATCAAACTCCATTACTGACCTTCTCATTGGACAAAATCCGACTATGTCTCAACGTCGGCAACTCTAGCGGAGTCAACGTGCAACCATGGCCAGGGAGCGGTGGATTGTTCGAAGGATTGTTCCATAGAAGAACCTTCTCCTCGAGGACGCATGGAAGACCAACAAGCATGGCCTTTTCCCAAGCCTTTTTAAGCATCGTCTTGAAAAAGTTGGTGCAGGAAGCACAGAGTCTTGCGGCGGTGAGGACGTCGGAGCAGCGTGCGATATCTCCCAGAGGATCATCGTCCAAGGTCTCCCAGCCCCGACGAGGAGGAGAACCGCCTGGCGAATCCATGGGAGCAGCGACGAACTGCCTTTTCTTCGGGGGGAGGGGGACTGGCGAGGAGGAGATAAGAGCGTAGTAACCGCAGGGCCTCGTCCCTTCCAACTGTAGATCGTTCCTTAGCGAAGGGGTGAGGCTATTATTTACTACTAGTACTAGCATTATGGGATGTTACGGGATTGCATTATACTGTAAATAATAACACTAGTAAGAAATTTTTGGCACTAGCTAGTAGTTTTTGGTGTGGATTAAGAAATTTTGGGTATGTTTTTGCTATTTTTTGTACACGCCAACTAGTGTCAAAAAACGTCTTACATTAAGCAACGGAGGAGTACGTACTCGTACTGTAGCAGTACTAGTACTACTTTGTCAACTAGTAGTGCGATGTACCGTACTTCTAGTATAGTGCACTAGTTTTGAACTCTTGAATCTCAGGGCCAAGGAGCTATAGTTGGAAGTGGAGGGTACTACTGTTCTCTAGAACCATCATTGTACTCTCAATGTAGGGAAAGTACACCTGCGTAGTGGCCTAGTGGGTACTCTTGGTGCTCTATTCAGCCGCTCCTCTCACGTAGCTGGCCTACTCAGCCGCTCCTCTCACGCACACACTAGTAGCCTGTTTATCAGCGACGGTTACTATGGGGGCAGAACATTTGAGTTATTTGATACAACGAGACTATGCTTTCGCTTCCATTTGTGGAGGTGTAATGGATCTTGTCGAACTTTGTTAGTAGTTCCTTCTTTATGAATGAGATGAAGCAAAGCTTTTGCCTCCGTTTCAAAAGAAAACACGTCAAGAGGAATTTCTTTTATAGTAGAGCCGATAATTGGGTGAACTCCATGCGTGCAACGCCACAAGCTATAGAGTAGTAGTAGAGCACTTTACGTACAGAGCCATATTTCACAGTTCCCAATGCCCCACCAGGCTTTTCCGGCTCCTCAGGCTTAATTGGGAGGTGCTAGTTTAAATATGCTACTAGCTGATGAGGAAGCTGCAAGCGAGGTGCGGCTAGGGCGAGCACGGGAGCCATGAGATGCTGGGAAGGAAAACCCATTGACATGGCTAGGCTATCCAGTGCACCCAGATTGTGGTGCCAGACGTCCATTTGACCTCAAAACTCAAACTACCCGTGTAAAATATTGGCTCACAGCAAAGTTACTATTAAAAAGAAGGCCGCCATGTGTTCGGCCGGGATCGAACCCACAAAACGAGGTATACACTCCCGCGACCACTAGTAGTACTTGTTGGAGTACAACGCAACCTAGAATCCCCTTTTGTCGCTAGTAGTACATTGTTCCTTACAAGAAACCCCTAATAATGCAAGAAACCAGTAATAATGCTAAGAAACTACTACCACTTGCATACGTGGAAGACTTAAGATAAGACTACCTTATCAACCATTGTACATGCTCTTACCTACCAGCCCTACCAAGAAACGACTACTCTACAAAGTGTCATTATAAGCACGTTTCAACCCATGGCCCTGTTTGGATACATTTGTTGTCAATCTAACCCCGCCATCCAAACACCACTTTGGTTAGAGTTAGTTTAGGGTTAGAGTCTAACTCTAACCTCTGACTTAGAGTATCCAAACAGGGCCCATGTCGCCTGTCGGGGATATACCCCGCGGTATGATCCTGCCGGAGTTATAACTCGGCTGGGACTTGGTAAACCAGCGGATGGTAAACCGGTAGACAGTTGAGGCAGATAGTTAAAGACAGTTAAGACATATAGCTATGACGGACGTTAAACCGGCAGGTGGTAAACCGGCAAGTGTTAAGACAGGTGGTAAACCGGTAGGAGTTAAGCCAGATCATCTTAAACCGGCAGGTCATCTTAAACCGGCAAACATTGATAACTGGGTTGCCAGGGGTTATGAAGCCTAAGACGTCATGAAGCCCAATATGTTAAGAAGCCCATGAAGATAAGTCAGAATAGTTAAGTCTTAAGTCCGAGTTGGACTCTACATGTAACCCGCCCCTTCAACATATATAAGGAGGGGCAGGGCTCCCCAAAGAGGGACAAGTAAGAAGAAACAATCTTAAAGGGTTAGGGTTAATTAGGAGAGCCGGTTTACGGCGACTTCCTCATGATCATAATGAGAGATAGCCTCAAACAACACATAGGGTTGTTACCGGATGATGTTTCCCGGGGCCCGAAGCTCTCTAAATCCGTGTCTTGCGTTGCGTCTCTCGATTCCTCTCAACCCCTCTCAAGTTACCATATAGATGCGTTGACCTCACGACTAAGTCCTCACACTAGAACATCTGCCGTGACAATTCCACGACAGATGGCGCCCACTGTAGGGCCCGCACATGATGGTGTTGAGTTCTTGGAGGGATCTCTTCCGGGATCAAGAAGCTTGCGAGATGCCGGATAAATAAAGAGCCGGTGCAGAAATTCAGATCACCGACGATCAGTCAAGGCGTTGTATTCAAGATTTAAGATTTGGAGGAGATTAGGATTGCATTGGTGCAACTGCCATAATTCGCCGAGATCGAGAGGAGTCCGAAGCCCAAATTGCTACGGCGGTCAACCGGAGCTATCAGCGTTTTCCTACTTCAGGATCAGCGGCCGGGTCAAATTACTATACGTCAAGCATCTGTCCAATCCGCCGTATTTGTGTCGCTGTTATCCGTATACGCTTGTCCCGAGGGCATCAACTGCTGCAAATTTTTACCACACGGCGTCACCCAAGAGAAGGAATAATCTGTCATCGTTATTTTTCTGGCATGAGGACCAGAACAGATCGTTGAAGCCATCAGTCCGGGCTGGATCAAGGAAAGTAGAAAAAAGAGAGGAGGAAATAGCCATGACCCGGGAGCGAGTTATCAATGGACTTGGACTCCTCCGTTTAACCTACCACTTCCTCACATGGTAAATCGCCGCTTCACCAGTCGGTCCCGTGGGCGAACCGACCTGGAACGTGCTCCTGCGGCTTCACCTGCGCCACAATTCAGGAGATATTTTCGGCCATGACCCGGATTCGCCGTCGCCGAGATGCAACAGTTTTGTCCCCGAGCCATTGCCATGACCCACTCGGCCACGGGCCTCTTGACCGACCGCAGCATCAAATCGCCACTGCAATCTAGTGGCCTCACATCTGCCGCGATAAACCGGCCAGGCTGTGTCTCCTCTTGCCCCAAGCAGAGAGCTTCCCTACGACTCCGGCCTGCATCCGTCGAACCACCGCTAGAGAAGCTGCCCCGCGCCTCCAGGCTTGTGTCCGTCGGGCCGCTGCCCGCTGAACCGGCCGCAGCCGCACCTCTCCAACCCGTCGCCGGTTCAGCCGCAGCTCACCTTCTCTGGGTTGACATCATTGACTCGCAGCGGCCGCTCTAATCCGTCGTGCCTGCCGACGCCCATGCCCGCTGAACCGGCCGCAGCCGCACCTCTCCAACGCGCCAGGTCCGCGACCCGCCTCGCCTCTGCTGCTACAGTTCTGCTATGGCCAATGCGCCTCTACCGTTGCAGCCCCAAACCGGCGCCCTTCCATGGCTCTTCGCCACCCCTGGCCGCGCCACGCCTCTGCCTCCACTCCGGGTCTCATTTCGAGTCATCCACGCAGCCATGGCCTCGCACAGCCACTTCTGCCGCCGGGTGGAGTCGCCGTTGTGCTCCGAGCTGCAGCATCAAATCGCCAACATTGTCATCATCGCTCGCACGACTAGACCATCGAACCAACTAGCCTCTGATGTTACCTGCTCCAAGCCGCCGATGCTAAATCACTGAGATGCTACCTTGTGACATCGCTTCCATCAGAGGGCCGCCTTGCCGCTGCTATGAGCCGTCCCCTCGCTGAGCCAAGCCACTGCCACGGTCGCAGACTTGAGTCGCCCGGACCGCTGGCCTGCCGAGTCGCCGCCATGGCCTCGTTAAACCGGCTGCACCTGAGCCGCCTCGTCGGCACGCACGACCATTGCTGTACCTTGCCTGGCTTCGTTCCAAATCCGCCGGATTTGCTTCGACCTTCAAGCCGACTGGCCTGTGCCGTCGTCATCTCCGCCTCACTTTGAGTCACCGGGAGGGCCACGCGCCGAGCCGTGTCTTTGTTCCGCCTCCTGCGCATCGTCGGTCCCCCTAGGCCCTTGGCCGCCTCAAGCCGACGTCAGCCTCCTCTATCGCGACCACAAGCTGGCCACCGTCACTAGGTCATCCCGGCCTTGAGCAGCAGGCGCTAAATCGCCAACCGCCCCTACGCCGGTTCGCCGTTAACGTCGCATATGTTGATCTCCACAAGTCGCCGCCTCTGCTGCGCGCTGCCGCGACCCGTCTCTGAGCTTGCTTCACCTTGCCGGGGCTCCACCGCGATTGAATCGCCACCGCTGTTGTCCCGTGGGCCGCAGTGGCCTTGCCTGCGCCCCTCCACAGTCACACTCCGCCTCGTCGAGGGCTTATTCAGCCGCGGATGCACCGGCCTTGCACTGCTGAGCAAATAACCCGGCCAAGTGGCCTCCCATCCGCCTCTGAGTCATCATCGCCTTAAACCGGCACCCCTGAGCTGCCACCTCCGAGTCACAAGCCACCACTCGCGTCGCTCCGGCCATGGCCGTGTGCCGTTTTTGCCCGACGCCTCCAATTCACATCACGCTACTGA